>NC_091521.1:18606077-18918940 GCF_041682495.2 Bombus fervidus
AGTGACAATACCAATAACAATAACGGTCCTTTGTTTTCTCGTTTTACGACTTGGCGATTATCGTTATCTACTGGTATTATCGCATTAGCATATTACGATAATTAGGTACTGTTGCTACTTCTTCTATCATTCTACGTATTACTATCGTTTGCATTACCGTAACTTGTTATCGTTAATCACATTAAACTGCCGATAGTTAATATTCGCAAAGAATATTACTCCAGGCGAATAAATTTATCGATCTACCTGTCCGTTATACGTGTATGCGTCGCGAATAACAGATTACTTGGTCGATCTTTAAACGATTATTCTTCGTAGAATAACCCTAATTACAATTAGCAGAAATATTTGATCTAAACACGTGAAAATAATTCATTTTTATTTTCTAGCCGGATTTATGTCTATAAAACGAAATAAATAGTATCGAATCGATTCACTCGCCACTCGTACGTATATTTATCCAAGACCATCGTCCAGTAATACACAAACGACGTCTGCGAGATTCCTGCTGGTGCGGAGACTGGATTTTCGAACAAATTTCGCCAACGGCGCTACGATTTTCAACGACGTCAGAGAAAGCGTTCGCCGTCGGGGTCGACAGTCAGCTGACAGACAGCACGCCGACGCTTGCCAGGGATGGCCAGAAAGGGTGAAAGGAGAGACAGGATTGTTAATGGAAAGCCATTGTTCTCTAATCAAATCATTTGCCTGGCGACGAGAAGGGGCGCGATCGTGCTCGCGAGAGAGACGACCACGAGCTAAACGAAGACGAAGGAAAATGCTGGTCGTACCGTAGAAACAAGGCGCGACAGCAGGTGCGCATACGATCAGCCCTCCTCCGTTACCGTGAGCCCCTAACGGCTTCGCAGACTTATTCTATACTTGCCAGTAATTGCCATGCCACCGAGTCACTTCTATTTTCCAGTATTTTCTGCGAACCATTCGAATCGCCAACTCTCTCCGATCCACTACTTAACCGTTGTGCAACGATGGCCTGGTGTCGTCCAAGACCGTGCACATGCGCTATCATAGAAGGAGAAATATTTTGTCATCGAAGTATGTATTCCTATAGTTTATTCCGAGTCTTTTCGCTTACGTCGAATAAATGTTTCCTTTCTGATTCGTAAAGGACGTAGTAAATTATCAAATATTCACGGTCATCGAAATAACAACGTTTCTCTGCTCCAACGGTACCGATATTCAGCCCTTATATTTGTCAACTAGTTTTCATTTAACGACAAATTAACTTAATCGCAACTGTAAATCGGAGACTTTTACGGAATTTAGTCCGTGTGCGAATCCCTACTGTTTCGAGTTGCTTTTACAAAAATACCGTAATAAAAATTCCGACAATAAGAATCGTTAGAAAAATACGATACAACGAGAGACGGTGGAAACTGGTTCGTTCGCAGCGAGGCTTAAAACAGGAGCAGGATGCGCGCGGTGTGAATCAATGCAATCCCCGTCATCCGTCACGGGATTCTATGATGATTATCCAGCGACGAAATGTGATTATCGGACAGAGTCAGCAGCACGGGATGGCTGGTACGTGTCAGTGACCAGCATGACTCGATGAGCACACGCGGTAAGCGTATACAGGTCGGTGCACGGCCAGCACCGAAACAATTCTCTGCCTCGCACGTCCAATGTCCCACTGCATTTTATTGCATTTGCATGGGTACACGTACGTGGCCGTGGGTTGTGTGCGTGTGCGTGCGTGCGTGCTTGTGCCGATCGTTAAAGAGCGCTGCTCGGCTTCCCACGTTAAGCTCGCTGCCGGCAACGAGCATCGACGACTGTCACGACGACTGTCGGCATCTTAAGGGAGTGTTTCTATGATCGTAATTTTCCAAGTACCTTTCCAATCGTTTCAAGGAATACGTTGCAAAATTATTAAATCTTAACAACGAAGTCTTAATGGAAAACGACGTGTAGCGTTTTCGTCCTTTCAAAGGTACGGCATAGTTTTTTAACTAACATTTCTCAATTATGTCTGTCCGTATGAAACTGGTCTCTCCAAAAGTCACGACGATTTTTCATTCGCCCTCGTTCAGAATAGACGCTTCTTCCTTTCTCTTGCTTCGTGCCTGAACGATCATGGAAGGAATACCCGCCCGGCCGTTAGCGTCCCCTAACGATTATCGACTCGTCGATATCAGCGGCCTTGTTATCAGCGATTCGTAGTCGCTAGTTCTACACAGGTTGGCATAGTTCACTCTATGCCCTCGCTTTTCATATAGAACGGTGTCATTCGGTTCTTGGAAGCTGTGTATATCCGGCCTTTTAAATACACCGCGGCTATTCCTACGTTTCCTCGAACCTCGTTGCCAACTTTTAATAACACCCGCGCCATTTGCATCGCGCGTTTACGACTCCGTTCATTGGCCGCTGTTCACGATTCTTTCCGTCGGATTTTATGCCTCTTTTCACGGGACGAGAGGTCTACGTTCGCGATAACAGACCCTTCAGAACCCAGTCTTCTTCGTCGTTATTCAACGGTGTCGTTGTTTAACCATTAAGTCGCCTTCGGTATTGATATTCCTATTCGTATTCCTCGATATTGGTATGCATGGGTTATGCTGATTTTCTTACTCCTGACTTTTTCACCGAATGTTCTTTTTTATTTCTTCTTTTTTTTTTTTTTTTTTGTACAACTTATCTATACTGTCCGATCTCTCACAATTGTTCTAGTTTCGATAGATTTGGTTATGATTAAAATTATAATGGCGGTAAAAGATCCTAATAGTACAATCCCAATCGTAACGAAAGCTACAATAGATCGGCGAATAAGGAGTTACCGTAGCTGCACAAAGTATCGTGATTGATATTTGCCAAATATATATAGATCTTGACGACTATAACGGTACGCCTTTAGATTACGAATTCAAACAAAATTCACGAATGTAACAGCGTGTAACCTGGTTTACATCGATCGCAACGATCGTTTTTCTTATCGTTTTTCAGACCGTAAGCCAGTACCTTTTCGCTTTCTTCCTGGTTTCGCGTCTTTTGTTTAAGTCGCTGGCAACGTTATAACATCGTAACTATCGTTAACCAACGTTAACGATTATCGACCCCCGATATCGTGTGACCACATAACTACCGGTACTTATACGTACGTGTGCGCGCTATGTATTACTTGGTTGGAATCGAGCTTTAACGTTGTTTACCATCTGCCAGACGTGCGTGCGTATACACTACCGTTCGTAAGTGTAAGTACTTGACTTTCACGTTATTGTACTTAGATATTATATGAAATATGCTTTGAACGAAACTCTGTAAAGGCGATAAACGCTGAAAGTCTATAGCGTATTGTGTTTCTATCGAAAATTTTCGCTTCTGAAACTCGCATCGTTTATCGTCTCTACTTTTCGATCGTAAGTTTAAACGTTTCGTGGAAGAGTAATTCTCCGTTGAACTTTTCTGATCACGATGTTGTTCCACAGCGACGATTCTTCGTCTCATTGTCAGAAAAGACCTTTGAAGTCTTAATTGGTTCCTTGCCAGGTTTCTATATTACACGACCAAAAGGGAGAAGAAACGGTTGATCGGACAGCTGGATCAAGGTTTTTCGTTTATTGGATGACTGCCGCCGAGTCAATTGGACCACTCGGGTCGTGTTTCTCTTGGAGAAGCGATGGTTCGATTACCTTGAAAACTGTGAACCCGTCGATGAACAGAAACTCCTTCGATAATTCTAGAGTATCGAGGAATTAGCGAATGGTGTCGGCTCGATTGTATTTGAAAGACTTTAATTTAAAAGGGCAGCGTGCTAGTTAATATCGCGTATAATTATTATTATATAATCGTTATATAATAATTTCCAGAAAACAAAAGATCAATTTCACTTCGATTTGAATCGATTTAGATCCGAATTTATTTCGCGAACAGTGAACATTATGACGAAAAAGAAATTGAACGTTTAAACGATACAACGTGGAATTTGGGTTTATAATATATATTGGTTGTGTATCATACCGTGACAGCTTTTCTCTCTTTTTTCATTTGTTCGATGAATTATATATTTGTCGGTGTATTTAAATATTGACGGATATTGAGTTCCTAAAATCCATGTAAAATACAAGCAAATCCGATTCAATGGAACGTTTCAAATTCAAAGAACGTTTTTATCACCTAACTAAATCACCCGAATATTTTCTCCTTAATTTCATTTGCTGAAGATTAAGTACTTTTCGAGAATCTTCGATTTCAAACGCGAATAATCATTTCAAAATATTCATGTTGATATTTAATTAATTGCTACTTATATCCTGTATTTACTTGTAATTGCACAATTATACGGACTGTTCCGAAACAATGACTAAAATTCCGTTTAGTAAAGAGAGTTATAAAACTTTACTTTTCTCGAACATCGAGAAATAGCCGCCTATTTTTCATCTTTTACGTTAAAAAAGTGAAATTGTCTCGTCGCACACATCGCGCAAACGATCGCGCGATAGAATCTACAACGAACGCGGGGCACTCGTATCGATCGATAGAACGGCTGCGTGCAATGAGAAAGGAATGAAAGCGCGGGGGCAAGTAATTGCGAGATATAAATTTCGCGTGCGTAAGATACGTATGTAAGAAGCCTTGTTCCCAATTTTGAAGGGTTCGACGACCCGGTTGGTCGTTTCCACGCGCTTCGAAGCGTTCGCGGTACCGCTGGCAGAAATCTGAAAGTTTCGTTTTCGAAAGGATCAGGGAATCGTATCGTCGTTCAGAGATAGGCCAGGCCGGAAAATTAAAAGCATCGCTCCCTGCTTTTCCGTTACTCCAGCTGTCCTAACGTAATCCTCCTATCCTTCTTCGTTGTTTAAGTACTGTTGCGAGTCCGTTTAGTAAGTAATTACTGGGTCGGTGTATATGAAATGTTCGTCCGAACGCATCAAATTCGTCATCTGGCTTGTTCCGAGAGATATATCGCGTTTGCTTACGATGTAATTTACATAAAATCGATCGTCTACTTATACTCTTTCGTTAGGTGTATCTTTTCTTAAGATCAACGCCTTAAGGCGTAATTTGAGTTTAATAGTTGTACGAAGATTTAATAAAATGCGAAACAACAATATATTTATTCCGAGTGAGGAAAATGGTTGTTTCGTATGTTTCGACTTAATAACGTTAGTTAACGTAGTTCTGCCTATAGGAGTTGCCCGATTTAACAGTCGACCATCGTCCGTTGCATGTGATGTGAAAGCAAACGATTATCGCTAACGATGTAAATTTCCCCAGTTACGTTTTTATCTTATTTCAGTAGAGTACATTCCATGTGGTTTCCTTTCACTCCGATACGACTTCGATATATTCCTTTCTTCTTTTTATTTAATTTTTTCCCGTGTTCCTGATCTGGCTCGTGTAGCACCAACGCTCGATTCATCGATACGTGGCTATTAACATATCGCAATCGCAGATTTTCGAACGAATGTCTCTCTGCGCAACATTTGCATCTCAAATAAGGTCTTTCGTTCGTATTGCAAGTTAAGAGTCCGTGTTTTAAAGTGACAGTTCTAGCTTATCGTTCTTTGTGCCAACAGTGTTAGTATAAAATATATTATCTAATATCGCGCCAAAGAGTAAAGAACAACGAATTTGGAAAAATAATCGCTAACGATTAACATCCGGCATTGGAAACGTTGACACTTCGTTTCCTATGAAAGCATTATTTCGGTATTATCTGGTACAGAAGAAAACAAAACAGTTACGTTCGAATGCCGCGTCAATCGACGAAAGAAAACAAAACTAAAATCATACTTCGCCAACATTCGCATATTTTATTCGCTTTTACGACCACTTTACCTAAGGGTAAGCGAAACATTTCACAGCTATCAAAATCGACGTTAAATCCGCCGACACTCGTTTCTATCCAACTTCTAACGATCATAAAAACAAATGTAGAATAACCCAAGAAATTCGACGAACAACGTGTATCGCTCGGCCCCGTGACATCTGCTACTGATTCCATGCAATCGGCAAGTGCTCATAAATTCTCGGACTATTCGAACCGCGTGTTGCTTTTGCCCGAGATACTCGCGTGAAAATCGTCAGTCGCGTACGTAGAATACCGCGGAAACGTTTTCGACCACGGGTTCGCTGTACATCGCACCGTGCTAAATATATGCACTCTCGGTTTACATCCAGCCATTCGTGTTCCTGTTGCACGAACAGACGTACGTACGAATCGAACGAACGATGGACCCGTGATTTTTTCAACGAATCGATGACGCAACCAGCAGCTGCCTGTTAACGTAAGCATCTGGCGTATAAACGCGTACATAGTTAAATTCTTCGTTGGGATTATCAAACCGTAGTGGAAACGTAGATCGTCCAGAATCGCTGCAGAGAATATTTAGATGTATGTAGGAGCAAAAGGTTCTTCTAATTTTTCTACTTTTAATCCTTTTTATAGGTTTTTTGTTTAGTCAGTTTTACGTTATAATTACATGTACCTACGCTGTGCACTGCTAAAAACAAGTGCCGCGGGAGAAATGCGAGTCCGGTTGGTTATTTCCGACAGACTCGACACGATCGTAAAGATAAGCGCGCGTATTGGTCGAAAGAGACACATATGCGAATAAAACAACGTGACGTAAAGCAACGGTGAGCGATAGAGAATATCTGCCTTGCCCCTGTGCCATCCCGCGAGATTTCTTTCCAGCGGCACACTATATATACATATATTTATCGATCCTTTTACAATCCGATGCGAACAGAGTCGAATCTATTCGGACTGATTTAGGTTTGTTCGGTCCGATTTACGTCGATCCGAATCGAACAGGATCAATTCGGATCGATTTGGATTGATTTTATTTTTGGCGCGAGTTGCATTCGATCGAGAATCGATTCAGATAAGTTTGGATTTAACAGGCCGCCACTAATTTAAACCGCTGATAAAATAAAACTTAACGCCTAAAAGAATCCACTTGCTTGCAGAAATTTGAAATGTGAAATAAAAATTCCAACAACACGAACAACGGACCACCGAAGGATCATCGGTCACGAGTTAAGAAGAAAACGAGATCTCGTTACGCTATCGTTTCAGCGATCGCGATCGGCCAGATTCATCGTAGGGTTCGAGGAGTTTTTAGCGCGGTCGAGCCGCGTAAAATGAAGTTCGGGGTCGGTAATATCATTAGCAACGGCGGCCCAGTCGTTTATCACGGGGATCCAATGCGATTAATCTCCCTGGCTCGATGCGGCTATCGGCGGCAGATGGATCGGTATCTAATCAGTCACCGCGGTGAGTCACACAGTGTCCTCGAGCCCGCGTACATGGCGCTGATGTATGGCGGCTTTTCGCGCGTGCCTCTCAATACCAGACTAGCCATAAAGGGACACACTGTGCTCCAACCGGCGACGGACTGTCGAAACGAAACGACACAATGGATCTGATTGTTGCGCGATCGGCAAAAATAGTCAAAACAGACAAATTATATCGGTGTAGAGAGTTTTAGAGAGACGAAGTCGAAGTCGAAATTAGCAAAAAAAGTCGTAATAAATCGTATTTTAAATTTGTAACTGTTAACTATTAAAAACGACTTCCTAAACTTGGATCAAGCCATTGGAGGCAGGACACTCTTCTAGCACAAAGCTATTTCCATCGCACCTTCCCACGGTCTATCCTGCGATAAAATCTTCGCAAACGTGTCTCGTGGCCCATTGAAAACGATTCGGTGAGAACCGTGGTTATCCGTAGACAACTATGGCCGTGACCCTTTTCTTCGATTTCGAAGCCAATCCGCCGATTTAAATTCACCAGCCGGAGCCGCCACGGAAGAAACCCATTTCGCGCCACGTATTCCTCTAGCCTAAAACTAACCTAAACGCCTCGCGAAGACGATGCGCCGACTTCGTAGTTCTTAACAGACGAAGCGTGAGATTTCGAGGTGTCCTCGAAACCCATTAACCCCCGCCCAGCTGCCGCGATAACTCTGTCCAACCCACCCACGCCACCCGTTTTCACTCTTCCATCTTTCTCTATCTCGAACACGCTGCTTCGTTCTCGGAACGACCGAACCGTCGTTGATATAACATCCGCCACACAGAGAAAACATAGTCGCGTCGCATGTATTTAACGTGTAACTTGCGTAACGAAAGACGTAACACGCGCGTTAATACCTCTTTGCCATGATTCACTGTAGTTAGAGCTGGTCTTTTTTATTCGTTTACTCCAGGTCGCAACGCGTTCGTGTTCGAACCAAGAATTAGTTTTACGCGTAATTTAAGCTAAAGATCATCCTCAAAATACGTACAATGTACGTATGTTGAAATTACATTTTATACGTTGTCAAGAATCTTTGGCAACACGGCGTGTTTCTAGATTGTGTCGAGTTACTTGAATCTGTCCCAAATTTTGACACAGAGTTTTCTGCATATGTATATTTTCTGCTATAAAAGAGAAATTCGAACGTTCTCCTTCTCATATTTCGAATTCCCTTTTTCTATATGAATAACACGAAGCATCGCTACGAAAAAGCTATTAATCCGCGCAAATGTAGCTAAAAGTATGAAATATAATAGATAATCTATGTAACCTTGAGAAAAGGTTTTCCTGACTATCGGATAGCGATTGCCTGAGATTCTTCGATCGATAGGAACAAGTGGAAATATTGGTTAAATCGATTTTGAGTTATCACCTAAAGTTTCGACGCGACGATAGGACATCGATACGCGTTATCTTCATACGGTGCATAGATTTGCGACTCTGCGGGCCTACGTTTTTCCAGATACGTTTCCTTTGTCGTATATTCCGGTTCGTCTCTCAAACGCTGACGAAACCGCAAGTGCGTAGCGACGATAAATTCATTTATTTCATAAAATCCGAACTGATTTCAACAGATTTCACTCCGCTCCGTTCGATATCGAAAATTAACAAAGAAGCGAAAAGAAGTTCTCTCGATCGCTGATTTTCCATGATCGGAACGTTCGTTCTCGCTTATTCACCTGTACGGGCAGTTCGCTAACTTCTATCGAACGGTGACTACCTATCGACGCGTCTCTATTCTATTCTCGGCTCTGTGTCACGCTGTGCTTATAAAATACTTTCTTACAAATACAAATACTTTTCTTCTTATTGGTAAACTTTTCAACGAACGATTTATATCTGCGATTCGTCGATTTCATAAAACGCTGATAGATATTTTTCTTTCGTCTATCAATTTGTCGCGAATTCGTATATTTCACGATATTCGGTAACTGATAATGCAAATCGACCAAAGGCGCGTCCCAATCTCTGTCAACCGTATACGATTGCAATTTTATCACGGTGAAATTATCATAAATGGCTGGCGTAACATCGCAATAGTCGATATTGTCCAATTCGCGCGTGTCAAGGTCTCAACGACGTCGTCGCCATCGTGGACTTTCCGAGCCGCGGCGTTACAAAGATTTACAATCGTCGTTTTGCCCACCGTGAACGAAGTATTTTCGGGAGCAAACGATCGCAGTTAAATCCTCTTTGAAACGCCGCCGGGGAACATTTATGGGAGCAACAGCGAAATTTTCGGCCGATCCGCTCGGATATGTTGCCCACCACCGTCAAGAGATACCGCCGGGATAATAGCGTCGTTTTATACCCTGCTGATATATCGCGACTAACAATGTATTTAGACCGGTAGACATCAAATATAAAACCGATGTTCCTTGCTTCTTGCCGCCATTGCGTCCACGATATCGAATGTGCGAGGCACGATTATCGCCTTTCAACCGAGGTAAAATACGAAGGCAACATGTAAATACAACACAATCGCATAGGCAAACCAATTAGTCTTCAAATTCGCAGATCTAAAAGTTACGTAGGTTCGATGCAAATTTTCTGCAACTAGAAGCTTTATTCTTTCGAACAAAGAAACAAACGAAACTCTTCGAATCCTACTTTACGTATTCGCAACTACATTATCGGTATCCAAGCGATAATCGTTCGCAGGTAGTCCACGGTGACCGATAAAGCCGCCCCATCCTCTTTTGCGGATTTCGTCTTTCGTCGCGACTTACCGTCGTTCGCCGTTCGAAATTACAAGGAAACGATCCGCGAAAGAGATAGGCCAGGGCCATGGCCTTTTTCCCTGTCTTATACTAACTCATTCACAGGCAGCTTACAATGACGTTGAAGTTAACAGGCACCGACGAGATCGCGGTCGAATCGATAATGAAAACGCATGGCCGAGAAATTTCGCCACTGCCGGCTGGTAAATCCATCCTTTTTATCGGTACGGTGGCACGGCCGGACAATGGGTCGTTATCGACGCGAGAAAAATTCCTCCCCTCCGACTCGTACCACCCTCGCGATCTTTACGATCCGTCCGTATAATAATATCCAGTTGGTACGTATTTTTAACGGAAACTTTGCCCCTTCCAGGTAACGCCGCTCTTGACTCTCGAGAAGCAACAGCCTGACCAAAAAGAGAAAAACTGCAAAAAATTAAGGGCAGAGAAAAAGAACAAGGACGTAGAAACAACGGCGACGACGGCGACGACAACAATGAGAACGACAAGAAGAAGCAAGGAAACGACACAACGTACACGCACTGTACACTCCCGTATATAAGTATCGAGGCTTATATCGATGCTGATATTACGTGGTACGCGAATTAACGTAAATTATCGAGCAGAGGATTAGAAACTTATTGATAAAATAAAATGACGATAGGAAATACAGAGAAAATTTTGTAAAGATCAATTGCGAGAGACTCTTAAAAAAATAATGTATAAATTACGCGTTCTCGTGGTGATGAAATTTCCCTATCTAACCTCGTCTACATTGGTATTTGAGATAAATTAGACAAAAAATTCGAGAAAGTCTGATGTCGAACTTGAATCACTAGCAAACGTAAAAATCGATTAAATAACGAGATAGCAGCGCGATATAATCGTGTTTTTTTAAACGAGCTACACATTTTTTTTAAAGAGTTTTACTTCATCTTCCGTAAGTGTGCTAATACTTATGAACGGGGGTGTACGCGAGGACGTGCGTCCATGAAAGCGAGAGGCTCGCGCGGGCATAACAGGATTTAAGCCACTGTAAAACCGGTCCTCCCACTGGATACCGGCGACCAAGACCAGCCACACGGCCATCGCGAAAAATCTCCTCCGTTTTCTGTCTTCGCGTCCCGCCGCCGAACTTTGCTCGCAAAAAATCCTCCTCTCTGTTCCCCTCCCTCTCGTTTTCTCATTCCTCTCTATACCAGTTGTATATAGTCCAGTACAGAGTTCCAGGTTCTGACGTCACGCGGATCGTCTTCTAAATTCTAAAGTCTTTCTCCCTTCCTCTATCTTTTCCTTTTTTTTCCTTTCCATCTATCCGATTCTCTCTGTTCAGGTGCCGATTTAACGAATCGATTGAATTCTTCGTTTAACTTTGATCGACTGTTTTTTAATTGCAGGGGTAATAAGCCCGTTCGTTCGATAGGGATTTCGACGACGAAACGCCGCACCGCGCTGGTTGCCCGAACGTTCCATTCGGAATTTTCCCGACAGAGTTTTTTGCCTCTTGTGCCGCTGCGATGGTTACAAATTGGATCGTGAAACGGTTCGATCGTTCTTTTCGACGTTTGAGAAAAATATTTGGAAAATGAACGAGAGAATAAACATAATACTGTATGCGTTGTTAAATATTAAACGAAGCGTTGCTAAAAGATCTTGCGTAATAGAAACAAAGTTGCCGCGTACTCGAATTCAGGCCACGTATTAAATCTTATGCGGCAAAAGATAGGAGAAAGTCCCCAAGCCGATGAAACGGAAACAAAGGATCGATTTAAAAAGGGAACGAATTACGCAAAGAACCCGTCTAACGAGCGGCGATTTTCTCACGATCGTTTAAGAATTAAGGAGCCATCCCATCGAGTCGGTAGCAGTTGGTTCGTAGCACACGGAAGCGCCGTATTCCTCGTGTAATTTCCGTGGAGGCGCGACGTAGCGCGTCGAAATCAAGGCGGAATCAAGGCGGAATCAACCGTTCTCTGGCAAGCGCGTCCGATATACCTACATACGTATATACGATATTTCAAAGTTGGGGAACAAACTATCTCGAGCGGAGAGCGAAGCTGAGCGTCTCGAGATAGCTCCAGATAGCTCGAGATGGACTTTGCAAACCGTAAAAGACGAGGAGAGACTACGTGGGCCGTTTCGAAGGGGGCAGCACGATATTGCATGGTAACTGCATAGCAGCGTGCTCCGCTGCTCGCCGCTTTGAAGGTCACGAGTCGACGACTTCAAGAGAGCCTCAAGACCGGTTTCCTCGCTGGCCCACGTCGTCTACGGTCATACAGGGTGTTCGTGAAAGTACATCTCACGCTTTTGATAATCAACTATTATGCGGTCGAACAAAACGAACGATAAATGCATAAACGTTGGCGCTCTGGTTACAAAACACCATTTAACTACCAACGGTTCCAATACTCGTTAACTTAGTACATGTATATATTACGAGAGAGTGACGTATCTGCGAAATATCTTTTAATATATTCAAACATACAAATGGAAATAGAATATATTTGTTTACACCGTCTATACTTGGACAATTTTAAAATTAAAATACCATAACTCTCTGGGGATCTTTACATATTCTCTGACAAGTTTTCCGTCGCGGTATCGATTAAGCTCTGTTCCGAGAAACGGTATACAATTCGAGGAAATTGTTAAAAGCAAAAGCGCCAAGTGGAACGATTAAAGCCACGTTTTCTCCGTACACGTTCGATCCAGTCTTTCGCTGCCTCGAGATCTCGCGAGCTATAAAAATTTCGAGGTTACGACCGTGCGTTCCATTAGTCGGATAACCGTTTTAATTACGCGAAATATTAAAATGTTTCGAATCTACGACTAGCTTAAAACGCGACCCACGAGTATCTTCCACGAAATCATTATCGGTAAAATTATAGTTGCGGATAGGGGGATGTAGGAAATGTGCTTCACCCGAAATTGCCTCCCCCTTTTTGTCTCTTTTAACGCCGCAGCGTATAAAACGAGCGCGAATCGTTCTTTTGACCGATTTTCTTCGTCCGTGTTCCGAAAAAAGCGATGAAACGATCGTAAGAATTATACCGTTTCGTATCTAACGATCTCTTTCTTTGTTCGTCCATTTAACGGCTCGAGGAATGCCTATTTGGAATATGATTTGAAATATTAAAATCTATATTTCGAAATAAACAATTTCGATAAGAATGCCTCCAACTTCACGCACATACACGCGCGCTAATTTCTAATTTTACGTTCGATAACTGGATTCAACGAAGACAAAGAGAAGATCGATGGAACCAATCGTTTCGATAGAAGCTCGAATCGCGCAATTTCGGAAGATTCAACAAGAGCAAGGCAATCCCTCGACCAATACCCGATCACAAGTTACCACAGGGAACGAGCCGTATTATCGTCAGACAGATTTCGTTATCGCTAGTTCACCAATGATCATTATTCCAATTACTGTAATTACCAGCGTGCAAACGAATCAATTATTATACTTGGACGGTCAGGCGATCTCGTCTTTCGTCGAACACCGAAGCCGTGTCTCCTGTGTCTTTCACCGTAATTACCGTGAATTACGGCCAGAGGTTGGATCGTGTTCGCGTTCAATTTGTACGGCACACCCAGTAGATTGCAAGGGTACGTAATTTTACGCGATACGTTCACAGTCGATGCCGCGCGTGGCGCAAATATATAAATGTATTTTTGCTGCCGCGAGACACACAAATGCGCGAATATTTGCGAATTTTCAAGACAAATTTCCCCGTAAGCAAAGCCTCCTTTAAACGAAACGATTCTATGTAACAACGTCTATTCGTTTTTGCAACAGCAATTACATTCTTGGCTGTTTCGCAATTGTTAGCCACAGCATCCGGCATAGCGAGGCGCAAAATTTCCGAACGTCCGGGGAGAATGCGAAACTCGATGGGAAAATTATGACCGAAAGTTTGAAATTTCCCGTATACCCGACAAAAAACTTGTCCCAACTTTTAGTCCGCTATAATATACCCCTTCGTTCCTCTTTTATCTAACCTGCGATTATTCACGTGGCTGCTCGTTTGGATTAACATCGATCGTTTACAAATTCGTTAGAATTCTGTGTAACTATATGTATGTTTATTACGTGTATGTACATTATGTGGTTTAAACTATGGGTATGTAAACTAATACAGCATGCAAATATTTCCAATCAGATAGTAATAAACGATTATTGATCAAAATGAATAATACAAGTAAAAACATTTTGTTTTAAAAGCTTTGTAATTTCTTGCTATATAACGCTCCCTTTTCATTCCCAGTATGTCGTTTTACTTCTATTTCTTAATGAACGAGCAAACGAAATATTTTTAAAAAAACTGTGACAGACAGAGCGTTCGTGCTTCGACAAATAAGAAAATAAACAATGAAATTTTCGCGGAGGGATCGATGTAAACTGGTAACGCCGCGACTCGTCGCGCGGCATCGAGACGCCATGTCCACCGACGAATTACAATTTACGCGTCTACGGCGGCCGATAAATTCACAGAGATTCCAACTGGTATATCGAATTATGGCTTGTAGAGCGTTTACGAGCGTATATCTTTGCGGCGAAGAAATATCGACTGACGAGTACGAGTACGTATTCGGTAGGATGGATGACGAACCGTCAAAGATTCATCGAGAAAGAGAACGATGTTGTACGTTAATCGACGACCCGTTCATTGGGTTTTATTTGAAAGAGAGAGAGAGAGAGAGAGAGATTGAACTTTCACTTCTCGCAAGATTATACAGGCTGGGATTTACAAATGGAATAACATCAATCGCGCGTGATTTCTTGGTTTTAGATAGAAAATTTATCTTATAATCGCTTTCGTATGTCGCGTAAAACGTACTCGAAAGTTACCAATAAGCGGACAAGAGGTGATTTCTCGTGCAAAAATAGATCGGAAGATAATTGACGAAATAAAATATTGTTACAGTCCTTCCTGAGTCTCTCTTAAAGGTCCATTGTTTCGACGAAATAATTTTTAGGTACCTGTACGTATAGACAGATACATACACAGATACCTGTGTCTATGGCTTTAGAGAGAAAATTCATTACTGTTGGCATCTGTCTGAGAAAAATACGATACTTTCTCTTGTGAGAACTCTTTTTAACGTTCCATTGGACGAACGATGAACCGCTTACGGCGTAAGATGTGCCGCGAATAAGAATAGCGTCGTGTGGTAAATGTAGCAATAGATGAACAGGTTTTCTTCCATTTTTATCAGTGGCGATCATCGAGCTTTCGCTTTTCCAAAAATTATACAAAGTGAATCGTCGCGAATGGAACTTTTAGCTGACATTATACCGTACTTTTAAGATATCAACGATATTATACCTTTCTCGAATAATATAACAGAGGATAGCTATTTTTATTTGCCCGATAAAAGTTTCGTTTCTGCCAGCTATCGTCGACTATCAATGATTCACGCGACACGAAACTTGTTCAAATTCCCCGAAAACTTCAAAGCGTATCCAACATCGTGCATCATCGCCATCGTTCGATCTTATTTCCATCGATCTATCTATCTGAAAAAAAAAAAAAAGGAAAAGCGAAGAAAAAAGAAGAGAAAAAAGGACTGGACGATTGACCCGAGTTACGTGACACGGCCGTTGCATTTTCCATCGTAATTAAACCTTTTAGAGGCGGTCCGATCGATCGTTCCTTCGAAACTCGAGGCTGGACCATAAACGACAGGGTTCTACAAGCTAGAACAGCAGGCTACAGCGCAACATAAACCCCTTAAATCCCCCACGGACCCAGAGAAACGTTCTCGTTGCTGTACTATAACCGAGGCGGAGTTTAGCAGCAACGGTTGCAACGAGGACTGCAGCTGCGACTACGCTTCTGGTATCCGCAACGTCCATTGCGACGGGCCCGATGAAATTTTCAACGAATTTCCACCGAAAAACCGACATCGCGTCGACGAGACTTCTGGACAGCGCTTTTGTACGCTACACGGGGTAAAATTTGTAAGAAAACTCGTTTCCCCGGTAGCAGCCGTTGCTTCCATGCAATACCTTTATTACGGTCGAACGGTGTTCTAACAAGAACCTCGAACGAACGTCTTCGATATTTTAACTCGACCATTTTTGCCGTTCGAAGTTGCGTCGTGTTATACGGAACGGCAATGCGTAGGTATATCGCACAGATTGCTCGTGGATATACCGTCGTTCAAAAGTAGCTAGGTACTTGATCAACTTTTAGCAGCGAATATTCAGAGATGTTGCTACGACGAATGACCGATCGATGACCGAAAGCGATGCAAGCGTTTATGCGTTTCAAATGCCTCAAACGTCTAACGGCGAACTGTACCGCGCTCTGGAAACTACGACGCGTCAAATTCTACGTTTCCTCGTCGTTCAAAAGAGCTA
The DNA here is from genome assembly GCF_041682495.2 of Bombus fervidus. Taxonomy (NCBI): domain Eukaryota; kingdom Metazoa; phylum Arthropoda; class Insecta; order Hymenoptera; family Apidae; genus Bombus; species Bombus fervidus. The sequence continues at coordinate 18,622,432 of NC_091521.1, forward strand.
GAAATCCAAACGTCGAATCAAAACCACCCTACGATACATCTAATAAAAAGAGACGCGAAACGGCGATGTTATCCGCGCGACGATTTTAAGAATAAGCCGGAAGACAGTCGCGCGTAAGTTGAAGCATGTTGCGAGACGAGCTTACAGTCTCGAGAAGGGTGGAAACACGGAAGTCTAGTGATCTCCTCTCGTCCGACCTAAACCTCTGAAAATCCTTCCGACGAAACGCTTCTGTCGTCCCTATTTCCAATCCTCTGCTCGTGTTTTCTCACTCTCTTATCCCCTTCGCTGCCTCTTCTCGCTCTCTACTGCCTGCGTCGCTATCTTTGTTTTCGTCTCTTTCGCGCGATTACAATTTGAAGAGAACCGGTACGACTGTAACCGTGAATGGATCGAGTTTACTGCCGGCAAGAAGACTCTTACGTCAAGGCTAAACCGATGCGGTATTCACATCGACGACGACGAGCGGCGAAACGACTCGCACCGACGGAATAAACGACGTTGCAACGACGCCGTTTAACCACGTTCAACCGCGTCTGTCGATGTTTCGGTCAAGCTTTCCATCTCTCGCCCACTCCGTGTTTCGTCAATGCCGTTGCCGATATTCCTTGCTGATATTCGCACGAAAGTGTGAGAGGATCGTCTGGCTGTGATGACGTAACGCGGAGAAGGTGAAAGGCGCGAGAAGAATAAAGGATTATACGGATCGAACGTACGAGGATTATCAAACGTGATCGAATTATGTATTTGGATTGCAAGAATTCTCAGATTAGCGAGCATGCTCGGTAATAGCTCGGTAATAGCTCGGTAAATGCTCGGTCATATATCTACGTGCGCTATTGCTCAGTTTTATTGGCCGCGTTACTTAACTCGGGGATTTCAAGCTGAAGAATTTAAGAGTAACCGGATTTATACGACTAGCTGTCGTCTTATATATTCATAGCGATACGATCATACACTCTCGTTAAATGTGTATATGGCGTTAGACATGTAGATTAAATCTTTAACGATCTTTTGTTGTTGATCCTTTGTACGATGAGATACACGCGGCATAAAATAGCGCTACATTCCAGATAAGTATCTTGTACGCCTTTGAAGCGGAATCTCTCCACTTAGATTTACTTTCTTGTGTCATAAAATCGTTTCGGTTATACCTGATGAGAATTGACTCTTCCTAGGAATCGGGATCGAATACAATTCACGAAGAAGCAAAAGCGATCTCCAAATCCTCGTACTATATACCACGTAACTGGAATCATTTAGCCAACCTGTCAGACCGTTGCGATCGAAATAGGATAGAGAGATGCTCCTTACGTGAACTGGGAATTTAACGCGAGAGGATTGTTTAGAAAAGGGAAAAAGGACGAAGAGAACGGAGAAAGGAAACGTTTGTTGGATCGCTTTTCGAGCTGATGCGTTATTCGCATTAGCAATTGCGCGGCGCGAATCGAGTCGCGGCTCAATAACCGACCAGTATGCACTTTCAATTTTTCGTCCGTACGGAAAAACGCCTGGCGATCTTTCAGTGCGATTGGCGAAATTATTTTACAGACACCCGATCCACGAAACAAATTCTCGCCGGACAGCCTGTTCTTACCGCTGAATAATCGACACGAAACGAACCGGCTCGAATTTCGATTCTGCTCCGCCTATTCTCATTCCTCGTCAGCGAGACTCGCATTTCTTGTCCCTCGGTTTTTATTTGCTCGCGCTTTAATTTGCTCGCGATACTGTGCGTAGATAGAGACCGTTCGCTGGCAAGTGTCGAAATTTTGGAACAAATCGCGAACGAATTATCGTCCTTGTTTTCGAAAGAACCTAAAACGGTTACGGTATGATATTCGATTATGAAAAAATTGAAACATTCGTGAAAATCAAGTAGCTTAGAAAAACGAACGCGTTTGTTGGAAAGTATTTCTTGAAATATTCTTTATATAGAAGAAAAGCTTCGTCGAGTTTCTTCTCGAGTTATTCATATTTTCCGAGTCTACAAATTAGATATACAAAACAACGTATCGATTAAGATATCTAACGGTCGACGAATAAGCGTTTCCTTGGAGTTGGATTAAAAGTTGAAACGAAAAAGTTTGAGTGCCAAGCTTGTCAACTTTTGCCTGCGTCAACAGGCAGAACTCGTTTCTGTTTGCATTGTTAATTATGGTCAAACAAGACCGTAAAATCACGAAGAACTCCTGTTTACAATTCCGTAAAGATATCTCTGAATTTCAGAGCATCGCATCGTGTCGATTGTCAGGTGTTTATGAAACGATAATTATCCCGTAATTGTCCTATATAAAGCCCCCCCCCTCCCGCAGCCGATAACTGCGGTGCAATCGGTGACAGTATGTTTCTACGTGGAAAAATAAGGACTCAACGAGAGCAAGTAACCGACAGGAGGTTGTTCCACGCGCGAATAAGTAAAAAAATAAGTAGAATCGAATTTTTTCATAAGACGCATTGTTCGAGAGAAAAGTATATTTGAAAATCATGTGCCGGCAACCAAGTCAGTTCTTAAATTCATTTTCTCGAAAAAGCTTGAAAGGGGCTTAAAAGAGGAACATTTTATTTCACGTGTTTTACTTATTTCTTCATTTTTTGTTATTTTTTTTTACTTATTAGTCTGTAATTAGCCAAGTTTAGATATGCTTGATAAATATTGAAAGCCGATTTTCTGGAAAATGAAGCGTCATACGCAAGAATTGTATTCTATGTCCATTTTCGACGTGTTTTTCACGAAGAATCACTCTATTGCCGATTATAGCATAATTGCTGGACTACAGACACATAATTAATTAGCATACGTATAAGTATATAATCGTACTATTGTTCGTTCGAATATTAGCCGATTAACTGAAGATTACAGAGTAGCGGAGATTATATTATAATTGTTAATATAGCAGATAGCGATATATGATTATATGGCATAATAACAACGATACGCGAATAGCATCGATAGCATCATGATACGTCAATGTTGTGTAAAGGTACTGTAACAGTACCTATGTATCTAATACGTTACAAGGACAAAAACTTTACACTCGTGCTAATAATATCTATTCAAAGCGTATTGTACTATGGACCGATTTCCGATGCATCGCCAAAAAAATCGACTCTACGTCGATTGTACCCGGTAAGTAAACCGTTCGGGAAACGTCAGGGCACAACAAAAGAATTCACCGTCCTAAAACAAACCCTTCGAACTCTATCTCTACATACCTCGCCTTTGTGTCCGCGGGATAATATCTCGATGAAATTTGATTCGAGGACCTTTCATTTTTTCCGCAGAAGCGAAGCATAATAGCGCATCGCGTTATAAATAGAAAATGAAAATCTCCGCTATATGAACGTACGATAAAAATTTTCGTCTGCGGACGATTTATTTAACGTAGCTAGAGTATGGGATAATATTTTACGTCATGTTATATCGCATAATGTATGTATTCCATTACGCTGATAAGAGAGAATCGTCGGTGTTTAGTTTCATTTCAACATTCGTTTGCAGCACATTTTTCGTTAAAAGACCGATCACAGGTAAGAAAGACGACGAGAAGGTCCAGTTCTAACGAGAACGCTCAACAGCGCGTATCTTCAACGTGACAACGCAACGGCGCGGCGCCTTTTGACAAGAAGAAGCACTCCCGATGCCTCCGGACAGACTACTGGATAACACATATTATCTGAATTTTGCTGAAGTTTGTCAATTACTCGCGACGTACCTTATACGTGAGAATATAAATAAGAGACGACTGACGCAAACAATTAACGATACAAATAAATTATTTAATAATTCCCTTGTAGGGACACTGCTTACTCTGCCATCAGAGGTCTACGATACGCCGACGCTTTACTAGCAAGCGGTCGCTTCAAATACTTGTTCCCATAAATACAACTTCCGATGTGACCTATCCTATCCCCGTGTCTAAGGCACAAGCCTGCCAGATAGCCTTAAGACGAGCTCTTTCTTCAACCCCTTCGATTTTATCTATGAAAATTATCGAAATAAATGAAAATTACGCAACAAAATCGGCAAAATATTTGGAGGAAATTATATCGAGTTCGCGAAAACTCGAATCTTCGAATCTGAAATCTCGAAATGAAATTAACAAAATCAATTTGCCCTGCAATGTTTTCGAAACTCTTGGAAGCAGACAACCATGGTCCGCACATATTCCCTAAAGCCAATAACGCGAGTCTAAACAAAACCGTATAGCGATGAGTCGCTAAAAATTCAACGGTAGTCGCGGTGACAATGCGAGCGCGAAGTTCCTTTCGATCCGATCTGGTGAATCGTTGCTACCGATCGACCCCGTAACGCTTCGACCACGTTTCAAACGGGCCCGATCTGAAAGTTAATATTTGCCGTATAACCCCCTGCCCCTGCCTGCTACCCGCTTAGACAAAGTCGCTTGGCCCGCGATATCGAAGTCCTATACCATCCACGAGAACCATCAAACCGCTCGAAAACACAAGTTTTCAGCACTGCTCGTTGCGAAAAAAAAAGAGAAAGGAAAAGGAAGGAAAAAATGTTTCTCTGTCGCGTGTTTTTTGCCATCGCATCGAGGCGAACAAAAGCAACTGGTCGAAAACGAAGCAAAAGCCTACCTTGCACATGGACACGCTCACAAACGCGTAAAAAAGGAACAAAGAAGGAAGGGGCGGAAAAGGGGAGAAGAGTACGATGCGTCCAGAAGCCGAAGAACCACCAGAAACAGGATGATCTCTCTCTGTTTAACGTTTGCTTTGTAACGGAGCACGGAAGTCTGGGCATTCGGCGAGGACGGATTTCCGCAGGGTAATCCAGCAACTCCCCGGTGTTCCTACTAGCAGCGAGATTCGCCTCGAGCTTGTTCGAATAGATAGGAATGGTATAAATGGGTCATTCGTTCGTGAAAAAGGGACTCTGTCGTAGAGTCGCCGAAATCGCATATAGCGGAGCGGTAAATTAAAGCATCAAGTGGCGCGACATCTGTTCGCGTAGTCGCTATTTTAGGACGTACGCGTTGTAAGCGAAATCTTCTCGATCTTTTAAGAGCCTTTCAAATTAAATTGCAAATTTCATCGAAACTATACCGCTTACGATGTTTCGTCGAAACACGCTGTTATAATTTTCTGATCGCGTAACTTTCTAACTAGCTTTCATACCTCTATCTGCATTTTACAACGCGCTCATTTACACGAACATCCGCGACCTACTAATAAATTTCAGGTACAAATTGCAAGAATAAAGACTCTAATTAGCAAAGATTTGTAAATGGAAAACTAAACAAAGTTCAAATAATATTCGCAAAACTTATCGATGAAATAATCGATCGGATCTGACTTGCCGCGATCGCGAAATCTCCCTGATCCAAGGATCTAGACTTTTTCTCCCATTCTCCTTTAATAAATCCAATTGTTTTCCGCGTTTTATGAAACTTCCTTAACGAGCGTCCTGGCCTTCGCGGTTGGATAGCCGGATCGCTGTGATCTCCGGTCGAAACACGGTGAATCGAGTAAGGATTCGAAAGGAATACGCGTCGACCGTTAATTTTTGTCTATGCTGGGACGATTGTTGATTCTTTGGCGTTCCGTGAGAAACGTTGTGCAAGCATATGTATAAGCGTAATATACGTATATGTATTTTGGTAAAATGGCTGGCAACGAAGAAACGGAAAGACGAGACAACGAGTTCCGAGATCTCGTTGTTGGAGAATTTTCTCGAATCGAAAGATGTGCAGGAGGAATTCAAGAACTGTATATTGGCGAGAATGTTGTAGCAGGAAACGGAGTTTGTATAATGTTGTGGCGAATGTTCGTTGCTTTCCTCAAAGTGTAAGTTTTAATTTTTGCGAAGAATGTAACCTCGACGAAGAAAATTCACTAATGTCGCGATATTAAAGAAATTCACTCTCGCGAAGAGGAACTCGGATAGGGGACACGAATCAGGCTGAAAGAACATCGCTTCATAGTACGTAATCGTCGATGAAGCGAGAAAGAGGATGTCGAGTCGCATGCAGTTTCATTCTCGTCCAAATCAATTCGATTCGTCAAATTCTCACATCTAACGCGAACAAGAAAAGGTAGAAAATTGATAGCGCTTGAAATCAGATGAGACGTTGAATGAATAAGGAAAGCGACAAACGATGGCAAATCTGCGCGATCAGAGAGCACGATTTACGGAAACGGAGGAAAGATTTGGAGCCAATTGGCGGAATGCTATTTACTCGAACTTAATCCGGTCGACAACGCTGATATCTGCGACGAATCTTTCCGATGGGGGAACACACGTGGATGTCCCTTCGAAGCTTGAGCAAGTGCGAGTGGAACTGCATGGCAACCGTACATTGTAGACGAACGAAGCATTCGTTCGCAGAGAGACGACATTGCGAGGAGCGACGATCCTCGACTTTATGGGCCGAGCGGCCACGAATTTCGCCGACCGCCACGCTCCCGGAGGGCTCGTTTAATTTTTAATTAAGCCCCCCGTGCACCGCCTCTCGTACAACCGCGCCGAAAATCTACCGGGTGTTTCGCGTGGAAACGACCGGATACATCGTGCCAGTACGACGATTGCCCTTAAAGAGACCGTTAAACCCGAAGCAATCCGCTCGAGGCTCGCACCAGATCTTCCAGGATAACGTTCTCGATGAAGGTGCTGAGAGAATCGTCCGGAGAATTTGAACGTTTCGTGGCTCTGATAGGCTTGAATATTAGATCAGCGAACATAGTTCCAGCGTTGGGTTTTTGATTATTCGCGGAAAGGACGAGCAAAATTGCCATGGTAAGCTTCGACTTTACGTTCGCTGTCTGTACACATTTTTCAGGGACAAAAACGATCGACTGTAATATATCTTCGTTTTCGCGTGGATATATCAATATCAAATAAAAAACGAATATATATCCTACAAGTATATCATTGTAACTTGCTCCTTCATCCATCAAAATGCATCATTTTCGAACAGAGCTTATCGCCCAACCTACAGACGGAAAAGATGTACTAGCTAGAAATAATTATGACAAATGCAGCTTCGTACTAGACGAAATACATTCCCGAAAATGAAATATTTAATAGGAACGTTGCAAAGGACGCAGAACTTTCGTTGCGAGTTAAATACATATATTGGGAAATGTATTTACGAGATGGAGAAGGCGAGAAACATTTTCGCGACGGATGTATTCCCCCGTCGGGCGTAGGCAACAGAAACATCGAATCGAAACATCTGGAAGGAAGAGAAGGAACTTGGATCTTCGGATAAAAGTTTTCTCCGCGAAACAGACCATGCTTTCGATACGACTTTGACCGTCGCGTCCGATACTGGAGAACGAGCGCTCAAAGGATTGGAACGGAGGCTGGCTCTGCAAAGATATTCCACGTTATCGGATCGGTCCTTGGTAGATTTCTTGCTAGCGGCTGGCTAGTAGTTGGGAAAAATTACCAACGATAACGCGGCAGATCGTGTCAAGAGGAGACGCGCGAAAGAGACCGAGAGACCAGAGAGATTACAAAGACGCTCAAAGCCTTTCGGGGAAGAGGTATCGTCGAAAAAGAATTGTCCTTCGTGGCCGATCTTATCCTGCGTCCACGATGCTTACTCCGATATCGAGCGTTCGAATTATTCTTATTCGCCGGAACTGGATCCAATTCTTTCTTCTACGGACTATGAATTAAAAAATTGATCTTTTATTTTAGTAATTTTGTGGAGCCACGCGCAGATTTTTGAAACATCGCTGTACGCCCTATGCTCCGCGTCGAATACGAATTCGTTCATAACCAGACACGAGGAACGTGGGCAGGGGACGCGGAGGCAGTAGAAGAGGAAATTCACGACGTCGAATATCGGGAAAGTAGCGCGTACGCCTAATCGTCCAAACGAAGAATCATAGCACGCTACACTCCCATCCTTTCAAATTCTGTTTGGACGAGAGGAGGCGAGACGCTTCGGGGGCAATAAAATATCCTCGCGGCCCACCTTCGACTACGACTCTTTTCTCGCTTACGCTGGAAGGTGCCGTGATGAAAACGAACAGGCAACGAAAGAAAAACCGGAGGAACGCCGTAGTCTCTTCGTCGGTCTGGCCGGGTGAAAGTGAACGGCCCGGAAATAAAGCCGGCCAAGCGATACTCGACGCGTCAACTCCGGTTCATTCTCTATTCCATTTGTCTCGACTCGAATGGAATGGTCGTAACAGGCACGTTGTCGATGAGGAATACCGGTGAATTTACACGACGCGACTGCGGCGTCTGCGACGATGACGGTAGTATGGAAAGTACGGAGAGATAAATGGCTGTGAAGAAGTTGATCGCACTGTCAAATCAATCCGGGATATTGATATATCTGAATCGATTCGTATTCCTTGCATACATTTTTCTAGATATTGTATTTTACCATTGAAACAAAGCACCGTAAAGGTATAAACTTTCGAAACTTTGATTTCCCCGATGAAAACCTTTCGCGTGAATCGGTGAAAATGAAAAACGGTGAAAACGACAAATTTAATTCGATAACTTTGTAAGCTTCAACCGCGTTTAGCTACCATTATGGCTGTATTATTCGTCGAACCTAATTGTAGCGCAAATATATCTTGTCTAAAATGTTTACGCTATCGACTCTCCGTAACAGACTTTCTTTCCCAACAAACGATTGCGATCCCTTCGGACGTCATCTCGATCACGCGTAAAATATAATCCACAATCCGACAGACGGCTTTTATCGCAACAGCATGAAGAACGCTCGTTTGTCTGCGAAAGTTTTCCATTTCCGTCGACCACAATGTATCTATGTATAGCAATATCGACCTTCGCAGCGCCTTAGAAGTTAATCGGATTTAGCATCGTGCCACGTGCACAGACATGATCCATAGCCCAATAAAATATACTTGCAGGAAATATATAAGGCAACTTTTGTAGGAGGAACCGTGGCTATCGATCGGGTATGCCAGTTACGCGGTGGTTTCGTGCTTCTTCTTTCTTACCCTTCGCCGGCTTTCACCTCTTTTTCCTCGTGTCTAATTTCAACCACCGTCGACCATCGTTTTCCAACAAAATTAAATCGTTTTTGCCGGCTAGACGATTTTTGACTCGAGCATAAAATCCGAAACGTTCCTGACCCGACGTATCACCACGCGGTTCTTCCGTTCTACGTAGAACTTCCGCTCGACAGCCAAGCCAAGCAGCAACCGAAACGATCGCGGTTTAGCCGGTGAAAAATTTCTTTGGTATGCAAATATACTCGAACCGATGTGCACAGAGTTGTACGCAGAAGTTGCAGTGTCAGCCAAGAACGCGATACCCGTGCGCAGATATATTCCATTCGCTTGGAAAGCCTGATACCAGAGACACTCGCTGCGAATCGTCTATTTCTTTCCAGATACTGTTACCGCAAAATCTGTACGATGCTTTAGGGTAAAAGATAATCAAAAATCGTGAAAAATGTAAAAAATATACATCGTCGAAATTTTTACTACTTTCCCTCGGTAGAACGTGATACAATTCCTCGCTTGAAAATAAATAGGCAAATAAATAGAACGTATTTCCACGATATCGAATCCCGGGAAGAAAGTTTTATCAAGTTGGTAAAAATGTTCTCCGATAGTTTCCTAGCGCATTAAAAGAAAAGTATCAAATATTTAGCATAATTTAAAGAATTACGGTCTAACTTTCCCACTTGGATTTAGACTTTTATTAAAAGTCGAAAGTTTTATGCGGGTAATAGACGTAGTTAAAGGCCGGTTGGATATAAAAAGCATAAAATAATCTTGTGCGCGATTCGAAATACGCGTGTCTCTACGTCGCCGCGTCGCGTGCATTCGATTTCGAGAAGGTAAAAGTTATTCGTTTCAAAGAGAGTTCGGTTCTTATTTCTTTCTGTTACTTACAAAAGCAGAGTGTGCCAGACTTTATCGACCAAACCGTACCAGGTGTTACAGGGTAAAAATACGAGGAAAACGTTGCATAAAGACAGACCCAAGTATGTTTCGTCGCAGGCTTACGACGAACTAATAGGACGCAACTATTTTTGGAACATCAAGCTGTAAATTTACAGAATCATAATCTATACCTATAATCGTACGATTATAGGTAAATATTATTATACCGTATAATTATAAACTTTAATAACTCTTCTTTCTTTTCTCTTTTTTTTTTTTTATTTTTTGCGCGTGGTTAAAAAAATAACGAGCATAAGAACAAACTTCGATTCAACAACTTCGTAAAGTATCAAAATACGTATCGATTTCTGGAAACTATTCCATTCGAATCCCGTACCAGTATTTTCTCTATACACTAGCCTACAAAAAACCACTAACGACCGCTGGCAGATACAAAAACGTTTATTATGAATCGAACGACCAAAGCAGTGCCTTGCAGGCACCGGGTGACCCCTATTCACTTTTGTAACACATCCATCGGGACCGAGCAATTAACATCAGAATATTAGAAATAAACAGCGCGGAAACCCGATACAGGTCCTTTTGAACAGTTCCTTGATGTCAATGGTTGGCTGATTCGAGCATTGTTAGAATTCTCAGCCTAGGAGGCCCATGGGAGCCAGTTAGGTCGCACGCGTTGCTTTACCATAGCGATAAACACTGTTGTTGCGGCTGTCGTTGCCTCTCCGCGCCACACACGGCATTAATAGCGTTGGTAATAGCATTCGCGGCTACCTACCAGCATCTATCTTTGCTCGCGAGAAACTCTAGCCGTGGAAACCGCTACGAATTCAACGTCCCGCTTCTATTTTCAACCGATCGTCGTAGCTTCGCGCGCGAGCTTCTGCTTCGCGAGTCTTCGGATGCTCGAACAGTTTGAATAAATGGAAGAAAATTTCCTCAGCCAGTCTTTCGATCGATACGTCTACATGTTACAATTTCGTCGGAACGAAACTACGAAATTACTCGAAGAGATCTAATAATTCGTAATTTAATAATTTGCAAATAATTCGTAATTCGCTTCGCGGTTTACTATGGGGATATTCGAGCGTTCGGATACAAACTTACGACGACGTACATAGACGCGTCAGGGAACGATCTCCGCTACGAAGAGACGGATAACACGCGGATTTCCTTATGGGAAACTTTTTTCCGTGATAAAACGGCCGATCGAGAGAGCCGACTCGCGCTTAACTAGCGCGATCAGGACGTTACAGCGAGCCCGGAGATTTAATAAAATCACGCGTGTGACGAAAGAAGGGGTGTTTGTGCTCGCGGCCAGCGCAATTTAAACTTTGCCGCATAACGCGTCACGTCCCTCGAACGAGAACGTTCTTTGATTTTTAAAAAAAACTTTGTTACTATAATAATTTTGCAAATAGATCGAGACAAAACTTACTCGCTTTGTCTGCTAATTGTATACTAAAATGTTTCACGCGAGCACCACTTGGAAATATTCTGCTCAAAAGACGAAATACGCTCGACTATTTGAAAGCAAACTTTCTATCTCGAGATCGCATTTGAATTTTTCGAAATTAAAGTCAACTTTCACGACGCTAGAAACACGGCAATTTCATTGCACGGTAGAAAAGGAATAAATCAAAATTTTTCGTTCTACAGGAGAGTTGCATAAACGCGAGCGGTGCGTCATCGAAATTTAACGCGCGACTGCGCGTGAATCTCTCGTTCGCCAAGAATTTCCAAACGGCATTTCGTTGATATACTCTATTGTTGCCTAATACATTTTTATATCCTCGATAGCTTTCCTAAATTAAGCATCGTCTGGAATAAACGTTTTCAGAGGCGCCGAATTACTCTTCTATTCCACTAAAATTCTCAGTATACCGCGAAATGTCGCTCAAACTTTTCTGACCATTATTTCTTCCAATACAGATACGATAGATCCTTTTCTCGACAGATACCTATTCGAAACGTTTGTATTTTGATAAATAAATGTTTAATATTTTGTCAAATAATATCAGAAACGTTCTCCCGCAAGATATAATTATTAGAACAGTAAACAAATGTCTGTAGAATGTTTATCGACAGGTAGAATGTTCGATGTAAACGTTCCATATTCCCCATATATATGCATAGAAGATTAAAGGTCGCAAGGCACAAAAGACGTAAAAAGGAGGACGAAAAATACAATGAGTGGAGCCGCGCACACAAAGTCGGTTTTACTATGCCTGTTAGTTGATTAAATTAGGAAAACCGATAGCTCTCGCAGATGGAAAAATTAACGAAATTAGAAGTGTCCGGTGTATCGGGTCGCTTCGCTAAAAAACAGATTTCCATTAAGTGATTTGATTAATGTTTCCCTTTAACGACTAGCTTACTAGCCGAAAAGCTGAATATACGCAAATAAACGCAACCAGTCAAAGGGAAATTCTTCGATTTTGAATTCGTATCGGTCCAGCGACTCGTAGCGATTTCAGAAAATTAATTAATCATTCCATGACCAGTCGATATTATCGAAAATTAAACGGCAAATAAAAAAATATACTTGAAGAATAAAAAAAAAGTGAGGGGAAAGGCGAGATGAAATACAAATTTGATGGAAAAAAAAAAAATAATAAGAGGGAAAGAAAATAACGCTGAAACGTTTCAGCTCGGACGATTCGATTCGATTAATGCAAGTGATGCTTAATTAAACAAAAAAACACCGATTCGTTGCCAGGCCGAATTTTATGGTCGCTTCGATTCTGAATGGGGAAACGAGCAAAGAGAGGAAGCAAGACAAAAGAGGGAGAGAGAGAGAGATCGAACGGCAATTTCTCTAAAAACGAAACGCGCGCTTTGCAGCTAGCGTATCTCTGGTCGCGATACGCGATATTTTTCCCAACCGACGAATTAGCTGATTACTTTTCGTGCCGCAATTACGCGGGATGCGTAAACGCGATTCGACGCCCATAAACACGCGGCTATGAATTCACGTGAGCCGATGTCGAACCTGCCGATCGGATCCACTGGATCTCCCATTTAAAGGTACAAACATAGAGAGAACGCAGACCATGATACACACTACAGGGTGTTTCAAAGATAAATGGTCGGAATTCACGCGCATACGCTAGAGCGTCCTAGCTTATTTCGTAAAACGATAGGAAAACTGAAAAATAGAGAAACGTGGGATGCAGATGGGCTTTATCAAAGGATCGTAATAAAACATACGGGATGACGACTGATCGATTCTTTGTTGGACTGGAAAGTTGGAAGATATTTTTACTCGACTCGAGTAGTACGCAAGTACACCTGACGATCATTTTCGCTCGATGACGAGCATTTTCAAACATTCTGTACGCTGTATACCGTGTACTCTATGTAACGCGCTATATGGAGACACGGAGAACGATAAAAAAGATCGGAGCTATGACTGATGAGGATGTAACCGGCTGGATCTTTTGTTCGAGCCTTTTATCGTTAACGAATTTCAAACAAGCCTGCGAAAGCTCGATTCTCGCAATGAGCGATTGCGGTGCCAGCGCGATATAGGGGCATCTCTATTGGCCATTTGCCAGTTCGGCAGTGGGTACCGTGGCTCGACCGACTCGATAGTAAACAGCCAATAGGAAACTTCCAACGATTCACGGTGCTGCCTTTGAAAACCCTACCCTTGGTGTGTAACCATTGTACTGTGATTGAAGAGGCTAATTTAGATGGACGCGTGTGTATGCCAGTCCAGGGGAAAGAAACTCTTCCTAAGGAGTGTTTCTATCCCGCCAGACAAATGACTGGCAACTGACCTCAGCCACGTTAAGAAGATGGAACGCCGAATCTCCGCGTCAGATTTTATGCTCGTTCCTTTATTTTTTCCGGTCGAACCACCAGTCCGGCAATCGCCGCCCCCTATCCAAATACGTTAAAAACAAAACTGAGGTTAAATCGACGCCACGTCGACCCTCCGTCTCTCCCCCCCCCCCCTCTCTCTCTCTCTCGCTCTCTCTCAATCTCTCTCTCTCTCTTTGAATGACAACGAAGGAAAAGCCGAATATCGAGATCAAGCTTTTGCATGGAAATTAGTGGCCACAGTTCAACGGAAGGTGGATTTCAAGAGTAATTAAGGGATCTGTTTTTAGTCAATTTTGAACGATGGAGAGCTGATTAAGAGATGAAAGGAGAAGAAGGGCAGAATGTTTAACAAATCGGTCGACGAAGGCCGAAGATGAAGCAACGAAGTACTTTGTTGGAATTCAGCTTTGTCGAGATGCTGGATAATGGAAAGAAAGTGACTCGGAGAATCGTCGAGTTCAGTCGCCTGTCTAAAAAGAGATCCCGATAGATTTTCGTGCGACTGCATTTCGTTACATTTTGGCTCGGTATATAAGCGTTACTACTCGATACGAGATCTTAAAAACGTAATATCAGAATGAAAATGCAAATTTCAAGACCGTCTGAGAGAATTTGCAATGATACGCTATATAATTGCATAGTTGGGGAGAAAATGCGTCTTAATACTATTATAACGGAAGCAATTTATTCGACTCGAACCAACCAACCAGTAACCTCAAAGCGGAATCGATCTTGCTACGGTGTTATCTCCTATTCCTAATGATCCACCATTGTAGCCTGTAGCCTGCTGCTATAATGGAGGCAGGGTAATACTATTGATTACGCTTAACTGAAACTAGCCCTTGCTGCTTGCGTATAACGTATCCCTTAAATTCCCCAGTCTCACTTGTACGTATATCCACCATGCTCAAAAATGCACAGGCTAAACCGTGTCCCTATCCAGGAACAGCCTCGTTCAATCTTCGACCGCTTAACCGATTCCAGGCTGCAGTCCACTTTATAAAAGGGCGTAGGATCTAGTATATTTTAACATTTACGCTACGTAATTGATTTTCGTTGCTATTCTTGGAAAGCTACGGTCTAAAAAGATATAAACTAATTCTAGAACATTCGGTGGTATCCGTATCGTCTAAAAATGATCGAATCTAGATTGGCAAGGCAAATATCGTAAACAAGTATCCCGTCTTGAATCGGTAAACATTCTACGGTAGACGCACCTAAGACTCGCTCGTCTCAACTAGCTATAAAATTAACGTAGAATTAAATCTTCTCTCTTTACGTTTACATAACCATTCGAATAAAACCACGTTAAAGAGCTTCAAAATCGTCCTAATTATATTTTCTTTACCGCGGTACAAATAGAATCGTACATTCGGTAATTGAAATATTTATCGTTTATGGTCAAGGCTAATATTTGCGCCGGTGCGATATCAGGTTTTTGTTTCTCGCTCTGACAGAACTTTGTACGTCTAGAGGAAACACCGAAGAAAGGATCAAACTGCGGAACGTTCGCGTGCAGCTGGAACAAGAGGAGAGAAAAGACGAGAAAGAGTACGCAGCGACGAAACAGTCGCGTGCCAGAAAGTAGAGGAGAGATCCAAAGCAGGAAAAAGGGAAAAAGGACAGGAATAACAATGCGACTATAATTTCCGGGTACAATGTTCTCATTATATCGCGGTAGATGTGTACACATCGCGAGTGTATAGCCAACAAACTGTAGCAAACAGTAGCAAACTGCCAGATGTTTTATCAGCTTGTGCAAGCGCGTCTTTTTGTTCCTACGATAAAGAAACCCGCCAAACAACCATTGCCAACGACGTGTGTCATTTTTTAGGCCGTTAATCTGCCAAGCACGTGGCACTAAACCAACTTTGTTACTCGAATAATTTCCATTTAAAACAATTCAATTTTCTATGGGATACGCCGCGAGCGCAACGCTATCTCGCGTAAACTTAATGTTCGAGGGTTATGAGAACAGGCGAAGTTTTCAGAGCAAATGCCGTTATCGTGTAAGACAATTTGTTTCCTTTAGAAACTCTCACGATACACGTTCGGCTATCGAGTATGCAGATAATTACAAATTCTAAAGCTGTTGTCCAAGAGACTAACTGTTATCTAACGACACATTCACTTCAAAATAACTTTTTTCCGCGATCATGTTACGAACCATCGCGTTCTATTATCGCGCATTCCAGGACATCCTCTATCGTATAGAATAAAACTACAACCATCTGAGTTCGAAGCAGGTACGTCGAGGGGCTCGATTCGTTTCGATCTTTGTCCCATTTTTTTTATTAATCATCCAGAGACACCTCGAGTAAAACTCGGGCCTCGGCTAAATGGAAAAGTAAAGTGCCAGAGCTTAGATTGCCGCCGCTCGTTTTTCCCGCTATCGACGCTCGTCCCAAGTAAACTGCAGGCTGTTGAACGATTTGCTTGAGTAGTACTTCGACTTGCGAGAGATAGAAAAGGAGAAAATACGTTCGGACGGATCAACATCGGGCGAATACCGCCTGGAAGATTCGCGGAGACAATAACCAACGCGAGATCCAGGACGATTCCACTAATTGTCGCGAAGCTAGAGACAAGGAAGAATGAAAAAGAAGGAAAAGAATAACGGGCGGAAGGAAAGTGGATAGAGAGCGACGAAAGAGATGTCGAATGGAACGAACGGTCCACTGATAGAGACGTATTTTTTTCATTTTAAAAGATAGAGAAGAAAAGAGAGAAATAGGAAGACGAAGAAAAGAAGGGAAGGCGAATCTAGCCGGAGCTATCTGGTCTAGCGAAGATTTTGAGCCAACGAAGCCATCCTCTTGTCCCAGAAAACAAAAGAGCAGCGACTGTTGCTCGTTCGTCCACGCCCCTTCCCCCTTCGTTTTGTCTTTCACCCCTGTCTATCTCGCTTCTCGTCCTCGCCTCCTCGCTCTAGCGCACGTTCCCCACCTGCCATCTTTTCCTTCTTTCGTTCTCTCTGCCGCGCGTTTCTTCTTCCTTCTTCTTTACCGTTCCGTCTCTGTCGCAAAAGGTCGCTCGAATTCGCTCCTCTCTCATCCAGTACAACTGCCTCGGTGATATCGATTCTCCTACTTACTTTCTCATCGATCGCATCGCCTTGCAATAAGTTTTATAAACACGCCACACAAAGAGAAAGAAGAGAAGAGAGAAGAAGCTGAAGATTACAGCGAATTACAGATGGTCGCAGCGTGTAGGTAGTTTCGTGAAACAACATTCCCTCTTGAAAACGTCGCGCGATCGTTTCTAATTTCTTCGCACTTTCCTCGTTGATTCGGTTGCTTTCGTCTCTTTTTAATACTCACAAAGCATAGTTGCGTTATCTTTGGCGAGGAATTCTAGTCAGCGCCGCCTCGAGGAATTAAATAGTCCGAGAGATACGATCGCGAGATAACAGACTGGCCATCGTCGCAGCTTCTCGGAATTTTTCAGTGGAATCGCGCGATTCCAGCGTACGATCGTGGGTTCGATCGCCGTCCGTAATGTTATCTCGATCGTCGTCGAGCAGCCTGCGCCTAGCATTATCCTCCCACTCTCGGTTTAGCGATCTCTTACGGTCTTCGTAATTCTCTATTCCCTTTCAGTTATCGTAATCGACGATAGCTTTCAGCAACGTCCACATTTTTCACCTTTGCCTCTCTTTTACCTTCAGTTTGATTCTCGTATTTGGATACGAATAATTATTTACTCGTTACCAACGTACCGGCTTGTTTCTATTATTACTGGCCACTATGAAACAGGGGAAATTGAACGAGAGGAATACACGAAACGACTGAAAGCTGAATAAATTAACGAGTACCTTTTGTTCACGAATGTGTAAAACATCTACGATATCCCTAGCAAACACCTATATTATGTGTCTGTATCGAAATCGAAGGTATAGAAATTTACTTCTCAACGACAAGCATCGTAGATTCTAGAATTTCTAAAAAGATTTTTCACGTATCGGTCGAACGAACCGCGTCCGCTAGAAATTAAGTCTGGCGACGTTATTGCATCTATCGATGACATCTTTTTAGGTGCCGGGAGCCAACAGGGTCCATTTTCCAGCTCGTAGCTCCCACTTTTTCACTCCATTTCTCTTGCTCGTCAACCGTGCGTCGGACGCTAAACGGGACACCGATATCGCTGACCCGAATTATCGCAAGAAAAATTCGAAACGGCATTGCCGTTCCTCGCGGGGATACAATAATCTTCCTGGATAGGATTTCTCCTTTTTCGCTCCTCTTCGCACTCCACCGGCCTTCTTTTTTACCTTACTGTTCCTTTCGCTCTTCTTCTCCCTCCCACTCTCACGCGTGCATGGCCGAGGTAAGAGTCGCTTCGACCAAGTACTTACCTCCCAGAATATCGACTTCCCTTCCCGTCTCTATTCCCACTTCTCCTTTCCTCTCCTCTCCTCTACTCTACTCTACTCTCCTCTACCGCGCGCCTTTTCTATCTCTTTTGCTTCTTTTTTTCCCTATCCCGTGACTCCTTCTAAATCTTCCGCCTCCGCCTTCCTACTCCTCCTCCTCCTCCTCCTGCTCTTCTTCTTCTTCTTCTTCTTCTTCTTCTTCAGCCCCTTTGCATCGGGGCCGGGCCATTGGTATCGCAAACTCGAGACTATCTTAAGGAGATTTGATGCCGACGGAGTCTTACGGGATGAAATAATCCCGAAGATACGGCCGAGGTCTGGCAATATACCCGGCTACTTTCGTGGTTTTCCTGAATTTTTCAACGTAATCGTTCTCTCTTTAAAGGCGATTCGAGAAACGGATAACCGGCTCTTATTATCTTATTATTCCGGTGCGTCGTCTAGCCCTCGACCAGACAACGCGCGGCTCGTGAAATTTTTGTTCTGTTTGTTTTGTTTAAAAGACGATACGCGTCTGTATCTATATATTTCTACATACATATTTATAAAAACTGATAATTTTGAAATAAATCACACAACGAGCGTTTCGTAGAATTTTAGAACGCTTTTAGAACGGTCAAAACTCGACTGTTCTATCCTATTGCTATGCCGTTGTTCTACCATTATTGTAAACTTCAATCCCCTTTACCTTTTACCTATTTTAATTTTATCCTCTTTGATATACCCTCTCTTCGATCTTTTACTCCGTCTAAACGCCCTAAACGTCTAAGGAACTGTCCGTTCCTTTATAATTTTCGACTCTGTCTTCCTTCGTTTTCTAAGGCAACGGAGACTACCACCGATAGAGTGTGTCCGTTTCGCGATACGCAACTGATTACGACTGGCGATTACAACGATCGACCGAAAACTAGAAAAATAATTTTGCCGATACATCGGGATGTTGCTTCGTGGAAAATACGAGCCACGAAAAAAACGACGAGTCTGTTCTGGCCGTCGAGTGGCGACACGAACAAAGAACTTTGAAAGTTCGAAGAACGTTCCTGCTCGCTACGTTGATATCATGGACGTGAAGGCATGTACAGCAACTGCACACACCGTTGCTTTATAAACGTACAAAGAAACGAGACGATCAGCCTAGTCTCGTGACTATACAGGTTCAGAGACACGGCGAACGCAGTCCCGGGACAATTGTCGAGAAAATTGTGTAATATCGCTATTTACCTTGGGCAAATTGACAATTTATGATAGCGCGATTACAGCTCTAATCGGCTCATCCACCATCTTATCTTCTTCAATCGTTCTCTACACTCGCGTTAGCCGAGTCTCGCGTACGATCAATTTAGTCGAACGTTTCGCTGTTTTACCTCGTTTAAAATATATTTTACATCGCAATAGATTTTGCGTCGACGAATAAAACGTATTTCGTTCGTTGAGCGAAGCCGTTTGCGCCAGCGAACGAACAGTATTCGAAGACGGACGAATAACGAGAAGATGGCGAAGGTATAACGCGTCTCGCCATCGCGACATGCAAATCCACTGGTGCGCGCGTCGAATTTTATTCGAGTAATCTGTCGGCGTATAATTTGGAAATTCGGATAGCCGCGCGCCGCGAAACGTAATTAATGCATTGTTAATCTAGTATGCCGCTCCCTACACCCGGAGTCCGGGGAAAGAGAGAACGAGCGGCCTGGAACAGAACGGAAATAAAACGCTCGAAAATCACCCAACGAGTTTTTTTCCAGCTTCCTGTTTGTTCTCAACCACTTGTCTTTTCCCCGTTTTCCAGTGTGCGTGCGTGTAGCTCGCCGGAAAATTCCCAGCACGCGCCTCCCTCGCACCACGAAAATTCCACGATCCGCGCCACCCGCGATCCTGTTTTACGTTTTATCGATTACAAGCCCGAGGATCCGCGAGAATCGACACGCGCGACTAAAAAATCATTTCATTCGTATCGTATCCGTCAACGAATCGTTCGACTTCTCGCGACACGAGAATAAAACGTTGCGAGATTGAATTTTATACCCATAATCAAAGAATTCACGTTTACACAAAACAACGTGTTAAAAGGCTTTTGATAAATGTTCAAACGACGTTGTATATATTAGAAAGTTTTCGACATCCCACATACGTAAATGTGTATGGAAAAAAAGAAAGCAAACAGGTGTCCGGACGTCTCGATGTTCGTCAAATAGCCGCAATTAAATTCAACGGCTTTTCGTCCGCCATCGACTTGTACGTTTCTTTCGACAAACTTTCAAACGACCACGTTCCACCGTTGCACGAGAGTCCAGCCTCTAACTTTGTCTATTTTCTCACTCGATCGCTCTAACCCTAACCCTAACTCTGACCCTAATCCTAAGTCGATGATATATCGATAGGTAACAGGTCGTAATTCCAGCAATTTTTCCCACGCCTTCTTTTCTCCCTTCTCTCTTCAATTTACTATATACGTTTTCATCGGAGTTTTTCTCCACTTTCTCTTTTCACCGCGCTATAAGTGACCGAGTGGACTCGGCTAAATACACCGCAAATACCGTGAATCATGCAACAATTTCTCCTTACTAATTATTACGCAACTTGTTCAAAATTCGTAGCGAATCTTACCGTAGCTTGAAAATGTATCGAGACAACTTTAATCGCTAGACTATAATCGTGGTATCTTAAAAAAATTACTTTGCTCGAAACTCGCCTTTCGTCTTAAATTTCTGGTATTACGACGCGTCTCTTCTTTCCAGTGGATTCGTCGATTCTAGCGGACAGTTTCGCAACCGAAACGACAGTCCTTGCTCCCATCGTCTCGTCGCCTCCGTACCATCGCCGCTTTCAGACACCGTCAAATTATGATCGACGCCTGACACGATGCCGTTTATGCGACCTTTCGATACGTATCTCCCTCGCTATCGACCCTCGCTGGTGATATCCAGCGTCGTTGAAGAGAGGCACTAATCTACTCGGAGCGGGAAAACACGCTCGTTCGCCGGATCACGCAATAAATAAAAGCGAACAGCCGAAATTGAAATAAAAGTCGGAGATCGTATGCCGGCGGGCCACGTACCGTAGCCTGTGCTTTTAAAGAAATTGGCTGACACGAAGTGCCTCTCGTTGCATGCCATACGATATGTCGAATACGCTTCTCCGCATATGCCGCGTATACGATCGCTTCGACGCGCCTGTTCGATACGCGTCGATATCTTCTACCCGAGAAATAAGAATTTCCACGTACAGTGTATACAGAGGACTCGCGTAACAAGCCGCTATCAGAGAAATCGACGTGCGCTGGAGCGAAAGCAAAATTCTTTGTCGAAGCTTTTCGACGCGTTCGCGGATACACTCGAGGAACCACGGAAAAAAAGAAGAGAAAAACTAGAGAAGGGACAAAATATATCTTCCGCGACAGAGTACACTTTTCAGAGACTTCCGTCTTCTCAACGGCTGCTGCACCTGCGACTTTCCTCCAGATCAAATCGGAGATAGACGGACAAACGTTTGGTCGTTTAAATAAATAGGCGACGTGTTGCGATTGTATTCTTCGTGGCGCGTTTTACAAACACAGAGAGATAATTATATACGATCGAGTTTGGTCTAGAGAAGGTATTCGGGGAAAATAAGACGGGCGAATAAAAATTTTAATTTCTACGTATCGAAAAATTATGACTGGGATCCGTGTTCATTTTCGCAATAAGGCCAAGTTTCATAAAGGAAATATGCGGATATATAAAACGATATTAGTATAATACCGTCGTATTTATGCAACGAGTTCGGAAAGAACGTGTCGTTATTAGGTCTCGTAATCTGACTCGGAATTTCAAAACTGGGATTTTGTAGAAAAGGTAATCTGACGGGTGGAACTTATTCAGCGACCTAATATCATCCATGAAAGGAGAAGGTTGCTCGTTCCTTCGAAGGAGCGCGAGTGAATGACGGCTGCCTGCCAACGCCAAAAGCTACGCATCGCGTCGCGTCGCGTCGCGTCGCGTCGTGTCGGAGATGCGCCACGTGAAAGAAAATTCCCGCCGTAAGAAACAACCGCCTATATATAACAGAGTTTTTAGTGGTAACATGTTTTTGTACTCAGGCACCGTCTCAAGACCATTTTAGCATCAAATGATGTAACTACGCGGGGACCACACGCGGGAAATATGGTGAGTATTTTCTGGCGGCTGGCAACGAGTAACAGACGAGGATAGACGTGCCGGGTACTATTATTAAACCACGCCACATACCCTCGGATATATCGTCGCGTGTTTCCTCTTCGTCGAACGAGCAAGTGGCAGACCAGCCTAGGAAGAAACCAACAGAACCGTTTTATACGAGCGATCACGCCACGTTACTCTATTTCCCTTTCGCCAAACTTTTCCCCAAACTTTCATCCCCTTCCCCTCTGTATGTTTTGCCACGTGTTTTTTTTTCCACGTATTTCGTCGTGTGAACGAAACGCAGCGTTATCCCTCTTGATCAATTCCGACCCACGAGAGGAGAGAGGCGCGTTTAGCGTTTAGAGTAGATTCGTCAGTACAAAGTGGACGATTCGCGATCGAAGATGACAAAATTTTAATAAAACATACCGTCAAATTTTCCAATTATTTGCAAAAGTTAAAATAATCGCTTATGCTGCGATCCGATCTAAATTTCGTTGGAAATATTTCGGACGAATCGCAACGGATTAGAATTTTACGAGAAGAGTTAAACTTCCTTTAAAACGGCATTACACATCCCGTAACGAAAATTTGTTGTCCCCGTTGTGGTCCCGAACTGACCAAAACCAGGCACTGTTCTTTCGAGATGGCAACACCGTGACACGAAGGGAAAATTTACGTCGGTATAGGATGCCGCGGTCGATTCCGTACGCCATGGGAATTCGCGGATGCGAAATAAAAGAAAAAAAAAAAACAAGGACACGTACACACGCAGAGACACGCAAATAGACGGCGAAAGAGGTGAAAAAAGGAAAAGCGTGACAGGAAAAAATGCCGTGAAATATACCGACGAGCGAGGATCATTAAAACTCGTCCACCACCTTCGCACTTTAGCGTATTTCACGCACGAATGTGCGCGTACCTATTGTGCAAGCACCAGTTCATCCGTTATCGCGCGCGGCCACGACTCTTTCCAGCACCGGCTTTTATTATCTTTACACGTACGCGCGAAACCGGAAAGAAGCGTATTCCCCGCATATTCGACACGAAGGAAATCCGTTTCACCACGTTCTTTCTCTATCAGCGCCAAGCATCAGGCCCCCACGGCCTGGCCTACTTCGATCTTTTAACTTTAACCCTCGTCGTATTACGCCTGGATCTACCGCGACCCAGATACGCTACTATCCTGTCTGTTCGCCACTTGTCGTCAACTATCGTTCGTTTGTGCGATATTACGACGGGTAAGCGTGCCTCGAAATATACATATATACAAACACATTTCAGTCTCGATACGTATATACTTCCAGCTTTATACAAATGTGCAGAAATTCTTACAAATTTCTTAGAAATATAGTCTAAAATTCTTATAAATTTATTACATCGACAAAATGATAACACAACGAACGTAACGTAACATTCATCTGTACGAATTTATAAGAAGCTTCGTTACTTTAATTTTCGATGAAACGTAAGTATTCGAAACAGGTATGTCAAAGTACCCTCCTGATTAGTAATTATTGTACGGAAACGAAACTGACTATCCGTCTTAAATCAGATATCCTACAAGTGTCATTTCCGTTATGAAAACTCCTGTATATTCCATCTCGTTGTCGTTCTCCGCGCAAATAACGACATTGAACGTGACTAATGAAACAAAGTGTAAAAACGCGTTTCAACGCACGACGATGAAGAATCAACGCGCCGTGGCTTCCACCGGAATTCGATTAACTGCTCCGTTGCTGGCGATATTTAACCTTTAATTGCCCGTTCCGACGAAAATTTCACCCTCTCGCCCTCTGTAACCTCCCTGTAAAACTAACGAAACAAAGTGGCGTTCGTTTGGAAATTAACGACTACCAACCTCCGTAAAAGCATGCAGAATTCTTCGAAAAGACTTTTTCGTATCAATTCGATATATATCGTAGTAATAAATGGAAAAGGCTATTCTTTTCTTGAAAATTAGTAAAACGTTCGATTCGGACGTTGTTCTTAACGGGAACTGAAATCGTTCGAGGAATTCCGTTCTTATAAATATTTGAGATATTAAACTTGTACTACGACGGTCTAAAGTCTAAGAGAACGTGTAGGTGTAAACTAAAAGGCGAAATGAATCATATTCTAAAATACAGAAATTTATGCAGCGTGAAAGTTAACACAAACATCGAGTCCAACTACTTTATCCGCAAAAATACTCAAAACTCTAGACGTCGAACAAAATTCAGATATTCGCACGAAGAAGAGAAATCGGCGTTTGAACGCGCAACGAAAGCAAAAGCACTGAAACGGTATTTATGATACCGCGTGTCATAATCGATGACTCACGGATGAATTTCAAAGAACATGGACGCGTTGTCTCATCGATGATACCAGTCCAATCAAGTTTCGCAACGATGTTATCTAACTAACCGTTGAACACGCACCGGTGTGTCTCTTATTGTATTTAAAAATGGAGGACGCGCGTCACAATCGTGAATACCTAGTGACGTATGGAGTCACGCAACGTTTAAATACACCCGAGTCACGTACGCTTTCCTCCCTCGCGAATAGAACTCGTAGCCATCTCTAAACCACACGCCTTTCGAATTTACTTCTGAAACGTCGTTGCCTCTCGATCGTTCGTTCGCGTTCCACCATTAACTCCTTTTTTTCACGACTTATCTTATTTTTTTTTTTTTTTTTTTTACAAGGAAAACAAGAAAAAGCTATAAACTGTTCATCGATGCTGCGTTTCTACGTCTGATATAACGTGTAGTAGTCACGGTACATTTATATTTTCGTTGTTTTCGATTTCTTTTCTCGCAAAAAAATTATGCTCTTCACAACGAAACAACGTTTTACGGCCACTCGGTATATTAAAACGTTAACCATTAAAGTAATTCGCCATTGCCATTACAGCCGGTAATACTTTCAACTTATCGTGCCGGATAACACATTCGAAGCGTTGAAATTTAGACTGGCATTACTTTTGTGTTACTCTGTGTCAGCTTCCGGATGCAAGACCGATCGGTACTCGAGCGAATTTACGATAAAGTTTCTCCGTCGTTGTAGTTGGTTCCGCTAAGGGTCTGAGAAAGCAGCGATCAGCACTTCATTAGCGCGTTCTCAGACTTCTGACGAAGGCAGCTGCAACGCCGCGCCGGTGAAACGTCGTAACGCTCTTCTAAAAGGATACGGCTTACACCCGGAAGACTACCACGACTATGAACGACAAAACTCTGGCATCGTGAAAGCCTTCTGGATAGATAATTCCTTCGGGGAAAGTTGCTTCCTACGCCGCAATCCCGTCGACGAGGAGAATCGAGACCGAGTCTCGGTGTTGTTTTTTCAAAAGAAGCGTACCATCGATCTCGCCACGATAGCAAATAATAAATCGCGTTTGCTCGTTCCTCGCTCGTCGTCGTATACCATTTCTTTATACGTATGTATATATCTTTCGCGAAAGAGAGATAAAAGTGTCATAACAAATTAATCCAACGTTGATACTCATTTGAGGGAATGAAACGCGGATAATGGCCATTTTTGATCCGATTCGAATCGAGTGTTCTGGTTACGTAACAAGTGTGCCGACCTGCCAGTCGAGACTTAATTTATTTGATTTATTACGCGGCATCCATTTCGAACGAATACCCGATGCTCTCCAATCGATAGCCATCCCCTCCATCTCGTACACACGTAAACTCTACACCTGACGCAAAAATTATACAGACAGGCTCCGGCTATCTCTCTAAATGGCCCGGGGCCTGGTGTCTAAATCAACCATTTTGCGAATAACCCAAGAATATCGTTGTACCAAAGACGAATTGTTGAACGATAAGTTTATTACTTACGCGTTACGTTCTATCTGAGACGCTCCTATTGCTCTTATCGAGGTGCAAAGAGAAGACAGATTCGTAGAAAACGAAGAAAAAAGAGGCGGAAGAAGATGGAGGAGTACGATCCAGAGACTCGGAGAGAAGGGTTTATCTGGCATAGCTGAAGACAGGAAAGCAACTATATCGTCTGGCACGGGCATAGGCACCGAAGGCAGCAGGGCTACGGGCCAGGAATCGATAACACATGACGGCATATAGGCACATACTGGACTGACCACAGAATGCCATCCGCGCACCTCCCATCACCCTTGTATCCCTAACTCGCCTCTTTACCCCTGCCTGCCGGCCAGTTGCATCCCCAGGACACACGCACGGAAATGCACGCCCGTGCAGCTCGCCGTTCGTGTGTGTGCACGTGTGCGTACACGAATAGGCACGGTAGCCACCCATCCCATCCCCTCGCGGCCGCCACTCCACTCTTCCTTCGACCATGCAGTACGTTTCCTCTTCCATCCCCTTGTAACCTTTGGTGCCAACCGTTCCGACCGTTCTATTACAGCGACAGGCATTGCGGCTAATGCCGTTCAGCCGTAAATTACGTGCAAGCGATAGACGGTAACCTAGGTGGCACCGCACCTGTACGATTTTTAACTTTGCCCTTAGCCCGGTGCACTCGGGTCGATTCGCTCTGACCCACGCGACCACAGACGTATACACCAGCTATAGTGGCTTCCGAAGCTGACTATAACCAGAAAACCCTTTCGAAAGGTATGCAGGTATCGAAAGGTGCCTGTAAACAGTTAGACGCGACAGAGATATCGCGATCGCGCGTGCCCCTCTTTCGAATCGAACCGAAATATATGAGTACGAACGGGTTAATAAAGGTGCAACAGGAGACTTTTTCGACAAACGATCGTTATCGCTACGAATAACGTGCTTTTTTCGCTCGTTTATTTCCTTGAAAATTGCGATACTACGAGCTTTGCTTTCGAAATTTCGCTGATTTGCCGCGATACGTTACAGTTTTACAACGGCAGATGTTTTCATCATTTTCACGTATCTGTTCAAATAATTTGTATAAACTTTCGTTGCCTGTACCCGATCCTTGTCTCTCGGATGAACATTAATCTTTTACGAATCAATCGTATTACCGACGATCCGAATCGACTGTCACGTTTAGCGTGCGATTAATACTTGCGATATCATACGCAAAATGAAGAATATTCGATTAATCGAAAAAGTACCATCGCCATCCGACGATAATCACCAACAACGATACTAAACGATACGTTAAAAAGCATGCAAGTCGAATCACTTTCTTTTCACTCTTGTTCTTTTTATAGATCTTCCGAGACTGGGAGAAAGAAACGTGAAAGCGACAGAAGCGTGTCCACTCGACGATGTGTACAGACACATACACACACAAATAGACGTATACATATATACATGTGAAAACCGCGTCTCTCTAGGGACCGGATGAGACAGAGAAAAATAGAGGAAAAAGGCGAACGCCAAAGTCTATGGTAGGAGGGAGGCAGGTAAGAGATACGCCAAAGAGAGAGAAGAGCTCTTGATCTTTCGAGGCAATTAAATGAATTTCCACTCGGCTAGAATGGCAAACGTTTAGAGACGGTTCCTACGTAAGATATTCCGGTGAGCACTCCGAGATATCAGAGAGGTAATATCGGGAAGGAGAAGAGACGTAGTTTGTGGGCTAGAAGTAATACACGAGAACCTGCCAGTCTGCCTGCTTGCTCGCACGACTGTCTGTCTCTCGGCTCAGGTTGGTCGAGGTCGGTCTCTTCGATATATTTACAACACCGTGCATAGGCCAGCTGCCATGGTGATCTCATAACGGTAACTAATCACATATTTCTAAGAAATATTACCACATCGTACGGCGTTGGACGGAAAAGAATCCTTGCGCATTGTCTTCGTAACTTTTTCCTCTTACCTAAGATTTTTAGAGAATACTTCGAGAAGAAAGAGGATCAAAGAAAGTGAGCGAATCGTTTAAAATATTACAAAGAAATTAACGCATAATCAGAAACGAATCAGCCTAAAAAATTATTTGAGAAAATCCTTGAACGGTCCCCTCTACCGAGAGAAAGAAGCAAGACCGCACAGAGTATCAATCTTGATATTAGAATCGATTCTTTTAGCGAATTAAACGAAATACTTCTTAAAAACTAACGATAGACGTAAAATAACAGCAAGTATCCTCCTATTCTTTCGCGAACGAAAACATTTCCGTTTGGTAAATGGTCCGAGGCTTTTGCAGAGCGCTGTAGAGCCCCGTCTGTCTGTCTGCCTTATGTCGCCCAACTCGAATCGATTCCGAAACTAACAATGCACGGGCTATAAAGCCATTGCACGCTTCTCCGTCCCTCTAGTTGTTCCCGACACTGATCGTTCTCCTTAACATATATCATGAGACTTTTCGATTTTCTATTCTCTACTGCTCCACCCCTAAAAACGCATTAACGCGACAACTCTCCGAAATTGAAATTCAGAGCGCGCCCGTGAAAAAAAGAAACCGACCAACGGGAAAGCGTACACCGCGATAAATATAAATCCTCGACCCATCCCTCTTTTTCGCTTTGTGTCTCTCTTTCATGGTGTTGCAACAACGCACAGCATCCACGAGGCGGTGCCAACGAACGAATCGAACGAACTCGTGGCACGTCGCAGTTCGCGTGCCATACACGGGAAGGAGGTCGAACACTTCGGCGATGCGTCGGCCTTTAACCCCGAACGAAAGACGGGGCTGAAAAACGTTCACCTCTTGCTCCGATACACGCAATTAACAAGTGTCTTTCGTCGGTGGCCGATCGTCGGACCAATGTCTGCTCTTTCGTGACGAAACATTCTCTGCGTATTTGGTACGCGCGTATATGGTCGTAATGATACGTAGTTCCAATTAAACGATCGTCCCTTTGATTCGTGCCTCTTTCGTGACAAATTTGTCTTCGATGGTAAATACGGTATATTACGAACTGCGATACGTCAAAAGAAGACTGTCCGCGGGATCGACGCTTAAAGCTAGAATTATCTGTTGCTATCGCGAAACGAAAGAAATCCAAAGGTAAAACTTGACTCGAGTCGCTAATAATTCTTTTTGACCACAGAGGGTTAAATTTCGAAAAATTCCACTTAACGAGACACCCATCGTCACCTGGTATCTCTCTATAACACTGTAACGAGTACCTATTGTTGATCGCTATCAAAGAGCCGATATCAAAGCGATTCTGGCGGTAAAAACTGGCAAGGTCCCAAAAATCATGTTTCCGGATTGTATCGTGGCGCGATCGACGCAGAACGGTCTGCACAGCATGCAGGAGTATTTCCCCGGGTCCGGTGTCGAGCTTGCACAGTAACTTTAGATTCTTGCGGGATTCACCGGCCAACGACAGCGTCGTATTTCCGTGTCGGGATCAGAAAATCGCATTGGTGGGCTGTAGAGGAAGGAAAGAGAGGAGGAGAGACGTTTCACGGTAGCAGACACGAAAAACATAGTTAACAGCTGCTACCGTCACCATCGCCGCGCCGCCACCGCCGTCTCGTCGTTTCTCTCTTTCCCTCCTTTGCACTCTCTTCTCGTTCTGTCTTCGTCCATCTTTCTCTCCGGCACCTGTCGCGTCCGTTAACGCGAGACTAAAATACGAAACGACGCGACGTAACTCGCGAACGGAATCGTCTCACGGAACAAAACCTTTCGTTCGACGTCGCTGCGTCTCTGTACCACCGCCGACCACTTCCTTCGTATTCTTACGCGTTTGACGGTCGTGCGTTAGCCGTTTAAGTACCGTTCTTTGTACGCGTGGCCAAGGATAAACCGCATCGTTCAAATCTTGAACGGTATTGTTCTAAAAAAGAGCAAATTTTTAACTGTTCGTGGAAAAATTATGAATTACTTTTTTAAAGAAGAATCAATTACCTTTCTACCCTTTTAAATTGCCTTATTAAACATCGAGTTTTACGAATGTCAATTCTGATTAAAGTTTGGAACTATTTTTTATTTAGAAGTTTGGAAATATCAAAAATTACCTACCAAAAATTAATTATAATTATTTATGATCGTTGGTCTTAATTCTTAAAAGCTGAGAACAAACTTAAAATTAAGCTTGGTTACATACGCTACTATCTAGAAACTGAACGAGTGAAACGACAAGCATCTCGAGAGGTAATAGATTTACCTTATACTCTCTATCTTATACTATAGCTCGAATAATAAAATTCACGTTGATTATATGCTTGACAAATTTTTCAGAATACGATTATATGGATATTCTTGTCCTTTGTTACTTTTAGGATCCGCCACTGCGCCCCATGGCTTCTTAACAGTCCGAAGACACGAACGATACACGCTGGTCGCATGTACCAGATAGCGACAGAATTACCGTGTCTCCCGGCGACGAATTATTCGCATAGGTGGCAGCCACCTGAAATACTACGCTCGAAGATAACCGGAATACAACATCTCGATCGATTAAAACGCTCTTTGTGCAACCCGATTGCCTAACCTTATTACGTCATCGAATGTAATCGTTAGAGATAGGATCAAATACGTCGCGAATATACTCCAGTGTATTTAAACTCAATTCTCGCGAGTAGCAAATTTATGTATTTGTTGCTTCGAACAATAATGCATAGAGAAGAATACTCGTAACGATGGTGTACGATGTTTGTAATTCTTTCAAGCTATAAAGTTAATCTTACGTGACCCTTTAAATAAAATTTCTACAGAATTAGATCGGATAACATGGACAATTTTGTTACAAATGAAATCAGGTATCGACAGATTTTATTCCGTATTTTCGACTTACTTCCCCCCCCCCCCATCACCTCCCGGTTGTACTAGTAATTACATCACACTTTGTGTATATATTGTGTATAAATTATCTCGTAGTTAATAATTGCTGGACGTTAATCGTCCAGCATATAACGAGTTACACTTCGTTCGGTCAATTCCTTTTTCGCATTTGTGACTGAACGAATCGTTTCGACGAACAGTTCACAGATCACCAAACGCGTCGTTCCATTTCGTATGCTCGGCTGCGAGTTATCAACGTGGGAACGAGGCTTTATCGTCCCACGTACCGGACGCATGCGAATTGGAAAACGGTCGAATGAAAAAAAAGACGTATCCTCGTGCACATTCGCCACTTTATTCACGGTGTAGGTGGACGTATGTTTATATAGGGTATCCCAATTTTTTCCGATCAAGCTTTCAAGAGTTTGGGGCGTTGTACGGGTATGAAATTTTACCGTGCAGTTGTACAAAAATACGAAATACGAAGGGAGTGGGAACAAACTTGAAGTTATCACGATTGAGCTATGAACGTTCGTTAGAATAGATATCATCATTTTATAGACATAATGTTATAGATATTATCCTGACAAAGAACGACATCGGAAGAACTGAATCAGCTCGT
The DNA here is from genome assembly GCF_041682495.2 of Bombus fervidus. NCBI lineage: Eukaryota > Metazoa > Arthropoda > Insecta > Hymenoptera > Apidae > Bombus > Bombus fervidus. The sequence continues at coordinate 18,653,882 of NC_091521.1, forward strand.
ATAGATATGTATAGCTACGTAGATTTGGTATCACCGCAAAGAGAAACAAAGAACGCTACGAAAACCTTGCAAAGTGATTCGCGGTGAAGAAAAATCATACTGTTACGAAAATTATAATGCCTAATCGTTTTAGATTGTATAAAGGCAAAATGTTTAAAGATATCGAACACCCTGTATGTACATTTGTAGGTAGATACGCGCGTGTATGAGAACCACAGAGCAGGGAACGAGCGATAAAGGAAGAAAGAAAAGTCCAATCGTCGGCGGGGCGTGACGAACCGATAAAACAGTCGCACTGGCAGGAGTTTTCGACGTCGAGCCCGCGACATCTGCAACCAAGAAATGGCTGGCACCCGATGTCGTTTTCCGACAAGCGTAAAACGCTTGACAGTCAAATTAATTGAAAGTTTTAAGGTAATTGGAATCGATAACGCCGAGGTGAATAAGAGGTAGCAGCGGGCAGTCGGCCCTTCGGAGGTGGTTGAAGGGTTCACGGGAGTCCTCCGGCTCCGGAAATACCAGGAAGAGTCTCGAGAGACAGAGACGATCGAGGGGGAACGTCGTTGAAACCGTTCTCTCTAACTCGGTCATATTCCTCCTTGTAATGGTTCCTCTCTTACACCCGCCACCTCTGATATTGTATATTCCGGCGAAGCAGAGTGGAGAACGACCATGATTAGGCCCGAGGTCTACTTTAATATCCCGCTCCCATCCAATCGGTCTAATTGGAATCGAACGTACGAATTTCACGAGGATGTGGTCTGGCAGATCGTAATGTTTCCCCGCGCGTGTATACTCCTGTACACAGCGTGTCTCGGAAGATCGAAGCTTGATCGATGCTTGGGTCAAACGTATCGGAACATTGAAAATTTCAACCTCTTATTAATGTGAATTTACGCGCAGTCCTACCGCGCAGTATGTAGGATGGACGTTGTTCTAATTAGCAGAGTAACGACTAACCCGACGTTGATCGTAAACCGATAAAAGAGGCGGTCCACGCGTCTCTTGCGACAGAATACTCTCTCTTGTAAGAATCCGCGGATATTGGCACGATCGCGTGAATCACTCGTATGCACGTAGGATAATCTACGAGTCCGAAGGGAATCGTTACTTACGCGCCATGAACCCCCTTAGCGATTCCCTCGATAGTACGCGAAAGAATAGCTCCCGATTTTCGGCCACAATTTTCTTCCTTCCAGCAAATTAATCTAGCTTTTACCGTACGATACTCTCTCGAACATTAAACGCGGATGGTAGACGTACGAAACGGCAATAACCTGTTCCCCTTTTATTCTCAGCTCGAAAAATGAGCCTTTATTTCATCGGTGGAGCGTAAGGAGAGCCGCGCTTCTGCCACCTAAACGGCGCAAGAAACGAGGAGTAGACTCTGTTATAGCGGAGAAGTCGGTATGGTCTCCCCCCCCCTGCTGCCACCCTCGGCCAAAGTCTTCGTCTACCTAATGCAATGGTTTATCGTTAATATTTCTTCCAAGTAATATTGGTTCGCGCCTCTTAAGCTACAAGTTTCTCTTATATTCCGTGGAGAGCTCTAAGAAACGGTTCGTTCAACTTCTATTACTATTCCTGCCGATATATTTACATTCGCGTTTTACACAGTCCATCGGGCAGTTTGAAACTGAACGAACAGTCGTAAGACGAAAGTATCGTTTCGTTCTACTAACAATTTTATCGCATTCTATCCCACAAATGGAATACGCTATCAGATCGTCGAACAATAGGTAAACGTTCATCGACGAGATCTTGTTTCGGTTATTTTATAATTATAAAATAATTCGATTTTTCGATTCTATCAATCACGAGCTTTCATCTTTTCAGAAGGAAAAACAAAGTTCTGCTCAAAAACTATCCTACGTTTTCGACTAATTGTTTTGAATTTTAAACCAACGCAGTGTCGCATTTGCCAGAACAGCCTGTAGAAAGACTCCCAAAGTTCGATCGACATCGCCAACATCGATAGAAAAAGGATCGAAGAAAAAACAGTAACCAGACAATTCGACGAGTTCTTGCGTGTACCGGTGACCGAGTACAGACCAGTACACGATGCGGAGGCACGAAGGCAGATTAAACGCGAGGCCCGCATAGACGCGATGTTCTATCCGGTCGAAACAATTAAACGTAACGAGTGCCACTATCGAGTAAGAACGTGCGAGCAGCGAACGATGCGAAGAGATGGCCGAGGATCGACGAACAACGCGGACCTTTAGCCGAGTCTTCATCGACGTTAATGGTTTCCAGAATTAAACCACGACTCGGGCAACGTGGCACCACTCACGTACCGACGTACATATACATCGCTGTCGCACGTTGATGTACGACGATGATGTACGTAGCACGCCGTTTTCCATCGTCCCCGTGACCGATACCAAGAATAATCTAACCGTTTAATCGTCCGACTTAATTTCACGAACTGCGAGAGAGAACGCAAAGCTAACTCGGAAGAAACCGGCACCGAGTCGTTCCTGCTTTTTACGCTTAAGTCGTCGTTTCTAAGCGAACGCTCCCTATCGAAACTCTAGAATCGATGAAGATGCGTTTGCCATTACTCGTCTGGTTGCGGTTTAAATACCTTCCTACCTCGAACGAACAAGAAAACTTCGCACATACGACGCTAAAATTTTGTTGGATATCTAGAGATCTGGAAGTAGAATTTAGAATAACATCGTAGAAGTCAATTCTGAGAACATCGAAACACATTTCAGAAGAAATACCAAGGTTCGAGCGAGTTGGAGGGCACGCTCGAAATATTTCCTTTCGTTTTATCTCGTCGCTGCTACTGGTTCGCGCGTATCATTATCAAACTCTTCCCGTAAACTCTGTCAGATTATTGGCAAAAAGATGTCCAATTTTTGCGCCAGATCCACGCCGGTAAGATCAATTCTGATTCATCAAAGTCGTCGAGCCAGTTTTTCATCTAGTCCGATCACGCGTTGAGTAATTGTCGCTATCGATAACTGCAAATTCAATCCACGAATTTAATATCTACGGGACGACGAGACTATCGAGCCGCGCCCTAGTCGTATCTTTTTTCTCTTTCCTTTTTTTTCTCCTGCGTATACGTATTTGCTCTTCTTGGAGACATTTCTACAACGACAGCTTTATTAGAAGTCGTCCCTATTCGTTACGCGAAATTGAACGTTCCCGAGATGAATTTCAACGAGGAAGCTCGTCCGATTAGCGCAAGAGAGCTACTATGCGGTATGCTAATTCGTAAGTGGAAAATTTATCAATCCTTTAACTATATAAATACGTTCGTATAAAATTGACTACATATGTATAGAACGAGTTACAAATCTAAAAATCCACGAAATTCGCGATTCGCGTATTGAATATTGAATATAGAACACACATATATAAACGCTCTAAAAATGGCAGCTACCTGATTCGAGAGTTCGAGAGTTCGATAGGGTGATTATTCACGTAGGTCAGTGCTATCCGCAAACTTACCCAATATCATTCTTCTCCGCGTCATTTATTATACAGGAAAGAGTATATACGTATACTTGTGCACGATACAAAGCAAATATAAAAACGATTAACGAACAAAGATTTCTCGGGCGAGGAACGAACAACTCGAATAATAAATGAATCGTCAACGGCTATTTTAGTCGTGACTGTTTGTAATTCTTCCTGGACGTAATTAAAACCTGATTAAGGACAGCACTGATCCTATAGGTGACACAAATATGTGTACCTACGATAATAGATACGTGTGCGCAAGATGGATAGAAGAGGAGATAATGCTTAGCAGCCACAGAGAGTAGCCGAAAAGATGGATTATCAGGTAACCCGATGTGGAAACTCGATTATACACAATGTGTTGTTCGTTACCTTGATACTGTCGTAGCAAGCAGTGACCCGTCCGTTCTGCACCTCGACGTTAGCTGGTGGATGGGCGAACTTGCACTCCGTGTCAGGCCTGGTACACTTGTTGCGCTGGAACTCCCTGCAAACCTCTAGCTGAAGCCATCGAGAGTCCTTGCCGTTCAGTAGGTTATTCATGTTGACCATTGCCATAATTTCTGGCCCTGGAAGATCGCGGGACTTCTTTCTTTAGGCAGGGACTAACACAAAGTCTGGATTTTTCTACCGACTCTAGTTTATCCTCCTTCCTCCGTAAACCGTGGCTGTCCGTATGCTGCTCTTCCACGTAGCCTCGACTCTTTAATCTTGTTCACTCGCACCGGCTAATCTTCCCAAGGATACAATTGTTTCGCTTTTTTATTCAAATCGACTCGCGAGCGCTCATTGGCACTTACAAGAATTTCGACGAGCTAAAAAAAATTCATATCCGTTCGTACTTTCTTTCTTTCCTTCTTTCTTCCTTACTTCCTTCCTTTCTTTCTTTCTTTCTTTCTTTCTTGCTTTCTCTATCAATTCGCGTGTTGGTTCTTTCAAACTATCGACTACGGTACGACACGTATTGCTTCCGCTTTCAATCACACCAGGCCTTTCATTCACGCGCACAACCGATGAATCGTAACCTACGAAGCGTCCGCTTTCGTTCCCTTTGTCTTTCCATCGATGGAACGACTTCGATGGATATAAAGGTTCGATGCTCGAAACGAGCCGATTTTACGATAGTCGAAAATTCAATTTTATCGAGATCCAAGTTGACGAAAGTAGTTTGATAGTAGTTTGACCGTCGAAGAAGCGTTATTTAACCCTTTATGTCTCGATGGTAATTTAAAGGATCGTTTTCGTTAGAACGGTATGCAACCTTTTTAGAAATACATGCTCCTCTCGTGAAATTTTATACATTCGTTTACGTTGTACTGATTCTAACGAATATTTGCCTGTTAACATAGAACGTAACTCGGAAGATAAAGACTCGAAACAGACACTTCGTTAACGATACAAGCGAATTTATCTAAATTTATCTAAAATCATTTTATAACAAAAGCATACTACGATTAAAAGGAAATTATCGAATCGATGAAAAAGTTAAGTTTCCATAAATACATGAATGTTCGCGTTCTATCGACCACGTTCGTTCAAAACCTCGCATCTATTCGCACGATAGCTCGTCGAAATGCTCGCAGGTGCCTGGAGCTTCGATACTATGGTAAATAATGGTACCTTACGCAAGAAGTATTTCTTTGAGTAGAGTGCGATCTTATTGTCCCATGAACGAGTCCTGTGGCGAATCGATGATCTTCCAAGAGCTCGAACGATCTTCCTTGTAGATGAATCACGATTAAAAACTCGCGGAAACCGGACGACGTAATCGACGACGTAACGAAGATTTTACTTTATCCGTATGTTCGAGCGCGAATTAACCCGTCGTTACACGTTTCTTCTCGATTATCCTTTCCTTTTCCGAATTTCTCGATTTCTTTTCCTCTGTTTTAATTGCCTATGATTCGTTGTCGCGTATTATCGAACACCGTGCGTAGCGTAAAAGGCTTGCGATTGTCAGCGCCAGTTCTACGAGAAATTCTAAACTATATTTAGACCGTCGATGATCACACACACACGCACACACACGCACACACCGTTATCGCCTGGCTGCTCTTTATCAAACACAGTTGTTGTTATCGATCGCAGTACGTTCGCAGTCGTAACGCAGAGACCGAGTTTCGGTTAGCTCTGTGCTTGCCAGTTAGCGTAAAAGAGAAAGAGAGCTCTTTCCGTTCCTTTTTCTTTCTTTCGAGAGACTTTGTAATTCCAGCTAGTTTGGTAGACGTGTACGTTGATTGTCGCGTCTCGACCCTTTCGATGATTCACGTAGAAACGGTTGGCTGGAAGAGGAACGCGTTCCACCCTTCTACTCGAGGAAAGTCGGCAGAGGAAGATATTTTCACAACGTGAAAGAAAGTGAAGTAGTAGAAGAGGTGATGATATCTATGTGTGTATATTGTCAGCGATTAGGCGCTCTGGCTTCTGCGTTTTTAGGCGTTTTGCGTCGAGCTTCTGCCACGGTCGACCTGCTTTGCCTCTAGAGACAAGCTAGCGCACGAAAGATCCTCTCTCCGTTTTGTTTCTTCCTACCGATATTCGACTTGCTTCGATCTTCCTTTTATCTTCGCACGATGCACTCGTGGAGAGCTTTGGAGGGCGCTTTAGCAACTAGAGCAAGTAGTAGTAGTAGTAGTAGTAGTAGTAGTTTGGGCAAAGCTTGAAAGCCTTCGAGAAGCTATAAACGTCGACCAACGAGTGTATGCTCTCTAGGAACGCGTTGATTTTGTTCTTTATCGAATATATAGGCTGATTGTTGCTGCATTCGAGTTTTGTTGCACAGAGATATATATATATATATATAATATAATATAATATATATATAATATGTATATATATATATATATAAAGAGAGAGAGGTGTGTGTGTGTGTCAAAAAGCCGGTCGTGGTGTCCTTCAAGCCGGTTCTGAAGCTAACGCGTGTCTTGTGTGTAGTCTACTTGGACGAGGAAGGACGACTCCGAGGAGGTAGTAGTAGTAATAGTAGTAGTACTAGTAGTAGTAGTAGTAGTAGTAGTAGTAGTAGGCCGTAAGAGAAAACGGAGCTCTCGAATTTTTCGGAAAGATCACCTTAGCCACGGTTGCGCTTCTTGGAGAAGGGGCGAGATAAGGGGGCGAGATAAGGAGCAACGGTGGCGTGATACTGGCCGAGGAACGTTGAATGGGAGGAAAATGTCGGACCGAAACGTTGGAAAGAAACGGAGGGAGAAGAAGACTCGAAGGTTGGAGCAGATTCGAGTGTAAGCACGAAAGAAGGCGGTAGGCGACAAAGCGGGTAAAGAGGCAGGGGGTCAGGGGTCCAGTCGTGTGTCGGATCGTGGAGATCGTACGTGGCGGAAAGGTCGGGCCGTGGTGGTGTGCTGGATCGGGCAAAGGGAAGGGGTGGGATAGGAGAAACGTGGAAACGGTAAAAGAGAAAGACAGAATGGGGGAGGTACGGTAAGGGGAAGGGGGGTTGCGAGTTAGCGAGTGACGTTGCGTTTCCGTTCCTCGGATTTACGTCATTTATTCGGCGCACTCCTGGTTCCTCCCGCGGTCGAACTCCGGATTCTGCTGTTCTGGAAACATACCAAAAGCGAAAACTCGCGTTACTGCGGATGCAAAGGCTTAAAATGCTTCTTGTTTCTGGGGGCTGCTTGTGAAGGGTTGTGGGAAGGGTGACGATCAGACTCGGTGAAAGGCTTTGGCTTTCGGACAGAAAGATACGTAGATAGATATAGATAAATAGACAGATACGTAGATAAGATAGATAGATAGATTGATCGATCGATAGATAGACAAAGGATATATGTTCGTAGGGATTTGTACATGTACGTGTAAAGGGCCAAGTGTAAATGGATGATAAAGCAGAGGCCGCGAATGGGCAAAGGTAAAGTAGAAAAAGCGCAGGACTACCAATGCAAGCACGCTTAATCGAGTAAGTGAAGGCATCGAGGACGCGCGATCCTTGGTCGACCGATAACTTATTATACGCAATGGCGGCCAAAAGAAAGTTTAAAATTGATATCTCTGTACGATATTTTATACGTATCTATATTTAAAATTCTATTATCTTTCGTTCGCCATTGTATATGGAGTCACGATAAAAACGAAACTGATCGTACGGTTCTTCTACCGGGTGGTAGAATTCCATCATTCGCACGAGAGAAACGAAAAAGAAATGCTAACTAGATCAGATAGTCGCGATATAAAAATTGTATCGATTAACCATGCTTTCTCAAAGTAATGTTTATAACGCGATTCCAGACAACGAAATCTACGTCTGGTGCGCGCAATTCCTATCGTTTAATATTTCGTGCAATACTTGAGAAGAAATATCAAGTACACCGATTGAATGAAAAGAACGACGTTCAGAATTCCGTACGATTACGATATAAATATTAAATAAGAAGTACATATATGGGATACTGCTTCGGTCATTGAGTCGTCAGCTATGAAATTGCGTAAGCACAGGTATTCAACGCGCGAAATTACGCGATTCTTATCAATATATGCGATCGGTGATGACCGATCGACGAAAACTTTCGCCGCGCGCGACACGAGGAAGCGATTCGGGAACAAACGCTACCGTAAGTACGGTTAGCGGAACCGATGTAGCGAGATCGTAAATCGAAGTACTAAATGGCGGCCCTCTCATCGATGTAAGCGTATCGTCGGTGAAAGAGATACAGCGAGGTCGTAAAATCTGTCTGGTATTTAAGTTTACGCGTTTCGAGAACCGGAACAGTAATTTCAGACGTACGCGTGGCGTAAATTTTCCAAGAAATTAGTTTCAGATAAAAAGTTGGAGTAGGAGACAACGAAAAATTTGTTGCCCCTTTATAACGTAGCTTATAAATGTTTAAATTTTCAGAGTCTTTGACAAAACTTTCGAAATATCTGAGATTCGATGACTTTCTACTCTGCCAGCAAACCAATGATATCAACTTTACGACTTCGCTCAGCATCTCTCTCTCTCTCTCGGCAACTATACACGGTCTAGCATTTGCTTTATGTACGAGTCAGAAACAGTTAAGGTAAAGAAAAAGAAACGGCCAAAGAGGGTCGGCGAGAGAAACATAGTACAATTTTCCGTCACGCGAGTAAGCCGCTTACGAAAAGCGGGCCCGAGGCGCTCCACTCGTTTCTCATGTTACCCAGGAAGAGTTATGGGGACGTATGCGCGCGTTCAACGCGCTAGAAAATGCCGGAAAGAAAAACGTTTTCGTTCGAACCGTTTGTTTTCGCGGGGATTTTCGTGGCCACGAAAATCGTTACCATTCGAAACGATTCGACGCGTCGATTCTGACCGACCAGCGGCAATCATACCCGAGTTTCTCGCGATTAAATAAGATTTCGTCGAATTTTCTCGTCACTGACATTTTCCAACACGGTGATAAAAAGAATTGCTCGTACTGTTTCCTAAGTAAAAATCGACGAAACGATCGCGACGTTAATAATTATGTTAATTCTATACCTGATACGAACGAGAAGACAACTATTTATCAAAAGTATCGTATCAACATCGAACTCTCGAGACTTCTCATCTAACCACCCTATTCGTACAAACATGTTCGTACAAATAAATATCGAATTTTCGCTGTGATAGATTTTGAAACTCGCTACGAAACCTAAGGAGGTGTACTCGCTAATAAGATCAGCAGTTCTCAAACTGCGAACGAAACGCTGCTTCCTGCCATTTTTCCTCTCTTCTTTCTCTTCGTCAAAGCGCCACAATGTTATTCATTTTCGTAACACAGCGATATATCAAACGACAGATAATAATAAATAGGTAACTTTAGCGAAATACCGTTCTATAGTAACTTTAAGCGAAGGTTCAAATTCGCTAAATTATTGTTTCGCGATAATTTGAAACGACGAAACAAGGAAACTACTAAAACTCGTATAACGTTATTCATACAGCGTAACGAACAAACGCGAACTCTCTCTTTGTTCTTATTTCGTTGCTTCTCTTTTGCTTTTATATATATTTTTTCAGCTTTACGATAATAATTGTCCGGTCTTTAGTGCCGAGTCGACGAACTAGCGAAAAGATTTTTTTATGAAAAGTAAGCTAAAACGGAACGAATTTATTGTAACAGAAGATAGCGACATTCGTTCGAAACTTCTTTTTTATCAAGACTTCTGCTATCGTTCGATAATCGAACTTTATCGTTTCGAAAGATACTCGATAACGTCCAAGCGACTTGTACTTCGTGGAACTTCAATATTCGGTACAAATATCCCGGTATTGCACCAGTAGCTTCTACTTTTCACACAGCTAATTCAATCTAAAAGATTACTTGCAAATTAACCTATTAACTAGCATCAATTAGCGCTCTTCTCGATAAAAAAAGATATTCCCTAGCTGGCTATCGTTGTTCCCTTATCCTACAATTTTTTATACACAATTTGCTAACATTTTAATTAAATCTCTTCGTTAAAACATGCACTGGAATATGACAAACAGACTTGTAGTAATTTACAATAAAAATAAGAAATAATAATTTATACGTATTTCGAAATAAACTGTTGAAACATTCTGTTTCGTATCGATAGAGATAGAAATTGGTCAAATTTCCCACATTGCGTCATAATCTGAGGTATGTGAGAATTGGTAGGTTAACAGATACGACCTTTCGATCCATTGACTTAATCGTAGTGATAAACGAATACGGAACAACCGATTATTAAAATATAATAACGTAACTTTATAAATGAACTATTACAGCCGGTATTGCGAAGAAAGATAAGAGAAGTGGAATATCAAGAGTATCAACCGCGTATCGGCATGGTATACCACGTATCTCTGCCTCGTGACTAGTTTTTCGCGTACTCTCGAAAGACTTGGTTCGGCTCTCTCGGTCGAATCGATATACGTGCACGAATGCGGCTTCGAGCTTCGTCCACTTCTTTCACGTGACTACCGCAGAAAAAGAGGGACGACCGAATCAATATCTCACACAGACTTTTCGTGATCGTCGACGTCGACGTCGACGTCGTCGGGAACGCCACACAGCGCATTCGACTCATCCTACCATCGAAGGACGTCCTTGACGTCTGCATCGAATTCGCGCGATCTACCGAATACCTAATTGTCCCTTTGTACGACAGTCTAACGGAGTTCGAAACCTTACACCCACTAAACAACACCCAGCTTCGTCCAACTACGAACACGGATCGCTACAAATGAGATACTGCTTCGTGATTAACTGGGAATTTAGGGTATCATCCGTGTTCCAAATCATTAATGTTCTTAGTTTAATTAGAATTCGCGTTCAAGTCCAGGAATGAGAAATAACCTGAATTATGAAATGTAAATTTGTATAAAAATACTTACGCGTAGTTACATTTATTTGATCAATTTGAAATCATATAAAATGGAACGATAAATTGGTGAAACTGTAAAAAGACCGACTATTCTCCGATTTCGATGATTTTTGGATACGTCGTAGAAATCGATATTTTCAACAACTTTCCCCTATACGTACAAGGTCTGCACTTTTCCGTTCCGAGATGTTCACGAAATACTATATAACGATACTAGCCATTGAATTCTGCCCCTGGTCGTGCGTCTGTAGCACCGCTATCATTGGTTATCGGCTCCTACGAAGCGTCCGGATAAAATATCGCCTAATCCAAACCTATTATGTTATCCTTTGTTTACCGTTTATATAAGTTTCAAACAGATATCGAAAAATCATCGACGTCAGGAGACACTCACAGCCTTTCTACGGTTTCACGCATAAATTTTCTATCGTTGTAGCATATTCTTTCTTTTCTTTTTTTTTTTTTTTGTTTTTCATACTCCCATAAAAATGCATACCAAAGTAGAATACAAGATATCTGATTCTTGCAAACGAAATGCGTCAATCGAATATCAGCCTTTAACGTGCCTTTAAAAATATCGAGAATATCGTTGTATGCTTTGATCGTTGATCGAACCTCGTAAAGTCTCTTCATCTCGGTATCCATAAAGAACCAACGCAAATAAACAAGCTAATACTCGTTAATCGCATCCCACGAACGACTGCACCCCCTTTGATGCAGATCACGCGAGAGCCTGACGTTTCACCTTCGAGACGCATCCACTTTGCACCTACAGTTTCGTGTCTATTTTATAATGGAGAGAATGGAGCACGGCTTGCTACGGGATTCCGTTCGACTGTAAACGTCCACTGATCCGGATAACCATGCTAGTACCACGGTTGTTGACGTCGCGTCGTCTAACGGAGAGCGAGAGCGAGAACAAAAATAAAGGGAGGTGAATAGGCCAGGGGATGAAGAGGAACGAGAGAAATTGCGGACGGGAGAAAAATAATTTTTAACCTTTCCGATCGACTGCTCCTGATTAACCAGACTGAAACGAACGGACAACGCCGTCACACGCGGTAGGTCGCTCGAAACTGTTCGTGCGAATTCGTTCCACGATTTTTCCTTCGCTCGGCCTCGATCAACCCTCCGACCAACCCAATCTATGTCTGAACCAAGATTTTAGAATTAAAAAATTTAGAAACAAAATACAGTGAAAACGAGTGACGTTATAAATGACAAAATCTTTATTTGAGAAAATTCTGGGTAACGTTAAATTCTACTGGGAAAAATCTGGAATACACATTTTGACTGTTATCGTTTACAAGTATTGGATTTTTGATATCCCAATCATCGGTATATCCACGATAGAAAAAAAAAAAAAGAAAGAAGGAAAGAAACGAAAGGAAGAGGATAAAAAGAGAGTAATTGGAATTAACGGAATGAAACAATGAAAACGACCATCCCGGTCTGTACCCTCTCCACGCAACGAGCTTAAGAGTTGTCGTTGGCTGTAACGGAATTAGAACCGATTAAATTAGCTAAAAGGATTTTGGGCATACAGCAAGGTAGACGGTGCACCGGTTTCAATGTTGTTACAGGTGAAAACTGTTCTTTCGCTGCGTGTACACCGACACGTAGCCCGTAAAATTAACGACATCGTTAATTAGATGGATAGAGATTATGATAGCGGGGATCGTGGGACGATACCGCCATGAAATATTTCTCATCGGGGGCGAGTTAATCGAAAACGCTTTCAAGTTAGTGAAAAAAAGAAAAAGACGAGGTGTTTCCCGATCATACTTTAACTGGGCAAATTTAAATTATCGTGTTAAATACTTATCGTTAGCTAGTCGGGTGAAATAAATTCTTTTAGATCAGGAAATTATCGCACGAGTTCTCGAAATCAAGATAAATAGCGGATTTGGCAGGAAACAAAAATCCCTGATAAAACATAGGTAAATGGGCTGTTAACGCATTAACGATAACCGAATTGCGGCGAAATTTTCTCTAAAAGGACTAAGAGGTTAAAAAGGACGGCTAGACGTCTGCGAGAAACAGAGAATGTTTTACAAGTATTTACTTCAATTTAACGATATTGCAAATCAAGCTTTTAAAATTCTTATCCTTATCTTATAATCTATGAAATCGCGTCATCGACATCGTTGAACCACGTTAAAGAATAATCGTTGTAGTCCGTTCGAAAGAAAAATTGATCCACTCTGTGTCGATAGATCGTTTGTAAGAAAGCCTATGCGAAGAAATCGTTTCGCCGAAGCGGAAAGCTTCAAGCAAAACGGTAGAATGAAATCGCAAGGAGAGGAATACATTTTTAGATTGTCAGAGTCGCCGAGGTGGAAGCGTTATTTCTGATACTTTCGGGGACAGCGATATTTACGACGGTTCCCACCGCCGTCGTACGTTTGCGTTCTATTGAACGCAGTATGTGCAGCAGGAGGCAAGAAAAGAAAAAGAGAGGATATTAGAAAAAACGAACGAGAAACAAATTCTTTAGAAGGATCTTGAAATTCACCTAGTCAAGCAGCGAAGAGAAAGACGTCTTCCTCATTCACTGTGCGAATACGAGCATCTGTGTATGCAAGTCTAAAACCTCCGCACGAATTCCAACGCGGTCTGATGTCTTCCTGCCGACAACAAGTATTTCTTCTTGTTCGTTTTTGCATATGCATTCCCGCATTCCAGGGCATCTGGATATATGTATACGAACACGAAGACGACAGTGTCGTCTCGCGCGACGATCACGAGCTCTTCTGCATCGATGAACTTCAAGAAACTTCAAGAAACTTCCAGGATATCCGCAGACATACGTTCACGGACGATTCGTCGATTCCAAGTTCGTTCATTAAAGAGATTACCAACCGTACGAAATTCTTGGTAAACGCGCTAAAAGTAATTGGCTGTGGAATTTACCGTCTATCTTATCAATACTCGGCAAAAAGCGGACAAGGGAGCTTCCGTCAAAGTAAAAGACAAAATTTAATAATTTCATCTCGCATTTTGCTCTCAAAGAAGTTGTTGATTCCTAGCAATTGTGAATATAGATTTTAATATATTTTAATCGATCGATATTGATGCCGATGTTCCGAATAATTTTATCCACTGAAATTTTATTACAAATGGAACGCATCTTCTTGAAACTTTCGATAGCTGAAATTCAAACGGACGCTTTATATTCGATATTTATTAAATAAATGATTTATATAGACATCTGCTTATTAGACTTATCGTATAGCAACTTAAGGTCGCCAAGGAAAGGGATAAGAAAGCAAAATGCAACCCGAAGAAGCGAGAAACCGCAGGTTGAATAGGAAACAGACACACCGAAGATAATCGATGATTGTCTAACACCTGTCAGAACAGTTCACCGTGAAATACGTGTCAACTGTGGTGAATGCGGATCGATGAAAGGATCCAGTGGTATCGGAACAAGACCTTGAGCTTTTATTGCTCCGCAGACAGAGGTTTTCCCTGCAAAGTACCTTCCCTCTATGGCCCCGCACAAAAGAACACAATTCTATAGAAGTATACCTACAACCCGACAATCTTCTTAAAAGGTTAGCAAAAGTCAAACATCACGGAAAGGTAAAAAGCGTGCTCCTCGACGGTTTTGATTTCACTAGGAAAACGAGTCTATTGCGACCTCGCGACCTGTCCCTATAGACGATTGTATCGACTTTAATCGCTAACAGATGTTAGTAATCTGCCGGTAATTACACAGCTTGAACTTCTTCCTTTCGAATCCTTTAAGATTTTCCATAATATTTTCTACAATTAATCAAATCTTCAAAAGCCAGACCTTGTTAATTTTCGGGGCTCGTTATCGTCAAATTCATTGCGTAAGACGTCTTGTATAAGGAGATAAGCATTTGTTATATATAACGTATCTATAGGAAATTGTTAACGGTATTAACACGACGGCGCGTGTATTTACTTTTTCATACTCGAAACGAGTTATTCCAGTATTTTCGTGCCAATTGTTTCTTATTTTATCTATAATTATTTTATACTCCATATCGCACCAACGCAATGTCCTATTCTGAAACTAGAAATCCACGCAAGTTCTCCAAATAACAGGTGATTTCATCCAGCAATTACCCATGATATCATCCGCGTTAGACTTCAATGCACACTTTGTTCCCTGCTACCACACATCCACCAGTATTTTTAACTCAAATTTACATTCGTTAACATCATTGTACGTACTGTTCGCGTAAAATACTTCCAACCATAAAGAAGAGAAAAATGGAAAAACAGAGTCATCCAAAGTGTTAAACTTTTCGATGTTTTCCGAAACCTCCAAGTAAGTAATTCAGTGATGTAACGAAGAAAGAAACGCTTACGATATAATCAGAAACGATCAATCGTTACGACGAAAGGAAAGTTACCGAACTAAATATAATAGCCCCGCTGGTTTGCTAAGTATTTAACGCGAAAACAACTGAAATGTTTCCTCGTGGAACTAAGCTGAACGAGCCAACTTCTACAATAAGACCGAACGCCATACTCCAAAAGCCGCCGGTATTATCAGCTGAATGGAAAACAATGGCGATATTGATCGGCGATTCGCGGGCATCGGTTCGAACCTACACCATTTCACGTATGTCTGCGTCTATGTGTGTACACTACCGTTCATAAATATCTAGACGCTTTTGGCGAATTTCTGGTGACAATACGTAAATTTAAACGATTATCGGTACCTAACGAGTCCTTATAGAGTTAGCAGAATGTATAAATTCCAATTATTATATGAATTTTTACTCATAATAAACTTTATAAACTCCAGTTAAAAGCTTGGTAACAACGTATTACGATTAATCAGCAATAATCGATTCGTCATTTTTCTCCTGCTTCGAATAATATGCTTCATTTTTCTAGTTAAATATGTTACCATCTGCTCGCACTAAAACAGTTACCGAACAGAGTCGTTCGATTCTCGAGAATTTAAGTATCTACTACGATATATTCCCCGATGTGTTTTATAAATTATACTTAGAAAAAATTATTGAAAAAATCACTGTGGTTGCCGAGGAAAAATCTCTCGTCTTATGTATGCTGAAAAAGGCAGTCGAGCGTCCAGATACTTTTGAGCGGTAATGTACGTGGGTGGCACGCACACGCGCGATCACGCTCCGCTTTACACCCACATTTTCGGAATTTAAGTGCCTATGAATTAACAAGTTACCGCACATTTCGTGAAATACCGGTAAACTCTAGAGAATTATCTCTACCCTTCGAATTTGTATTTGTCCATGAGCAAATACCGCGGTAAATTTCTCCGAAGAAAAATGCGACTGTCAGCGTGCGATTGTTCGGATATAATTCGAGAAAACTAATAAACTGTCAGTCAGACTTCCAATTTCCCATATTTAGTAATTATTTTACTAATGGATTACCTACACCTATCTTCGCGTGTCATTTCCTTTCAGTAAAAAATAAATTATATATTTACATTCGTGCGAAGATTAAAACTCGAAACTAAATGAATATGTCTTTATCGACTTTTAATTCCGAGATTGTAAAAATTTCTGGCTTCGTATAACACCGGTGGAAAGTTCCACATAGTTTGTCTGATCGTATAAACATTATATTTCCAACTAATTTTGCTATCGATTTGAAATTCACATTGCAACAGAAATTTATCATGTCATCTTATAAATAAATCACAAGTTCTTTGAACGGATCGAAATGAAGCAATTTATTTAATTATTGGTCTCTTATCTTAATATATTTCTTCCCATTTTTTAACGAGTTATTTCTAGTTTATCGTTGATTTCTTTTTTAACGTATAAAGGTGGAAAATGTGAGTAAATATATCTATTATTCTATTAACGTTCGTGCTATACAGATTTTCGAGCTGATTTCTTAACTTTCCCCGATAAATTTCCGCTAAAAACATATATCTATCGATTCTGACACATGTTTTGTATTTATTTTTTTAACCCGCACAATATTTAGACAATAATTCACATCATCAAAGCCATTCGAGCTAAAGAAAATACAGTTGAAAAATATCGAGGATAAAGATGACCAGACACGCTATACAATTTGTCAAATATTTAAGCAAAATTGATTTGCAAATGAGGACATTACCGATTTTCCAAGAAAATTTTCATTTGCTAAAAATGTACTCCTCTCTGAATAGGCATCCGTTACTAAAGAGAAAACCATATTTTCGTTTCTTTATAATTCCTAAAACATGTCTCATATCGTAGACAGAAGAGATTCTCCGATTCGATTCCGAAAGTGGATAGGGTGTATAGGATGTCGTTTCCTGTTGAAAAAAGCGTTGCGGCGCATAGAAACTCGTTCCGACGGAAATTATTCGCTGCGTAATTACACGGCTATTCCTACCGAAACAGTCGAGGGGTACGGCGGCTCCGTCCTCGAGCTTAGTGAAAATGATGCTACAACACGTTGAGACTCGTCGCGATGCGTATGCTTTTCCTAATGTACCGAGGCGCCTTTCCTCGCACCGAATCTATTCTTTCGATAGGTACCAGTTTCTATCGTCGAGATGGACACCCCACGAGATACATCGTTCCTGAGTTTTCTACTATTTTCTTAACGCGATTGCTCACCGAATTTTAGCTCCTTGTCATTGTAATACGCTGAAAGGTATGGCTGATAGATTAAATTTGTTATTTAGGCACAGATGTGTAAACATTGTATTAGAGTTATTTATGTAATTTTATTATTTTCTTCTATGCCCTGTCTTTCACCGCTTGAAAGATGAAAGGCGATAGAAATAAAAATGAAAAAGTGGCAACATCGAAAGGTTGAAAAACGAGAAATAATTTGCAGATGAAACAAATATTCGAGTCTATAACAAAATCGTAGAAAGAAGGGGTGAAAAAGTAGAAAAGTTAATGTACACATCTCCCAGTCCTGACCAAACTATCGTCGGTTGGGAAAATATAATTAGATAAAACGTAAAACTGTCGCAATATACAAGGACGTGGAGGGGTGGTAAAAAACCGCTGGAAAGCAATTTGACGCCACAGAGTAGATGCATCGGGACGCTTTGAAGCCATAAATTCGTGCAGGATGGCGAGGGCGCGACTACGGAGAGGCAGTCGTCCAATCGGACGTCGCGCTCGGCTTGCTCGTTCATGCATTTCAACGCTTGCAAATCATTCATTCTGACTCATTGTCGAGAAGTCGGCCGCTATACGTGTACCGTCACAGCAAAATGCTCTCAACGATGAAATTCCACATGGGAACATTCTGCGCGAGCGTGTGCACGCGTGCGCGCAACGACCCAGCTAGGCGAGCGCGTTTCGACCCTGTGCCCTTGAATATTTATCGTTTTCTGCGAAATCAAATTCTATCGCAATGAATGTACCATCAGCCCCGGCTAGTTCGGTAGGAAAACAGAATTACGATCGGCCCGCTTTTAAATTAAAAACAACCCGACCGTTTTCCACCCCCACCCCTATGAACTCCCTTTTTTCCTGCTCTGAAGCTACGTCGAAAAACATAGCATCGCTAGAGACAAAATTTATTACGAACTTGAAATATACATACATGGCTTTAGGAATACGAACCTATGGATAACTTGTTAAGGAATTTTTTAGTTAATTTCTCTAAAGCAAATTGGAATAGTAATTCTCTAACTATACTATTTAAATGGGAACAAATAACTGAATTTACAACATGGAAATAAGGGGGAAAATACATACGTATAACTACATCTTTTGGAGAAGTAATACGTAATTTTGTAAGCGACAAACATCTAGCCACATAATACTATTGAATTTCTCACGCAACAGCCCAATTTTCTAAACCACGAGAGAAACAACATCGTATATAGCTATGTTTCATAGCGCTTTAAAAATAAACAAATACATACATCCCAAACGTGAAATAAAAATATATCTCCGTAAAATGCAATTTTTCGATTGATCTCTGCACGTAACGCGAAGAGATAGGTCAGCCACGAGGAAAAAGAGGGACGCAGGCCGAGATACACATGAAGATTCGGTTGAAAAGAGAGAGAAAGGAATGTAGTAAGACTATAAGTTCGTTCAGGCGTCCGAAAAAGGGGAACGTAAGAACGCCCGTGGATTTTCGTTGATGTATCGCTCGAGGCATATGCGCGCCAGTGGTCCGGAGAGAAAGGGACACCGATAGATCGGGCTTGATGACAGCAGAGAGAGAGAGAGAGAGAAATATTTGTAGGTTACGTTGGCGGGTCAACGCCACCTATCTTTCCCTCGCGGGAGCAGGCTGTCACGGGACTAAAATTAAAACGAGGCACACCCACCCCGCCTACACATATACGCGATGCCCAGAAATGTTCAGGGACAGACACTAAAATCGACCTTAAGGCTTCGAGCTTTCTCTCCCTTTCTCTTTTTCGTCGTTAACGTTGGCAACGCGTTATATACTACATATGTACAGGGTGTTCCAAAAAATTGTGGTCAATCTTCAGAGACGTCCGATGCTCGTCAAAAGAAAGGAAAATACATTATTAAACGTGGATCTAGGTATCATTGATTTCGAAGTTGTATGAAAATTTCAACTACGAGTCTGTAATAGTCCAACGAACTATCGTGTTATCCGCCACGCCATTTAAAAAAATATGGCGTACAGTAAACCGGTTAACCGTTGGATAAATTGACACAATGGATCGAAGATTACCATCTATTATCGAAAGATAAGTGGAAAGCTAGTGATCTTTCAACGCGTGCGTGTTTTTATGAGGAAACGCATCGAAACCCTCGTCGAGCAGAAGTCATATTTGAACAAACGATATAAAAATGTCATATAATTGAGGAGCTAGTGATGTTTGAACCCGCGCTTACTACCGCTATTTTGCTCATTTTGACGAGTATTACGTACTACTGAAGTTTTTGATACATCCTGTACTTTACGTTCGTCCCTTGTCGTTGTTCCTTACCCCCTTTGTGCTTTCAGCCTCGACGACTCGCCTGTCCTTTAACGCAAAGCGATGCCATGTCTCACGAATTGCGTTGTCGTTCGCAAGTGTACTTCTTGCGCGCGCCACTACCTCTTCCTGTTCCCTCCCCATCGACTTTCTTTGATGAGTTTCTAATAAGCGCATGCAACGTTATACGCTAACAACGTATCTGCTTCTATATCCTCACTTTCACCGTATCACACGACTACGACGATTCTTGTTACCGCGCACGTCTTTTTTTTTTTCGTACGCTTTCGGAGTTCACATAGATGCAACTGGTGCGCGAGCATCTCTATGCATATATATATATATATATATATTGCACGAAAACGAAATTTTGTCGGACGTAGAGAGTTCGTAATCTAGATGGCCTTCCCGCGTTATCGATCGACCGGGCGTCGATAAGTTTTCCGTACCGACCGCGGAATCGTGGTGATTATGTTGTCCTAGAAGAGTCGCGCGACTACACGGAGGCAGAAATACCGCGATTAGAAGGACATATATCTTACGCCTTACGCCACGTCGTGGCGTCGCGTGTAACCGACCGGGCGATCTGTGAAACGATTTACGACTTCGTGGGCCAACTACGTATAGATCCTGCACAGCCACGACCCAGCGAAAATTCGTCCACGGATGTTTTGTGGAGATTGTAAATTAACGACATTTGATATAAATGTGATTTTCTGTTTGGCACACGACCAACACGAAATGGTATAAATAGAAGTTCCTCGCCGGGGATCCCTACCGCGTTTGTAACTCTATACACAATTTCTGTGTTTTATTTTCGGGAACGGTTTTACCGTAAAAGCGTGACAAAAACGTGAAAACGCACGGACGGCTCACGGGGAACTAGAACTTCTGACACACTATTAACCAAGATAATTTCGACTCGGTTACGTCACACAATCCATAACACACCGATTACTCTGTCTTTCTCCCTCTCTATCTTTACTTCTATGTATTTCGCTTCTTGTATCTTAGTATCGTGAATCGTGATCACGGACGATGATGTCATGGGGTAATTCCTACCGATTCTAGAAGAACTGCTCACGATCATCTTCGTTGGAAATTTCCTTTTAACACTAAACTACCAAATGTGTTAAAACGGCGCATCGTAAATATCTTGTTTTTACGATTTGTTTGTTTTTATTAAAAAGATACAGGGCTGCACGACAACTACATCGAGATACATATATTGAAACTTGGTAGTTCTAATAAATGATAAAATGAAATTCATAGTGCAATAGCGAATACATGATATCTATTTTTAAATCTTCCTGCAGGGAGAATTGAACAATAGTTGTAACTATCTTCATCTACGGCAAACACGACAATCAGAGTGGAAGATAACGATAAAACAGATAATATCTCTGAAATATGGAATAGTAACAGTCAGTGATACGCTTTACGCAATTCAACAATTTATTCATATAAGAAAATACAAATATTTTACTGTGTGTAATAAATGCGTTTAACGCAAGTGCATCGCTTATCAATTTATGAGTAAAAATTACCGTGCTATAATCATCAACGTGCGCAGCGAAGATAATGGAGACGTAACGTAGATAAAATTCCTGCGCTGCAAATATGTGTCGACACTGTCAACCTAACTGTCAAGGTGATTCAGAAAAAACGACTCGAAAATGTCTATCATTTATTTGTGGATATACTTCAAGCCGATTAAAAAAATGAAATTCCTTTAACATAAGAACTACCAAAGCGATCAAATTCATAAAAATTACATAAGTTGATATATCGTATTATGTACTTACACTGTGTGTGTATATATATATAACTGTAGGTGTACAACACTGGAATAAAAATATCCTAGATACATATTCGATACTTGAGAATAAGGAAGAAGAAAGAAGAGTCAGAACAGAATCCAGATTTCTAGTATTGATTGCCAGTAACTGTAAGGTAGTTCTAAATAATCAGAACGAACTCCAGTGTTTTTAGGGTACTGTACGAACAACTGACACGAGTTCTAGCTCAATTTCAATTCTAGTCGAATCATCGATCAACCGAGTTGTTTTTAACATCATTCAAGCATCTAAAAAAAAAACTGAACTGTAAGTAGCAAATCAGAAGCACGGATATAAAGAAATGACGCGACGCGGCGCAACGATTGTTCCAGCCATAAGCGCAGAGCAGTTTGCATCCTATTACTCATCCTATTACTCTTCCTATTACATACTCGCTTCGATCTGCAACGATCCTCTGACATGCATACAGCCTACACGGCAACACCATAGGTGTGACTTCCTGCGATCTTCGTAAACAAGGACATCGCGTTTTAAAAAGGGTTCGCGGCATGGAGTAGTATGTAGTAAGACTCAATAAGATAAAAGACACCGAGGTCGGAATGTTAGTGGGACACGCCCACGAAGGTACTGTAATTCGATGCGTTAGGCCACGCACACCGATACGTGTAGGATGCACTCCATACACTTACACGTCAATTCGTACGACATCTTTACGTCACGTAGAAATTTGCCTTCCATTATGTCCTATTACGGGAATATCATTTATCTATTCGCCTTGTATTCCGTTAATTAATCCTCCGACTATCGAAGGTACAGTAGAACATCCATTTATTAC
The DNA here is from genome assembly GCF_041682495.2 of Bombus fervidus. Lineage (NCBI taxonomy): Eukaryota > Metazoa > Arthropoda > Insecta > Hymenoptera > Apidae > Bombus > Bombus fervidus. The sequence goes on from NC_091521.1 coordinate 18,676,191, forward strand.
CAAAAAATTTCATATCCATTTTATTGTTCGACTATCGTCATATCATTTCCCATTAGTTAACCTATTTAGCATTTAATATGAGATTAATTTTATACGCGTTAACGCCTTATGTGTAATGGCATCAAAGAGAAAATTCTACGAGCTAAGGATCACAAAATCCATAATATTGAAAGCATTTTTAATATTTTAAAATATTTGTGGCGCTACAAATGGAATATTCCAATGACTTCAAGAACAAGCAGGAAGTAATTAAAGATAACGTAACATATATTACAAACTTGTTAGCACATCGAATCTAGTTTCAAACAGGTTAATAGAAAAGTTGAGTTTTTCTCAAATCCAACAACTATCCTGAAGCAATCTTGTTTAAGCAATGATCTTATAATGCCGTACACTACACAAAGTATAAATTTGAGACCATAATCCTCATCAGTAAACAGCTATATTTCCCATTTATTTACACATAGAATAACGCTGCAATAATCGTTTCGTATCGTGATTAACTTCTTTATTGAAGTATTTAAAGTGAATGAGAGAACAATACAAACAAATATATACGAAACAATGCACATTCTTCAGTTGGCAAATCCACCAATTCGTACAAATGATTTTCAAGTACATAATTAACATGATGGCATTTATTATTATTAGTAGTAGTAGTAGTATTATTATTAAGCATAATGAAGTGATTAAAAGGAAAAATGTTTAAGATAAAGCATTGCAAAAGCTAATAATGTCGTAATCTTAATAGAATTTTGATGTAATTATTTCTCTTGAAATACTTACAATGTAATTATTTCTTTGAAAATAAAAGAAGATGTACCATTAATTAAATTAACAGAAACTATATCTAAGAATCTAGAAACAGAATAGGACATTAAATACAAGATACGTAAGATATGTAACTGATATAAATAAAACAAACGATATCTTTCTTTCCGATTTAAAGAAACTTGCACAAGATATCCAATTGCAAGTTTGGTCTCAAACTTATATCCAGTAGTGCAAGTGAAATATTCGCGGAATATAATTGTCTCCTACGTATTTGGAAGTAAACACGCAAGTGATAAAATAACTTAGAAAAACGTCGGAATAGGACAAGCTATTTTCGAAAGTCCAGTATCTTGAAAAAGTAAGATTGTATCTAAGGATAACAGGTCATATACCTGCTTCTACTGGAATGTGAGGGGATCGAAGTGCCTCCGTGTCTTATACAATCGAAACAGTTTTCAAAATTAAACCTACTGCTCATTTACCTAAGAAAATAATCTACCTAAATTTTTAATCGCACGTGGATTATTTCATCCGTCAATTGCCACGCAACTAAATATTTATGAAATATAAATATAACTGAGCTTGATTGGTAGTCCATGCTTTTCAGAAGTTCAGAACAGTTTACAGGAAGGAAGAAATATATATTTTAATTCTAATCGAGAAACGATTATGTACGATTACGGCGATGAAAATGCCATGAAAAGTGGTCAAACAGCATTTTACATATTGTTTGTGAAAAAAATAGTGGTCAGAATATTTATCACAGCCACCAGCTAGATACTTAGATAGATCTAAAGTAACGAGTTTCGCGAGTGCATTTCTCACGCATCACGTTATCTTGTTTTAGGAACGTGCATGGCACGAGTGATGCATCTACATCGGTAACCAAGCTTCGAACCTATCTACGTTCACGGGAATATTTTTGTCCGCGGAAGAATTATTTCACGGAATTACGTCATCGAACACTTTTGTTAAAAATCATGAACACCGGAACATTAAATTATATACGTACTATTCTCGTTACGAAAGCGACGAAAATGCCAAACTATGCATTAATTTAATACTAGAACTACCGTCGACTAACGGATAAAACTTTTAAAAAGAAATCACAGCAAGAAAAGAAACGAGCTCTCGTCCATATACTTTACCGGAAAATTCAAACTTTCAAGAAACGAAGCATTATAAATATATAAAATTTCTATTGCATAACTGAACTAGCATTGTTAATTAAATTTTACAAGCCATAAGTGAGAAGTTGGCAAATTTGATAATGAGAGAAATTAACTTTTACGAGCACGCTTTATGAATTACAAATTAATTAATTATACCATTGAATTTGATTAAAATTGTAAAATTATAAAAGAAAAATCTAGGACTTGCAACTTTTCATCAATTCATTGGCATTATTGTGCAAGAAATTCTAGGTAGTTCCAGTATTAAAATAATAATAAAAAAGACCGAATTGACATTATCGAAATATGATGAAATAAAATTTGCCGCGCTAGTAACCGTTACTTTGAATAAATAAATCTCGTACTTCGACGGCGTGAAGAAACGAGGAATTAATGACACGTGGTTAATCGGTCGACTCACATTTACGCACGTAACGCGCATTACACGGTTTCAATTCATATATTTTGTAAAATACTTATGTATAATGGAACGTTAAAACGATTGTCAATATATGATTTGTCCCAGACCAAAACGTGACAGATCAAAATGCCTGTCTATCATTTCACGTTTAAAACTAAGAGCTATAATAACAAACAAACTTGCGCGCGTTTTTTTCTACGTCGCAATGGTAACGGAGAAAACAGAGATAACGCACGCGCGTATTTCGATAATTACAAACATACCTACAGCTCGAAGGTTATGTTTCGTATGACAACATCCGTCTCCGTATGGCGAACGAAAACCCGTGCAATATGGAGCAATGATCAAGTCAGCTGCCAATCTCAGCTTTAATTCGAATGAATCGAAACACGATAAGCAGAATGAACGCTCGGGCATGAGGAACGTGTAAAATGAATTTCGTTAAGTGATCTACGTACTCTTGAATAGCATAAACAACGGAAATAGTAACATCATCGTTTCCGCAACGGCGTAAAAACGCAATTACGGAAACGATGACGTCATTGGCATGACGACGTGAACCGTAATATATGTCCAAATGCATACAGCACAGCGCCCACGCGCGGGCAATGGCGTGTACGACTTATTGCTCTATAGCTGCACGTATATACGAACATATGTATATAGATGTACGCGTACACATACATATGTATCGTAAAATAGAGAGAGCTCTGTACTACCTTGCGCCGGAACACGCGGAGGTATCAGCCGCGATCTCGCCGTGATGTCGGTCACCGTGACAGGTTAGGCGGTCGGCGAGCCTTCTCGTTGGTTCTTCTGGAGTTTGCAACTTCTCACTGTGGTAACGAACAACACACCAATAGTAGATACATATATATATAAGATATGTATATATATGTATATATATATATATCTTATTTGTCAGCACTTATATCAACAATGACACGGCTTGTTCTTTGAACGTGTGACATACGAGCTGCGAATTTAATAGCCTTTAAGGACGCTGCACTTGCTCTCTTCCTCACTAAAGATAGAAGAAACGGCGAAAAAGGTACTTTCCGTTTTACTACTCTCACCATACAGTTCCGGTCGATCAGCCGGATCTCGCGACACCAAAAATCACGAAAACTTGTTTTCTCACTTGAACGATGCTGGCCCGGATGATGCGTGCTTGCTGTGAACTGCTGCACTGTTCCAACTCATAATCGGCTTACTCGATCACAAAAGAATTCCGTATTTTTTTTTATATATTCGCTCGCGTTTTTCCCTTCAGTACGGCCGCTGCTAAGAAACCACGCGCGACTAAACGACGATTGCGAGAGCAATAACGACGACGTACTGCGTGTTTGACGATGACGACGGCAGTAGCAGCAGCGGCAACGGCGGCGGTGGCGGCGGCAATGGCGACGACGTGCAACGACGGACGACGTCGGAGGGACCGGTTGATGGAACGGGGCAAATATATGCAGCTGACGGAAGCCTCGAATGCGATTTTGTAAGAGGGTGAAAAGGTAAGGCGAGCAATGCTGGTTAGGCGACGGGATTGCGACTGCTTGCTGCTTGCTTGGCTAGCCGCTAGCGGGGGCCTGGCGCGACACCGACTGTCCGATGCCAGCGCCCCCTCTTCCCTCCCCCTCCCCTCTACCCTGCCCCTTTCGCTCCCACCTCGTCTGTCCCACCACTCCTCCACTACTACTTGCCCGCCTTCTACCTTTCTCGCTCTTTTCCATACCACACAACACAAACCTACTTCTCCTACTTCTCTCTCTCTCTCTCTCTCTCCCTCTCTCTCTCCCTCTCTCTCTCTCTATCTATCTATCTATCTCTCTCTCTCCTTCTCTCCAGCCGCTATCTCCTTCTATTTCATTCGCTTTTCCGTATTCCCCTCCGTCTATCTCGCTTAATCACACCTACGGTCTTGCACGATTCACACACTCGACCATCATTTCGTAGCTTCTCTTTTCTCCAACATTTTGTCCCCCTCGTTCTTCGTCTAATATGCAATAGATCTATGTTTTCTTTCTTTCTCTTTCTACCATCTATCGCACAACTATGCACCCCCTCACTAATTTCAACCCCTCAAAGCTTTCTCTCTCACTGTCCCACTCCCCTTTCCGTTACCCCCTCGCTTTATCATTCTCACCCTATCTTCGTTGAATCACCCGGCTTCGTCTCGCTTGATCGTACGTACGAACTTTCGTGACACACACCGTCTCGTTTTCCTTCTCTCTCATTCTCTCTCCCTCTGTCTCGTTCGTTCCCCTTTTGTCTCTGTTTCACCATCGTTTATCTTCCTTTTCTCTCCTTTCTCCGACTACGAGGAGCCATGATCCCCTCCTCCGCATAATATGCTACCCGTCTCACCCCTCGCTGCACCCATGCGGCCGTATACCATGCCACGTCGCCGTCACCGCCACCACCGTTGCCGCTGCCGCTGCCGCCGCCGTTGCCGCCGCCACCGCCGCCGCCGCCGCCGCCGCCGCCGCCGCCGCCGACGATGAGGCACCAACCGCCCCTCTCCATGGCTCAATAAGCATCGTTGGCGCGCATGCGCCGATCTAGTCCCCACCACCCACACTCTTTATTAGTTTATCTCTTTCTCTCCAACGTCGCCTGGCGACCCAGCCTGCTTACTGCTTACCCTGGTAGAGAACCGGCAACGGAGTTAGGTTAGGTTTGGTCGCTCATCGCCCACTGACTATCACGCTCGCCGCGGGTGAAAGGGGGTTAGTCGATCTCTCTTACTTTTTCTTTGCTCTCCCGTCTCCCGTCTCTCTCTCTCTCTCTCTCTCTCTCTCTCTCCTCTTCTCGTTTGTGCCTCTAGGAAACAGAACTTCCAACGCATGTACTATACCTCAGCGTAATCTTGTTTCTCCATGCGCTCGCGCTCAAGAAAAAAGACGGAGCAAGAGAAGGATCGACCAAAGAAAAAACAAGTAAGGGGTAGTAAGATCCGAAGGAAAATTCTTTATATTCCATACCAATGTTCTTTGAATGTACCACTGCGAGCAACGAGCAGAGATTCTTAGATACGATAAACCTGGACCACCGCGTAACGTTCGCACAGATACACCAGTTGTATAAGTATCATACACATATACGTAAGAACGACATGCTCACAAAAAAATCACGATGTTGCGAGATGATTCACAGTTCACAATCGATCCTTCTCTTCGATACCGGTTCTTCCATGTAGCGATCGTACTACAGCGTCGCTTCGATAGAGATCACTTTCACACGTCACGCTTGATTTCCTATTGACGCTACGTGAAAATGCATCGAGTAACAAAGTAAGTAAGCGCATTTTCAAAACGAAAAAAAAAAAAAGAAAAAGAAATGAAGGAACTTCTGGCGCATACTATACACCTGCTGAATCTCGTTTTCCTGGCATACAGGAGAGAAGAGGGCAAGGTGACAATGTACGAGGGAGGCAACGAGTGAGATCCGTAGAAAATTCTTTAGACCAACACCGACGGCCTCTGTATGCTACAGTTCGCAGCAGGAAAAGATCCTGGTGTCTGATACAGAAAGACCGTGCATATCGTTTGCACGAATATCTCTGACAGTACATTGCACGTACACTTTACGTACACAAACTTATCATGACCCATTGTTACGATTCGTTCTTCGGTTCACTTTCATTTTATATTTTGACTTCTCGCTCTTGTTACTGAAAGAGGAACTAACAACTGCATAATACGAATTCTCATTTGTATCTTAAAATACGCACTAATTAGAAATTTTGCTATTAGTGACAATATCAATACATATCGATGATATCGAGAAGATAGATTTTCTTCGATATCGAAGAATTAACTTCCACGATGAGAAAAATTTCTGATATAAGAATAAAGTTTGATTAGGAAGAAGGGACTGAGTGATAAATTATGTTACGTGTCGCTCTACGTCAGTTACTGTCGTCTTAACAATATTATTGATATTTCAATGAGCATCGATCAATTATTGATAATCGTTAATAGCATCCTTATCTGCGTAGACTATTATAACCTCGATAAATAGTGGATAAAATTCAAATTTTACCTCCGGTTCGAAACTCTTTCTTCAGGGATTCTCGATACCAACGACAAGGCGGAAGCGGAAGCGCACCATTCTCGCCTCGCAGACTCTGATAAGCCAAGCATTCTGCTACCTACATATAAACGTACTTTTCGTTTCCAAAATACGAAAATCCAACGCGTTGCACTTAAAACACGTTATCGTAATATCCGTCGGCTCTCGATAAAAGATGACAATATGTCCTATTAGTCGTGCGACGAATCGTGAATCGTAAAACCGTTACATCAAATGTAATTTTTGTGAACACAGTTATCTACGTTTAATTCTGTCGAAATCGTTCCGGGGCAATGCGTATCGAATATTCTCGCACCGTTGAAAAATGAATAGCCCGTTCTAGCAGCGGTAGATATATCGTAGCAAGTCAGGTATACGTACTTACGTGTACATAAAAGTTAGAAAGAGAGAAGATAGAAGAAGAAAGCGCCGAATGGAGGGTGGATTGTGGAACGCAAGACTGAAGAGTGGGGCCGGAGGCAGCCGCTGAGGTGTGATACGGAACGTCGAGGGGGTACAAGGTGATATTTCTCATGAAACTGAACCGAATAAATTTTTAACAAAAACTGCTGACTCGCTACATTACTCTAGCTTCTATTCCTTCTTTTCTGCTCTGCAACCAGTCCGCTGGCATCTTTCTCGCTCTTAGTGTCCGTCGCTTCTTTTTCCTTAGAGTGACACCGCGTTACCGAAAATACGAGGAACCCCTATTTGAAGCACCATCACGCGGTGAAATTTATTTGCATGCACGATTGTATATAACTTTCGTAAAATATTGAAAGTACGGTCGGTAAAATATCAAGAACAACGACGTTAAAGTCTCGCAAATAATTTTTCTCCCTTCTTCGTACGGTTTGTTGGAAAGGTAATTATATGCGGTACGAGCGTCGTTTGACAGTGGTAGGTGGTAGATATCCATTGCACGAGCGTGATTCGGTTTACGTTAATGTTCACGTGCTAAGCCGCTGCGCCACTTTTACAGTATTGTTTTATGAACACAGAACGGTGTAAAATCGCGCAACCTCCTCGCAATTTAGCGAAAAGATAACGAAGGAAGATTGTTAATGCAGCCACGCGTTTCCTCCGTAACAACGGTATCAACGTGACCACAAACCACGTAAACGGGATGTAAAACGGAAATGCGGTTGAGTCTATTGCGGACACAGCGTCAGCTAATTTTAGAGGAGTCAATAAAGAAGTGCACTTTCTACATATCATGAAAATTTAATTTCTTAGTGCTTGAATAATGTGGTAGTTGAGTGTTAGGTGAACAGCTTAGATGAATTTGGATGTGATTTCATGATTTTTCATCAGTGTCAGAGATCATAATTCTATACTTAATATTTAACGAACCGTCTTTATGGCCCGTGTAACCATTGCCAAATTGAGAAGCAAAGCATTTAACGATGCTGAGCAACGGTCTTCACAACGTCCCTGAAAAACAAGTATCATTACGTAACTAATCATTGCTTTTTGAAAAGGAAGTTTCCCTCGTAGAAGCATTGTGCTCCTCGGCAAAGGTGAAGCTAATGAGCGCGGCTTTCATACAAAAAGGAAGAAATCGACCGCCAGTCGGAACCGACCAGAGTGAGAGGGGGGGGGGGGAGAAAAAATTTTCAACGGCGTAAAGTAGGAATAGGAGAAGTGCGATTCGATCTTCATCCTCGGAACCATTTCATTCCAGGACAAAGCCGGGGAGTCTTCCGAATCGAGAAACAAGCGTAACGTTGAGCGAATGAAGAGAATGAAATAGAAGGATGGCCATAGGGGTACGAGAAAGACAGAGCGAGGAGAGGATAAAAACCCCCTCGAGGTTCGAGTCAGCATCCCACGATATCTACATCTATTTTTGGCCACGGTCAGCTGTAGTTGCACGGCATTAGCATAATGAAGACAGTTCGTCTCTTCTCGTTCTCTTGGGCAACGCGTGTCCCTCTCTTTCGCCAGTCACGCCACATGCGCGCGCGCACGCACACACCCACTCGCACACACACATACGTTCATTCTCCCTCTTTCTTCTCTATGTCTGTCTATTCACCTATCTGATCATCTGTTTCCTCTTTCCATTTAAACTGCTTGTATAAAATATTACGGTAACGACGCGAAAATTCTGAATAAAGCTTAAAAAGGAAAGACATTAAATGAGTTGAAAGAGAAAGAAAAAACACGACAAAAGTTTAACGAATGACATTTTATTTTTTATCCATAATATTGGAATATAATGTAAAGGGGATATGTATTGTTAAATTTCGTTATGTGTTTTTTACATTTTCCACCAAGCCAAAGAATTCACAATTTACCGTTTATTTGTTAATGTAACTAGCGTAACATTCGACCGACAAAGAATATTCGCAGGACGAATAACGTAAGAAGGGATTTTAATTGCACGTTAATAGGTTCTTACAGTTTTATCTCGGGTTTACGAAGAAGATCTATAGTTTAGCAATGCGGTGAGTGTTGGCAAAGAACGCACAAGAGTAAAGGGTCGAGTAGCCCTGGAAGAAAGGGAGGAGCATGGAGAGAGAAACAGCGATGACAAAGCAAGAAGGGAACCAGTGTAAAAGGGAGAAGGACGTATTAAGGGGAAGAAAACCTGCTCCAAGACGGCGCATCGCGGCATACTAACAATACAATAAGATAACAAGCTGTGGGGAGGGCTTCTCCGTGCTAACCTGACTTTCGTGGATAACTCGACGTGCTCCTTGGCACCGTAAATACGTTCCACACACGATATTTTGCCCTCCCCCTCTCTCCCCAGCCACCACACCCCCCACGAGCAGCCTAATCTTCACCAGAGAAGACGCTGGACTCATAATCTTCTCCAAGCGATAAAATTGCCTGCTATTCAACGCGCGGTCGTGCCATTTCCATCTCATGGGAGACAAACACTCGCCGTAGTAACCATAACCTTGTATGTAACGAGAGTTACCGAAGAAATTTCACGCTCCAGTATATTTCTTCCGTATCAAGTATATAAGTAATCGAATCATAGTCGTATCTGTCTAGTTTAACGACTATACGAACGATGCTGACAAATACATACGTACATTATATATATTTCGCGTCAAATGTAAATTACAATACGATGGTACATGAATAACATCAATTATTTCAGTATTTTAGGTTTTAAATAGATTTATATAATCGCGTGTAAGAATTGCGCGAGTGTAAAGGAATTATTGCAAATACAATTGCTCGATCGACTCGAGTTCCATTGAGAAGTTAATAGAGCGAACGAAGTGGACAGATCTACGGAAAGACACCTTTCGAATGGACAAAAAACAACTTTGAGATATGAGTTAAAGATAATGACACCGAAAGAAAAGAAACAAAGTTTAGATCGAGTAAAAGATGCACGTGATCGTAAAATTATAGAATATTAGACAGTTAATTATACGGATTAGCGAGAACAACAGCTTTTGTTAATTCATTAACAGGTAATTTTCACTCGATCGGCCTTTCCAGCGTAAAACGACGTTCACGAGGCGAAATAGTACGTATTGCATTAATGTCGCCGAACACATTAATTTTAATTATTCCGCCATGCTAAAATGTTGAATGGAATTAACGACGAGCTGTCGTTTGTCTTCGTCAGCTTCGTTCGTACGACTTCATCCTTATTAAAATAGCTGCATCGTATTTTTCTCAACTTGCCTTAGTATCTCTGTTCTATTTTCGCATCGTGCGAATTCACGACCATAGGGTTACAGTATCATGCACCAAGATGGCGACTTGGAGTAAATGTTCTTGATGCATCACGTGCTACAGGCTCGTACGATCGTTTTAAGTATCGAAACATTAAATCATCCGACAGCATTTGCCGTGTTACGGATTATAAACGACCCAGTTGTAAGTCAATCGGGATTACGTTGAAGGTGATCGATTAATTGAAGTACATTTTGCGCGACGGCCGGTCGGCCAGGCGCATCAACGTCACTGAAATAAGCGGTCTTGGAGTATTTATTGCGAAAATCGGCAACGATGTTCACTCGTAAAATCTAAGACCAATAATTAGCGATAAAATATGCTTCACATGCTTTAAACTTAGTAATAAATTTGCAGAACTTTTGCGTATAGGTATCTCCTGCAAGCTTCACCGCAGAACTATCTTTCCATTTCATAAATCATAAACAGGTACTTTGCAATTAATAATACTTTGGTGAACATTTTCATAATTGCAATAAGAACTAGAATTTTTTGTTAATTTTATTTGATAATCGATAATACGTAATTGAAAATAATAGTGGATTGAGATTATTGCGATGATCAACTGTAAGATTAAAAGTTTCTCAACGGAACGAGTGACCTAATAATTCGTCTTAATACGAATCGGAGAGAATGAGGTTATCGATTGACGATTGCCAATCATTCACGAAGAAATTTCATTATGCCGTGCAAACACCTAAATATTTGAGTACTATATTTATAAAAAGACCGACGAACCTGAGGGAAGCCCGATGCAGACGTTGCGCCGTACAATCGTGTTTTCATTACTCTCCCTATATTTCTTTCTCTTCACTTTCTTGACGTTATTCCGAGTAAATAACATTTACCATTGCGAACACGCCGGACTTCGAGACAAATTGATCTCGCTGCAGTCACGTACGGTCTCGTGTCGAAACAACATAAAAATGTAATTACCGCTGTCATCGGAAACGAGCGGAAGAAAACGAAGAACAAGAAGGGGTGGAAGTAAAAGTAGAAGAAGAAGAGGAAGACGGTGTTAGCTGAATTGAAAGAGGGACGTGATGTTTAGTTTGGCAATGAAGCGAGGATTCGTGGCAGAAGGAAAATTTTCAAGAAATAAATCTCGTCCTTTTACGATGTTGTCGTTGCGTCTGATATTCCTTTCGAATCTATCCTACCCGTCGGATAATGATATCTCTTATCCCTGTACGTCTGAAAATACAACGTTAGTTCGGATTAAAAAGAGATAACAAAAAATTGACTATAGCATTCTATATCTTATCCGGTACCGTTTTAACCTGTTTCCGCCAACCGATCGTATTTTTTATGGATTTAATCTGTGGACGTATTAAAATATAGTACAGCAGCGATAGTATGTTCACTCGGTTCGATCGCACAGTAATTTTCATCTAGCGCGTATCGCGATGACGCAAGGCAATTTGCTCCGTGTATCAAAATACTACGGTAATAACCGTCAGAAGTTTCTCTTAATATCCATCGATTTGGCATTCTTCTATAAATGGTGGGTAATACCGAGGACGAGGACCGAGACCGATTCTAAGAAACCGGGCTCGTAATCAAGGGACGGGGGGTTGTCGGTAGTTTAGCTTCACGATTAGTCAGCCCTTGCTTACACACCCTGTGTGTCTCTTCTCTATCGTTGCATGTATATACGCGCTCGAGTCCCTCTTCTTTCATGAGTCACTGACGGAAATTACGATCGATCGAACAGCAACGAACAAACGAATAGAAGTAACGTTGCGTCCTGGCCGTTTCTACTAGGAATCCTCCTTGTGTCAGTCTTATCGTAAACGCGTTTAGAACCCCGATGACGCTGGATGACGGAACGTCTTTGTCGAAATTTATTCTCACCACGTGTCCTACCGTCGCTGATCTTGTTAGCCTCTACGAGGATAGTGTCGATAGTCTTTTGTATACGTGAACGGAGATAAAATTTCCACGAAATCTTGGTTCCATGAGAAAAGTAGTTACTTTTTAAGGAAATTCCACTCTCTTCTTTTCGGTCTACTTTACTAAATAACAAACTTCTACGACGTAAGAGTAGTTCTACCAGAACAGATTAGAAGTTTCTTTACCGGTATTACGCCCTCCTTCGTTTCGCCTCTATATTCGTCTTTCTCTTTTTTATCGATTAACTTATTCGTTTACATTTATTCCTTATACGCGGATTCGAAAAAACGGTACCGTTAGATTCGCGGTATCATCAAAATCATTCCTATTTCGTCCCGATGGTAACCGTACGATTCCTGGTTGATCTTTCATCAATTTTCGTCAACGTAGTTTCAGCGAAAGAGAATTTTTCATGTTTCATCCAGCGTACGTTCGCGAAGCACGTTGTTTTCCCTAGAATCTTCTTGGAGGAAAATGATGGACATTCTTGAGGAATCCCGTCTGCCGTGCAATGCGCGTCCTTTTCCTTTAAATTTTTTCTTTCCTGGAACGATGATAAAACGAACGGGCGGTTACTGAATATTTACACGAAAGTCCGTCGCATCGATCGAAACTACAATGGCTCTCTTAACTTTTTTTCTCTGTTCCCCTCTGTCCGGGGATTAGGATCAGGAGAATTAATTATACCGAGAGAAAATTATCGTTAATAACTGTATCGAGCTTATACTCTATATACTCTATAGTTACTCTATACACTCTCTGTTTGCTCTTTAAATTAAGACGGCTTTCTCAATATTTCGTTACTTTTACCATTTTCCATTATCGAATCTATAATATTTTATTTCCTTACTATTTCTCTCATCTCTGTGATTTTCTTTAATTCTGATACTGTTGGAATCATAGTTTCCGAATTATCTTTCCAATTAATATTGTTCTATTATTTAATAATTATCTGACATATATAATCGAGTAATTATTCACAATCAAACGATTAGAAGAAACGTTTATCCACTATTGCAACGGTAATCTTTCTACATATGTATCTCCTTCTTTCAACTCTTTCAACTCTTTCAACTCTTTCAACTCTGCTTGGTTTTCATGTTATGTAAATATAGATATCTGATAATTTATGCACGCTCGCACATATCCATGCAGTTATATAGGCCCGAACAGTTGCATCGTTCTTCTAAATCTTTCCTATGAAAATATTATATAATTGTACATGTAACTGTAATCTTGCACAAAACTACTTATAATTAAGTAATTTGTCTATATATCAATATGTACTTGTATAAATTTCACCAATACAAATTAACGACGTTTCGAATATAACTGGAACTTGTCGAATTTCTGCATGATATTACATTTTTATCGTCATTCGCTTGAGAATAGGAACAACATGCGGAAACAAAGTTTTCTCGTATGCCAAGTTAATTCGTGTATTAACGTGCCAGAATAGCGTAGCCAATTTTCAATGTCCACCTTCGATTTATGAGTATCTGTCATTGTTACATCGAAGAAACATTCGTTTCGAATATTATTGCCATTCGCATTGGTACATAAAACTCGTACGGTATATTACGCGTTGTCCTAATTAATTAATAAATTAAATAAAATTAGTTCGAGATTTTTAAACACTACGAAGTATAAAATACTTTCTCTCTCTCTCTTTTATACTTCTATTATTACAGTTCAAACTTTTTCCGCTCTCTTGAAGTGTATCGAATCAAATAAGATAATTTAACAGTATTCAAAATGTAAATTCAAAAAGGATTTTCCTAAGTGCCGATCAGATAGCAGGAAATCAATGCGGAATAACATCACACACATGCACATGTCTGGCGCGTATCCAGATGCGTTTACCGATGAGACATTTTTCTGCATAGAAGAACAGCTGGGATACGATTACACGATGGGCATGGAGAACCATCAGTCGCTGTATTTTATTTTCGACGCTACAATATTGCGTCGTATCGAAACTATGGTATTGGATTCGATGTTTCTCAAATCGATTATTTATTGGTTTCCTTTTCCGCTTCTCGTAAATGATAATCTCGTAAAAATCTTGTTGAAAATATCGGTAAACTTAAAATTCCGATATTTTGTCGTCCCCGTTTATTAAAAATTCAATATAACGTAAACTTTTATTAACGTTGATTCATATTACGTATATCATATTCAGATATTAATGTTGTTATTAGATAGATATTCTCTTTTAATTTGTCGATTTTGTTTCTGTTTTCTTCGAACAAGGAACGACATTTACCTCGAACAATTTCGACACATACGCCTTTCCCGGTAGCAGAAAGACCATGGAACAAGTTCCAGGGGTAATGAGCCAAGAAGATGATAAATATGAAGATGTGTCGTCTAAGAGATTCCGAACGTACGTGACCTCTAGTCCCGCGGCTGGTCCATAGCCTTTCATCGGTTCCAGATTGCTTTTTGTTCCAGTAGATATTCAAAGAGGAACCATGACCAGTCTCAACGTCGATTCTTTCGATTTCAATGCAGTTGGCGATGGTGGTGGTGGTGATCTTCGTCGGACGACGTCTGCCGTTCAACGTTTGCACGTTACAGCAACAAGCTGCGATCAACCCTCGAAAAATAGCTGGGCAGCAGCTTTATTCATGCGCATAATTTCTTGCAGACAGGTTACCGCAGGGGCTACGCGGCATTTAATATAAATCGAAAGAAGGATTGCCGGCGTCTCCTCTCTAGTTCTTTACGATAAGACCGGTTTTGGCGCTACTCCAGCCACGGATCCATCTTATCTTTTTCCTAACGACGTTGACAAGATTCGCTAGGAGTAGGTATTAAGCTGCTTTCCCGGATATACTCTGTAAATTCGAAAGACGCGGACTCGAGACGACATCCGGCGTGAATCTTTTGTCGCTAATGAAATAGATCGTCGATTTATCAGCCATGCGCGAATATTGACTACACCTATTCGAAACGGTAGTTCAGTCTAAGACTAAGGATGGGATATTTAACGATGCAATGTACAAAAGCGTGCGATTTCGCTATTAGAAATATAAGGCTATCGGTCTAGTTGGTCAATATCGTTTCTATTGCTGGCCAAAATTGATCGAGTATGTGCTTGTCGAAATTTTCCTTATATATTGGATCGTATATAAGTGTAAGGAATATTAAATCCGATTTGTAGACCATGGAAATACTTTAAAGGGAATTTTTTGTATGGAGCGTTTCCGTCTTGAACGTTTACTTTGCAACTGTAAGTTTTCCTTGATTTGTTCGCGTTAGTCGTGGTTAGTTCGGGCGCCCCTCAGTCAAGAGTCTCATCGATATTTCAGAGAAAGTTAAAGATATCTTGTTCACGAAGTGCCGTGTCGTTAAACGGAGTATTTGTTTGGAAAGAAGTTTGACGAACTGGTTCTTCCCGTAAAGATGCGTTAATGGAAATCGAGATGTGTCGTGAAGATGTTGATTTTATCTGTGCTGTACTGCTGCCTTCGTTAAATTACTCAACGAGTGTTTGTACAGTACCTATTTCTCTTTCGAGATATATTTTTTGGTTTCAGATTCAGTTATGATTTTCTCAACATTTCCAAGATGTTTCTCGAGACGATTGGATTTTCGGATTCGTTGCCCCCGTCGTGTAAAGCTCAAATCCCATTCGAGAACTCGTGAAAATTAAAATATAAATTCAGTCATCGAATATACGTATATGTCAGTGCAAAAAAATACAAAAAAGTGATAAATTATTATAAACTCTAGTGTATTTAATCAAAATTTATACGAAACAACGATTCGATCATTCGCAAAATCGAGTCGCATATGTTGTTTCGTTTACCAGAGTCCTTTGCACGTACGTGTATTTCATACGCGGATTTGGAAAAGGCGGTCTTTCGAAGTCTTTGATAGGTCACCGGAAAAGAAGGTAGAGAGATTATGACCAACAACGTACATCTTTCAAATGGCAATGTAAGAGAAAGCGAATCTGCATAGTGCATGGAGAAGAAATATCTCTGAAATTGATCTATCGGGAGAAGCTATACATTCTAAAACAATTATAGAACAGCGAAAGATTCGAAAAGACGAAACTCTTCTTCTTATTCTTTGACCTAAGAATTTTCTAATTTTGTAAAATGTACATATTTCGTCCACACGTGTTTTACGTGATTTATTAATTTTTCAGAAATTGACAAACCTTATCTTTTAAAAAATCGACGCAACGTTAAATCTTCGCGATAAGTTCGCTCGTTTCGTGCGTTTAAAACTGTATCAGTACCTATAGTTAATAAAATTCGTCTGTGCGCAATTGCATTGGTAGAGGCGAAGGTGAGCCAGAATACTGGTCACAGATGCAGGAGCAGACTGTTCTACCTGACCTATTAGACCTATTAGACCTTTACCAGGCTAGACGCCAGAAAGGTTACACAATTAGGAAATGGCTAGCGTCCAGAACTCTATATACTCTTCCAGAGTAACCCACCTACACCTCCTTTCACACTGTATTTCCCTTCTTGTAGCTTGCCCGTTGTAATCTTTCTTTACGAGAGACTTGCCGTGAAAATCGAATGTTTCCCGGTGCAATTTTTATTTCAACGAGTACTATCTCGATAAATTAAGAACGTAAAGCATTACTCGTGATTTCCGACGGCAAGAGTAAACACGATTCTCGATATAATTATATTCCGCTGTATTCGTGTATTTCCATTGTTACAATATCTTTGAAATTTAACATTCGATTAACAGAATTTCTCGAGTCTCTCGTTCCAACTTTATGGCGAAATTTCTTCAAAGGTATGAATATGATATGAAATTCCTCTGTAGGAATAGAGCTTGATCGTATACTTAAAAAAGAGTTTCCTTCGAACGAACAAAGTTACACGTCCATGTACAGTCATACTGGTCGTTTGTTTCGGGAGACTTGGGATAAACTTCGAAGTTGATCGTTGGATTTCCACCAATTTCCGTCTGAAAAATCGATTAAATTCTTAAGCGACGTCTAAGTAGTGATTTATTGGTTCATTGGAGGACGTTGTTAGGAATCGGTGAAATGCATCGTTCGAAACCGGTTGGCTTACAATTACGTTGTCATGTAACCATGTATTTATTGGCGGCGCTTCATTGAAATCAAGTTTTCGTTTGATCTTTGGCCAGACACGCGTCCAAACCTCGTGAAATGCCGCATAGCGTCGATTACAAAATTCTAAAATTAACCGTCGATTCCACGGTTACAATATACACGTAAATATAGAAGGCATGTGGGGACGCTAGATAAAATCTTTAATCGAATTTATTAGGTCAAAGTGCAATCGCGATAGAAGAGCAGCGAATTAAAAAAAAAAAAAAAAATAAAAAATCGACGCCTTCCAGATATCCGCATACGTTAATTCTAAAAGTAAGCCATTTCCTAGAATAAGAGTATTAGAATTGGACCGAGTGTTTACGTATTTATTGAGAGCTTAAAGCGTGTATGAGTGGAAAAGTGTACGAACAAGACTTGTTCACAGTTGTGTAATTGATTTCTACTTAAAACTTTCTATAATATTTCAAGTCGATTTCACGAACAATGAAAAATTTATTTTTCTCGGTATAGCGAGAAATATTAAATTTTATTCGTTCGATACAACGTCCTCTTATTCATTACTGCTCTTTCCTTTTCTAAGTGTCGCTAAGATATAACCCATATTATTATACGTACCGTGCATGGTATTGCACGCTCGTGTCATGCAATTCGAGCTTAATTAGCTCCGTGAAAATTAATATAAATGTGGCAGCGAGGTTATTAAATTGCAAAGAGTGTATTAAAGTTTAAAGAACGTTCACGCGGTTTGCTTACCTAATTCCCTGCGCATTAAACTAGCGGTAATTGATTTAATTAAAAAAGCTGGATAAGTCTGAATCGAACCGACGCGATGACTGCGTAAAATTAATTGGATGCTAGACGTTCGTTATAAATTGGTCGTAGCCGAGAAAATTCGCCGCGTTAGCTGCTCTTTGAGCAAAAGTCGTAAACGTAAGAACGTAGTTTTTCTCGGTGTAGGAATGTGTTCGAGCTCGCAAATTGTCAAAGTAGTCGTCTATCGCGTCCCAAAATATCGGATAAAAAAGATTTCAAAAGAGAAAATAGGATAGTTTGTTCGTTCGGTCGATGCTTCGAATTTTCAACTGCGACGCTAATGAAAGATCCAAGGAACTATAAAATTGATTTTAATCTCTGTTAATAAGATATGATTTTTTCGCACATGACCGTGGAATACCGAGCACCGATCGTCTTATAAAATGTTACATTAATCGCAATTTTATTTCCACTTAATTACCAGTATGTTATTGTTTTATATGTATGACGTATATTATTCTAAACTGTCATATCGTAGAAAATAAAAGCCCGGCCAATCGTATCAATGTTTTCGTTTCATCGAAGCTTTTAAAAAATGCTACTACGTAAAATATAAAGAGAACTCACGAATGGTAGCTTCTGTTTCATGCAAAAAGAAAACGAAAAAAAAAAAGAAGAAAAAGAAAGGAAAAAAATTCGCTTCTTTAAAAGAAACAACATCATTCCCCTGCTGAAACATAACGGTCAAAATACGTGCCTCCTGCATACAATTCACCGATGAATAATCCATGGAACCATCAAACGAAGCGTGACCTCGGACTCAACGATAGTAACGTGTACAATGTGCAGTGTACACGCAAAATACAACTAAAGAATCTAGCAAAAAAAACTACGTATAAAGATATCAGCGAAATTATCTCGCATCTCTCTACCGCGGTGTCAAATTTTTGCTACGATATTCGCAGAATCGCCACGACGTCAATCGATTATAAATTATTCGTCCTAACTAAGTATTAATTTTCGATGCATGGATATTTTCTTAGTAATTCCCGTTCTAATAAATACGAAAAAATTATTTATCTGGAATTTTGTTCAGCCGCATCAACGGTTGGTCACGCGGAGCATCGCGCCGCCATATTTTCATAAACTACTCGACGTACCCGGTGCTTGCATATCTTTTGCTTCCCACAGCGATGAAACTTTCGAAGCGGGAGCCACGGTTCTCCAGCATCGTGCAAAATATTTCAATGACGTAACGCATAGATCGAATGGCAGAATTTTACGTGGGAGGATTTAACGATTTTACGTATTGTTTTTTATTCGCTGGACACGCTGTGCGTGTACGCGTGCGTACGTTTCCCCCAGGGCAGCTCGCATTCGCACGTGGCGTAAAACGGACCCTGAACGAAGAAAAGCCATTCGGGTTGCCAGGACCGAAACACAAGTACGTATATATGTACATACAGCGGAGATAACAGAAAAAAAAAAGACACAAGAGAAAGCGGGAAAAGCGTATTTCGTCTTCTTGGTCGACTTATTAAAAATAAGATAAAGTACAGGAATTATTGGAGCAAGTAACTTTATCATCCAAGTTACATTCGATCTAGTTAAATCGGAATAACAATTACGATTGCACGAATCTCTCGGTGTCTATTTTATCGAAAAGAAAAATACATTTCTCTGCCAGCGATGATAATGTTGAGGTAGAAAAGCAGTTACATAAGCGAAACATCAGAGATTTGGATAAAGTGTCATCGTACGTACAGCTCGGAACGATGTTGTATATTTCGAGCGATACCGTAATTTGCATCTTACGAGAAGCCGTTGGAAAACGGAGAACGATCGAACGCGAGCCTATATCCAGCGAAATGAAACTCGACACGTGCATCAAATCGGCTATTCGGCAGGGCTACGGCGGAATTAAATAACGCTTAAATTATACTCGACTCCGTTTCCACGAGCGAATTATCGAAAAAAAGAAGAAAACGCGTCGAAACGGGTTCGCGCAGACTATAGGCGTTGGTGGGACGATAGGTTCTCGATCTCGGTCTTCGTCGCAACAGCAACCTTCTACGCTTTCCAAACGAAAGAACATCGTAATGTTTGTGTTTTCGAGATTCTAATGTCGAATGTCGAATAATAACATAGTCGAACGGAGTCCGAAATCCTACGTTTTCTAACAAGCATACCTAAAAATTCGTAGCATTTTTCTTAGATCTATTCACGAGATATCGCGAAACGAGGAATAATAATTTTCGATGGGTAAAATACGGCGTAAACTTGGGTAAAAATCCATTAGAGAAGGCAAACTCTCTGTTATCAGAATTCAGTATAGCATAGAGCGTAGTATAGAGCGGTGTGTCACTTTCGAAATTCCGCTGGTTGGTCCGAGCGATGACACGGCATCGTCTATACGGGTTTCGACGATCGTACATCGCAGAGCGATTACTCGAATATTCGCCGGTCGGCGGACTCGGCGTGCCTCGCATAATCGCTAGGTTATGCACGTTAAGAAGGATGTGCGAGTTAACTTAGCTCGTTGCATTAGCGGAGATGAACTCATTCCGCCTATTTCTCTCTGTCCTGCCTCAGCCTTCGCCTCTTGCTCCCCCTGCTCCTCCTGTAACGCGTTCACGACCGTATTACACCTACGTAACTCACACGAATACATAAAATAACTCGACTAGTATCTCCGATGGTTTAAGTCGACCGTTGTTTTTCATCTTTAGACCCGTCACCGTACGTTTCTCTGCGTTTCTTCGCCAGCGTTCCCCCCGCTTCCACGTTTCGCCGCCTACATTCCTCCCGCGCTCCGTTTATGACGAACTCGACGAACCTTGAAAATCACGTCTCGCAACGTGTTTACCAAAGCTGCGGAGACGAGTACTACCATGGATACCGGTGGGACCCGTGGCACGGTCCATTTCCGCTCGCGATCGACCTATCGAAAGAGCGACGAGTCAACCACGGCAGACGTAGGTTCGGTCGAGATCGGGCCAAACGATATATCTACAGTACCTGTGTAAGCGAAATTACAATGTAAGGAAATAACGATCATGGTATAAGCACAAGGAAGACTAATACGATTAGTTTAGGTAAAATATCGTCGAACGTTTGACGCTTATGCTCGTATCGCGCGAACCAAGTAAGATCTCGTGTACAGAGCTCCATCTGTGCGAACCAACGGAAATTATGTCCGAAAGTTTAGCATAACTCGATGCAGAAAATTTGTCGATATATATATTTTCCCTCGAGTAACGTTTATTACTATGCAACAACGAATGCAAAGTCAGATCCTCTTATCCGACTTTCGTTTCTAAATCTTTAAACGACCGCGTAATTGTTCGTCGTTTGGGTTCTATCGTCGATTCGTCGATTACGATATTTCGATCGTAGACGAGCTACAGGATTTTACGATATCGTTATATTATATTCGTAAATACTCTATACGTAAGTAGGCTAAAATAGTATACAACGTAAAATAATTACGTAACAAGATGTCGAACTACAAACTACAAATTAAGAAACTGATCTGCTCACCACCGCGCCTAAGGAAAGTCTCGTGTCTCGGAATAGTCCTCGTTAAATCATGCAACTTCTGCTTCCACAAATTTTCCCCAGTTTCCCTTAGAAAGAAAGTAAAGTAACTCGACCCAGTTTCTAAAATCAACCCCTATATATCAAACTGAAACAGTTAGCACATCTTCGAAGTACCACTTAAAAAAGATAGATAAATGAGAAGATGAAGAAGAAGAAAACACGTTTCATTTACGCTATCGCGTATAATTTAGTCCGTGACGGCAAATTCTACGATTTCGTTCTTTTATCTTTACTATTTCCAACAATTCGTTTATATTTTCGACTGGCGATCTTTTCCCTATAAAGAATCGAGTCTATCGATCCTTCAAAAATTACGTAACCTTTTCCAGTTTCGAAGCAAACATAATAACTATCCTAAAATGTTTGCGTTACATCGATCAAAGAGAATTTCCAGAACATAAGAAACGCGTAGCTATCGCGACGAAAGAAAAATCGATATAACGTAGCAGAATGGGATGCTTTTAACGCAGCTACGAATTAATATTTCTCCTGGGTCGTAAAGTTGATTTTGGACGACGGCCACGAGTCGCCTATTCTACCATTCTCGTGTCAAGACGCGCTTTCGATCTTTCTGCCTTTCCACGAGCTTTGTTCGATGGACGAGTGGGCCATTCGTCGGATCGGTTAATGCTTCTTTCCACCAGCGACGTTCAATTTTTCGTTCGGTCTTTATTTTCGTTGGTTCGGCTGGCAACGAGTCACGAGCGCGAGCGAACGAACGAACGAACGAATCCGCAAAGATCGCCCGGTTCAAAATGCATTACAAGCATTAATACTGGAACAGGAAGGCGGCAACTTTAAGCCAAATTTCCTACCAACACCGAATCAGCTAAACTCTTCTTTCCTCCAAATAAAGTCTTTTCAAAATAAAATCTTTCCGATCGATCGGTCGTTGTTGCGTCGATTTGGTTTAAGGGTTGTTTTAAAGAAACTACGTGTTGAGAGGAATCGTGGTCAATGTGGAAAATTTCCTATCTTCCGGCGAAAATTTTGAGATAAAATTTCATTCTCGCTGAAGCGAAATTTTACCATACAAATTTGTCATTTCTTATTCGGAGATGGAAATTTCTAACTGCTCTAGTTTTATAAAGAATCGTTACGTAAAGACGTTTGATATTTCATTAAAGCTACCTACGTAGAGACACTGTGTAGCACTTTGTCGCTAACGAGAAGAATTACTATACGGATAATATTACAAGATATTTAAAGCAGGTGTACATTTTAATTTGTTAAATCTTCCACGGCACATAGAAGCTTTGATTTTTCATTTTTACGCTAGATAGAAAAACGTCATAAAAACCTGGTAACGTTCGCCTAGTTTATGGTATACGATTATATAGGTATTACACGCGCAGGGAAGCCCGGGACGCGGTAATATAACGATTTCGCGAGCAGCATGGAGAATCGTTGGTTTCGTGACTGCAGCTTTTGGTTCGTGACTCGTTCGTAACCGGGATTGGAACCTGACCTCGCCGAGTTAACCATTGCGTTAACGTTCGAACGGTAGCCTGCAGCAAGTGCGAGAAGAAAGCAAGGAGAGAGCGTTCTCTACGAAACGCAGTTTCGAAAAACACAATTTCCTCGATCATCGGTCGCTTCTATGCAGACTATCGAGACGATTATTTACTTTCCCAGAGCCTGTTCGTTTCAAGTTCTTCCTTTCTTTTCCTCGAAGAACCGTATCGTAAGGGCAGAGTTAAAACGCGATTGAACTTAGCGTCAGTTCGACCGTCCCAATCTAGTAGTCACTTGCACGTAACAGCTTGCCGAATTTTTTCAAGCACGTGTACGAACAGCAGATGCGGACTCGAATTAAAGTAACTAGGAAGACACGGTGGCAAACTTTGATAACTTCGCCAAAAGTTGCCTCGTTGGATTTGGATAAATTTCCGACGATCGCTGGTTGAACGACGCGTTTTAAATAGCCGGTTACGAGTTAACGTATCGCGATTGACGTTGTTCGAAGATCGTGTTAATTCACGGTTGATTTGATAGAATCCCTTCGCCGTTAAGATATCTGATCACGCGTATTTATTATACGCTGTTTCCGCGATAATCCCTCCAAGAGAATATATGTACGCGTAACAAAATAAAAAGTTCTACGCTGCTTTATAAAAAATTGAATTTTCTGTGCATCTTCCCAGGAACACCAAACGCATTCCGATTCCTACCACGTTCTCTTACGTTCTTCCCTTTCTTTTATCTTTCCTTCCGACTCTACGCTCGCGTACATCGCGCACTATCGATTCTTTCTCTCGACGTTTCGTTAGCTCGTAAAGACAAGAGAACGTAAAATTTGTTTAGCCTGATTTAAAGTGTCGCTTAACCCGCCCCTTATCCTTTCTAAACGGGCGTACGAAGATTTGTTGCTTAGCAGCCACTCCGTTAACTGCGAGCTCCTGCGACAACGACGAAATCGCATAAGCAATAACGGGAACATGGGTAGCGCGCAGTCAATTTGGCCTGTGTACTACGTTTAAGAAAGACTTTTATGCTGCCTGAGACGATATCGGGAAATTTATTCGCACCGAGAATTGCTTGCATCGTGCGTCGATCGATACGCACGCGCGTGCACGCGTCTCTGCCTCCTATTCGTCGCTCTTTCGCCTTCCAATTTTACGTCAGATCCCGCCGACCGCTCGTTAGATCATCGAACGACAAGGATTACGCGTACAAATTTTAATTCGAACGCTTTCCATTCGGCAGATTTCTTTCTGCACCGACAAATCTATCGAATCGATTTTCTATAACATTCTTAAAGAAAAGATACAAAACACATATATTTAGGCAACCTAGCTGGCCACATTAGTAAAATTTAACTAACTAAAATTAAACTTTAACGTGCAAGCTTTAAAAGACGACGCAGACGTTTTGTACTTTGTACGAGGCGAGCCTCGACTTTTTATGCTTATCAGGTTCTACTAGACGACCAGCGTAGTCGCGAAGGAGGACGATGAAGCTAATCCCTTGGGCTCTTGTCGAACTCTCAGACGTCGGGCAATCAAGTGCGTGCAAACTTCCGGCTAATCTCGGTTAGGTACTTACTTATCTACTTTAAACGCGTCCTGCGAACACACGAGAACGAGCCCTCTCTGCAATCCCGCACGTGTCGCCGTATAATTAAATATTTGTAAACAGAAGAAAGGGATTCCTCGACACGAGTTGGCCCAAGTTGCCGGTTAATTAGGCAGACAATGAACTTAATCGCATTGCACGAGCTTCGTCGCAACCTGTGTTCGACCAGGGTGCAAAGACTGAAGGGGCGACGGCAGAGAGAGAGGAAGAGAGAGAGATTCTTCGCTTTGACATTTCCAAGTCGTGACACCCTGATCTTTCGGATCGTTTATATCGGAATCGTTGATTAACAAAATCAGAAGAGATATAATCTTTAACATTTTATTTGAGAGATAATTTCAAGAGATACTTGTTCGAATAAAATATATTTCGCTAAAATAAAAAATGTTTCGAACAAAGAATGCACAAGTCCGATATGTAGCGATACTTTTACTAATAACGGCTACGTACGGATGAAGTTAAACAACCGGGTAGAAAATTCTACCAACTTCGGAACCCTTTTCCCATCTCCTACTATCGAAAACGCGATAAAAGAGGCGCGGAGCCGAAGGGGGTGTGATCGCAGCTAGAGACCGAACGATACGACCGGATTCAATGTGTTCGTTAATCCGTTCCGCTTAATGCAACGACGAGGGAATGCAGGATCCTGGTACACCGAACCAGAAGGGGGTTGAAGCCTCGCTTTCCCGTCGACACTGACCGCTGGGGGTAATTACCGTGCCCGATGAAAAGCTCTCACGCTCAAACCCTTTCGAACGACCGGAATGCGATCGCCAGACGTCCATCTCCACCCTTAAGGTAACCCGTATGTACGAAGCCGAGTGTTCGGCGTCAATAACCGGTCGTTTTTCTACAACGATCTCGACGCGTAGCTCGCAACTTCGTTTCCTTCCCTCTTCGTTTGGTCCAGCGGTGTTTCGTTGCAAGACGCGTAAGAGTAAACTGGGTTCCTTTAATAACCATCCGTGATACTGGTCTCGTTCGAATCATGGAACGAGGTCAAGCGTGCAACCGCTACGAAATAATATACGGATGCATCAATTTTTTTCCATAAACCATTCTTTTCGTTTCTAGTCTTTCCGACGAGTTATCGTTATCCTACTTTGTTTTTCCTATACGTTGATTAATATCGCCCGGTTTATTGGAACAAAGTACTATTCGTTTACACGCTAAGGAATGCAACGAACGCTTAATATAGTTGATATATTTATCGATAACGTTGCATTATAGCTGTGTTGTAAACCTATTTCGTTCGTTGGCGCTTCCACCTTTTTCGAAATAGACCGATAAAAATTCTACGTAAGGATAAAAAAGATACCGCTGGAAACAGCTGTGACGTAGAGTGTAAAGATCCAAGACAGAGTCTAATTAGAGCGTGGAAGCCAGTGACGATGTTTAAAATTCATGCGCCCATTGACCCTAGAGTAGGTTCAAAGAGCGGAACCTACGTAGTACAGTGATTACTTGTGTCAAGAGCTGTCACGAAGACAATGTATAAGGCAGGCATACGCGGTAACTAGAGGCGCATGGCTCGGCATAATCAAACCTAATCACGTCCACGCCTTAATAATTTTAATAAGTTTCACTATAATTTGCTTTCGACTGTTCATCCTTGCTCCACCGACCGAAACGTGATCGATCCAATCCCTCTGTATCGAGCGATCCTGCTATAACGAGTGCACGCTACGTTAACTGTTACTCGCATATGCCAAGTTTGGAGTGATTTAACAATGAAAGTACGTACCAAATTAAATATTCTTCGTATAAATTTCAAAGAGTTGCGAAAAAATATTTAACACGGTACACGCAGCTTCTAATTGCTAAACATCTAGAATCTAGAATCTACAAGCTATTATTAATAGCATTTAGTGCTAACAGCAATCGCTACTAATGTTGTAACCTTATTCTACGGCGAATCGGTAACGTTGGAAGCGATACTCAAATGGTAAGAAAGTTCGCTCTCCTAAGATACGTATTAGCATTAACATTATATTAATTTCAATTCTAGCCACTGGTAATGCTAAGATCTTATTCGATGCTAAATCGGTAATATCGCAAGTGACATGAAAATGATAATCGGACTAGCCCGGAAACAACGCACAACAATAAGAATTTCATCGTATGTTTCGTTTAACGTTTTGTCAATAAATCTTGTTTTTCTGTCTGTCTGCGATACGTTTTCTTGTTAGCTTAATAAATGTTTCGGAAAACTACGACAACGCGATAAAAGCTATGCAAAACAGAAATGAAACGCGTTATTTTAAGAGTACGTCTAAGAAATTAATATAAAGAACATGTTCTACATACGCTATATTTTCTAGGAAATTTCTAATCAATCGTGGAAATTGAATTAAAAAAATAACAAATAAAATACAACTGCGTAGAGTTCACATTTTTTAAAATTATTAACGATTAAAAATTTGTCGTGACATTATTGCAATAGTATCGTAGGAACTTATTAAACCGTTAAACATTTAATTTCTAGACGAATCTTCGAACATCGATAAGTGATAAATTGCTGTTTGTTTTCGTATAAATAAAACTTGGTATAATTAAATTATGCACATGTAAAAATACATAAAACAATTTATACAATATTTTCGTAGTAAACACAAATACATACGGGCTATAAGGTTGATATCGGCCGTATCACTCGTGTGACTTCCTAGCGTTTATTTATTACGGTTTCAAATCTTGTTCGTATTTGTCATGGTGAAAACTGTTTCATGTCCACTTTTTTATTATGATTACCTTTAGCTGGAAATATATAAAGATTACATATTAAACGATAACGTAATAGTTCGTAAAGAAAGAGAAAGTAAGGTCAAAGGCGTTTCTTATTTCGTGTCGAGTTACTCGATCTCCGCTTAAAACCTATTTACTTCCGTATATTGGACACAGGGCTGAGAAGAATGAAAAAATATAGACGTGAAATCTGCGTTCGTCGCACAATTTTATTGCCGGAGCGAACTCGTCTTTATCCACTCGAGCGTACATAGTTGATGTTTTCGTTTTATTTATTTATTTACTTTTTTTTCCTTTTTTTACTTTTTTTTTTTTTTTTTTTTTGTTCGTTATTACAGGTATCCTCGATCGACTACCGACAATGTACACAAACTGTATCGAGTTCTCCCTTCGTTTGTCTCTTGTTTCCTTCAACGCAATAAATAAACGAATTCGCGCGCGTGCGTTACCATTTACGTAACGACAATATAAAATCGTCCTGCATCAGTAAATAAATTAAGTAAACGAGCGGTATAGAAGTATAATCGGGATTCAGGGTGTATTTCGTATTTGATATAACAATAATACACTACCGGTTGCATTTTCGTGTTCTTTATGTGTACATGTGTACGTGTATGCGTGCATGTATGTCTCTCGTGTGGATTCTCTGCGTGAGCGCGCGCGCTCGCGTGGGTGTCGATGGGCATTGTTCAGTCGCTAGTTCCTATGCCACATTGCGCATACAGCTAACGTACAAATATAACGACGCGACGATTCGTACGACACTACTTCCTATAGTCTCTATACAGCGCGACGCTACCCGCCGTTCAAGGGAAGTTTTCTCTTTGGGGCTGTTTCGAGACTTAGATAGTATACTGGTTTCGAGTTCCGAGGTCCGGGTTCCGGGTTCCGGCTTTCGGGTTCCGGGTTGCCGGTTACATTGGAAGAATCGCCTCCCAATTACCCGGTCGATTCACTCGTTGAACATTCTTCTAGGTGTCTCGTCTCTCTGCGTTGGTTATCAGTATAAAAAAAGTTGCTGCTGCTGCTGCTGGGGGGCAGTGGGACTGGAGTATGACGACGGCGTGCAGGTTTTAGCAATGGGCTAGTTGCCGTTCGTCGAGCGTTGCATTGCCGGAATCACTGCGTCTCGTTCAGTCCCGTAAATCTTACCAGCTTTCTTCGCCATGCTACCCAGCATCTCCATCGAGCATTTGTGCGCCGATCTCAGTGACAATGCCCATTCTTTCAAACTGATTTCATCCTGAAAATGAAATTTCTTATTTACAGCGATACAACTATTGTTTTTATACATCGTCGGCTAATATAATGGTACTCTAATAATAATCATTTCTTCGATACGCCATTAAAATATACTTACGGGATTCGTAAGTACTATTTTTGCGTCTCTCATACGGACGACGATACACTGTTCTCCTTTCACGTGCTGAAGATCCGCACTAACTTCCTCGACCTAACAGTTTATTCAAGATCGTATTAACAGATTGCAGCTTTTACAAATACTATCTAATAAAAAGAAAAAAGAAAAAAGAAGCGGGTTAAGTTATTATTCTCAATTTTCTAAGATTTAAATCGTCGGTGATATTACATGACGATGATGTACCTGTTAGCGCGCTACGCGAAAGTAAACGCTATCTTTAGACGTATAGACGGTATATTTCAGGTTTTATTACCAAAATATTAAGACATTTAAAAAAGCGATGAGCACATTAATGAGTAAATTGCAAAAGCGCAGTTGACTAAAGAGAAGGATATTAGAGAAGATTGTAACAAGATTATATTTACAGTTCAAACCTTTTTGCCTCTGATTAAAAGACTAACTTTCCAATACTACAGTATTTATATAAATAACGTTTTTAAAGACTATATTTTCGAAACATATACAATAATTTCAGTCAACGAATCTAGTTTACTTGCAATCGTACTCTTAGCCTCGCCTCGCTTATTTCAATCTTATGTCACTCGTTTGATCACGAGATTTAATTAGCATGTTCATCAAGCATCGCTATTAAATTTATTCATTCGTTTACCTGATCAAGAAAAACCAGTTCAGGCTTCGTCGTCGACTCAGGGTACAATTCTAATCTATTAGGATAAAGTTTTGCATAACGTGTTTGCCACGCACTCGCGAAAGGACCGCCTAATTTCTTAATATAACCGTGTAAAATGCAATCAGATCCTGTAACAAATACCTTTCGATATGACGATTATCCTTATTTACGTCAGATTATCGAACAAATAAACTACCGATGCTCGTACCTTTCTCATCCGTGTCGAACCGTTGCTTCTGCTTAGCTTTCTTCTTATTTTCCAACTACGAGAAACGAAAAGATAGTTTAGAAAATGAAACGCGAAGGAAAAGATCGAAGGATAAACAGAAATTACCGAACGAGCGAACGATTCGTACCTTGTCCGCTTCGTTATTGATTGTCTCGAATACAGTCTCGGCTACTTCGGCCTGCCATCTCTCCGAAATGGTTAGAGGGAAATTTTTGTACAGCTCTTGATCCGCGTCCGTAAGTTTGATACCCTTGGTGTCCTCCTCGTCAAAGGAGCCGATATCAAAGGCGTCTGCGGCGTTTACCTCGCCGCGCGGTGGTATAAGTGGCGGCGTGTATTTCTGGAGATAAACTTGTTGCCAATCGATACCACTGAAAAACGCGTGTTCTTTTAACTCGTCCGCACCTTCGCCAAGGCAGCCGAGTCTGTTATTTACGTCTCGTTGTAGCAGACCTTCCAGCAATGAGCGCAAATCTCGCGAGAACGTTTCCGGCAGCTCGACGTTCTAAAATAATTTTTATCGGTTCTTTAACCTTTTCCTTATGGTAGAATATGAACCGCGATGTAGCGTTCACGTAGAAATTGATCGATCAATCAGAAATTAGCAATCAAAGTATGGATAGTCGGATAAACGTAGGACGAAAGTGACAAACCTTAGTTAGTGTCATTTGATCTATCTCGTGTTTGTCTTTCATTTTATGTTGCCTGAACGGACTGTGCCCCTTTAACAATTTATGCAACACACAGCCAAGCGAAAACCAATCGGCACTGGAATCGTAGGTTACTCCCTTCGAGAGCACTTCCGGCGCCATGTATCCGTGCGTTCCTCTGCAACGGAATATTTTTCGTTATATGCGACGAGAATATTAGTCGTTTGAGATTGTAACGCAAATGTGCACAGTTACTTACACACTGGCGTGCGGTTTCTTTTTGGAAAAATCGCAAGCTAGTCCCAGATCCGATATTCTCACGTGACCGTGTTCGTCCAAGAGAATGTTCGCCGGCTTCAAGTCTCTGTAAACGATGTACCTACGATGCATGTGCTCTAATCCCAGTATCACTTCCGCCGCGTAGAACTTCATCTCCCGTTCGTTGAACACCCCATGCTGGCTAAGATGATAATGAAGATCGCCGCCGTTCATCAAATCCAGGATGAAACAAAGCTTGTCCGGCGTTTGGAAGGCGTATGTCATGCACACTATAAACGGACAATCCACCTGAAAAGTAATCGTTATCGTTTAGAGTATCTAGATTGTACGCCAGTAATTTATTTCATACGTGGTTTTCAGAAACGATTTAAAGATTTATGGATAAAATATGAGATATTGCTTTCAACAATAATTGACGATTTTCTCTATCCGAGTATTTCTTGCGTTTTCTCTTTTCTCTCTTTTTTTTTTTCTTTTGTCTTCTACAAATTGGGCTTTTCTCTTTCGCGAATCATATTCATACTGTTCATACGTAGCTGATTTGTTAAAGCGCATGGTTCATTCGTACATTGTCTGTGTGTATCATCGATTTAAGAAAAAAAGCGATAGAAGGGAAATCTTTTGGTATCGATCTCTGAAATTAGAACTATCGTTAATTTTACGACTTGTTTTACGACTTGTCTTACGCCTATGGAGGATGCAATAAACGATGCGAGTATGACATCTCTACGTGCTCTTGCGAATCTCTATATACGTGTCCTTTTTAACACGCTAGGTGATTAAAAACTTTACAAGATGGAACCAAGGGTTACTATACTACGTGCTACGGTTTACAGTCTAGCATATTTTTAGGATATTACACCCTTGAGTAAAGCTTACTCCGGTACTGACTGCCGAAAGCATTATCCTTTCGTTGAGCGCTAAAGTTTCGCCTTGCTTCATTTTTATTCGCTTCTTGTCGAGGCACTTCATTGCGTACATTTTCCCTGTGTCCGCCTTCCGGCACCCGTACACCTCCCCGAAACCGCCTCTTCCTATTATTCGATGCACACTGAAGTCGTTCATTGTTAACTGAAACAATAGTTTGTTCAACGATATAAATATAAATTATTATTCTACGATTAATCGCTAATTATTGTAATTTTAATTCCGTCGTAATTACAGCACGATCACCAGCTTTTGCTCACTTACCTGCATGTTCAGTTCTAGATTTTTCCACTGACAGAAACGAGTATACTTCTCGCTGAAAATACGAAAGAGAACTTTTTAAAAATTTTCCAACGACTCGTTTCTCTTTTGCTAGTTGGTCGACATACCTCTCTAGAAACTGTTTGAACGGCTCTCCCCTTAAGTGATTAAAAATCTCTTCTATGTACGGCTGGAAGGATTCAATTTCTAATTTGAATAAAATTTCGATAATATACGTTACTAAATGCGTCGGGGGTTCACACGCGAAACGTCCATTTTTTCGATCGAAATAAACACGCTGTTGCCGCCCATCGTAAGAATAAGATTACTCCTCTTTTTTTTTTTTTTTTTTTTTATACAGAGAAGATACGCACAGTATCCCTGATGCTGTTATCGAAAAATACGTTATCTGTGTCTAACATAAATAAACTAGCATCTGTGAGAAATAATTACAGGAAAATCGAGCGGCAAACGTACTACCCCAGCGTGGTATTCTAAGACTAATTCTGTTTTCATTTAGTTATCGTTATAAAATCGTGCTGCGTTATCACACCATTGTATCGATAGCAAGTAATTATTTTCTCGCGAAATAGAAACTTCTAATTACAATCTCACATATTTACAATCGCAAGGCAATAAAACGTTAAAAGGAACCAACCTCGAATAAATTAACGGGAACCTCGTTTTTCATAAGGTATTTGTGAACGTGGGACACCGCTTCCGCGGAGTATTCCTGAAACCAAAATTACCGTACCGTTAAAATGATAAACTGATTTTGATCCATAGTGTCCTTAAAAGGACAGCCCGCTTACAGGCGAAATACCATGAACGATAGAAATATCTTTGTCGGTTTTTTCGTAAGCGTTTTGTTACATCGCGCTTTCGCTTTTACGTACACAAGCAGACTACTATCCATACTTCGTATAACGAAACATTTAGAAAAAAAATATGTTTGGTCCGGAAATATATACGAGTTTGAAGTAGAATTTTACTTTGCTAACAAGTAAAATTAAGAAAACGAAGCTACTTAAATCGATGTTTCTATGTCGGCAATGACAATTTTACGCCGCATTAATTACCGACGGACGAGGGATTCTGAGAAATCGGTATACGTACTAGACATACCACCTCGCATGCTATACTACAGCCTATGTATAGATATTAAACATCTTACACGACCAATTTGATAGTCGTTTATAGAGGAAGTTCTTGGAAGTGTGTCAATAACGATAACTTTTGTAATATATTCACAGGTTTCACGCGTGTTTTATTCATCGGTACGTCGTCGAATAATTTCCTCCAAATGTTGTAACTCGAAGATACTTCAAAATTTACATAGAAATTTTCATTCGTCAAATGTGATATCCTCTTACATAAACTTCTAGTTGTTACAACATGAAATTTAGTAAAATAAGTTATAACGCGTAGATTTTGACAAGATTTCTTCAAATGTGTCTATATACTTTCAAGACGGTACTACGATTTCCTTTACTTAATATGTAATGACGATAAATTCTAAACGACCTTTCAAACATTGCACGCTGAAACCTCTTCTTCTTATCGTATTAGTTGTTCTCACAGAAACATATCTAGTCATAACTTAAAAGTTATAATTTAGAAATGCGGATCGTATAACTCAAGTTTCTATAACGAGACTACACTGATTCTTCCTAGTAGATCTATTACGCCTTATTAAAATATGGATAATAGGAATGGAACTCGTATCCAAGCGGATCCAATCGGTAGGAATTCGGTTTCAATAAATGAAGTTCTATCGCGTATTTTATTCGTCCCAATGACGCGTAACGATCCTTCGGACAATCAAAAAACAAGCGTTTTGCATTTTACGCGATCGCTGTGCTTTTAACAACGATCGACTAAATGCCACGCTTGAAAATAACTACGTAGAAGCGATCGAAGACGATTATTTCGATTATTTTTCAAAATAAATCTTTTACGCGGAACTTCGTATATCGACTGTTACAGATTTCGTTCGCTGTAGCATGGACAGAAACTCGTACCAGCGAAGAAGATTCCGTAATGTGTCGAAGGGAAAAATTGTGAGCACATAGCGATCAAAGTCGAGGCTAAAATTAGGGGCAAACTAACCGGAGGAAAAGTCGCGTGAAAAAGCCACGGAAATAGTTCCTCTTGCGAAGACATCGAGGGCCAGAGATTAGGAACCCTCGTCAGCCGCGAAGAGACCTATTTCGGATCCTTCCGCATTCAAACATTCATGCAGAGCCCGAAGAATCAGAGGAGCGGTTCAATCTTTTACGCGGTTTTCTTTTTCATCGTTTCGAGAAAGCGATTTTCGGCCGCTTTCTCGCCAGTTCGCGGATAAAAAGCGTATATTTCTCGTGTTTACCCTTCTCTTCTTTTTTCTTTTTAAATCAACGTCTTAAACACACGCGTTCGAGGTAATCGAGGGCGTTTCAAGGAGATATTCCGCTTAGAAAAGTAAAACAAAATCGATCTTTAAGCCTCTGGATAAGTTAAGGAACGTTTAAGATTTTTAAATCAGGTTTCGAAAGTACTTTGGAGAAATGCGGAAACAGTGTGGATTATCGTTTGTCAAAGTACTAACACCATATTTACGAGTTTTCTGGGTTACGTTTTTAAGAATCGAAGCGAACGCCGTCGAAGCAGTTCCTTCGGGAACCGACGCACACGTGGAAACGTTTTCCCGGCTCCTTGAAGCAACGCTGAAAATGTTCATTCAGAGGTGGAATCAATTTCAATATGAATACCTACGAACCCAAATCTTTTAATTTACCTTATGTTTCTTTAAACCTACGCCCATATCGTACTCTCCATAGAAACAGAAGACGAAAACGAAGAAATAGAAATAGAGAGAACTATCTGCGATCGAATCGTAGTTGTCAGTTGTCAGTTGTCAGTTACATAAAAACGTAGTCATCGGCGTTCGATCGGTTCTCGAACACACGACTAATTGAAATAGTAGAGACTTATCGGCTCTAGTGCAAATTCTAGCTTTTTTCGAAGACTCGCGATTTCGATATACATCAACGTCTGTTCGGTTTAAAAGTTTCGAGCTTCCAATCTTCGGATCTCGGGTGTTGGAACTTGCAACTCGCCAACATAAAAGAATATAATCATCGGGACGGTGGATAAACGTGCAACGTGGTAAACTTTCGGACACAATAGCGAACACAATGGAGTCGGGAGAGGAAGCTTTTACGATATCGGCAAATTTTTTCGCCCGGCACTGTCCTTGCGTCCTTACGCGAGCAACGACGACTTTTATCAAAGGCAAAATGGAGACGACGCGTAGAACGAAATTGGAAAAGTTTGTCTAGATCTAGAGTCCAGACGATCGTACTCGCGAGATAAAAGAAATTAACAGATATACGACCGCGTAAATATGTGAAACCGTAGTAGCTAGGTGCGAATCTAATCTGATTTCAAGAAATTCCAACGAAAGACCTATCCTCGTGGATCAGGGTTCGAACTGGAAATAAAATTATTCTCGGATATTAACGTACGATCTCGAGTAGGCACACGCGGCCCAACATCTACAATGCATTACATTCGCGTACGATTTCGTTTACACCGTTTCTATTATATCGTCACTCCTGGCTAACGTAAAAGCTACACTCGATGAATGAGACGTTATACTCACATGGGAGTGTGCCAGAAGCTCCTTCATGATGAAATTATCGTAGATCTCTTTGGCAAGTATCCTCCTTTCTTCCGGGCATTCCAGCTTCTCGTACACCTTGATCTACAATGCATAAATGAGAAATTCCTTATGGAGTTGGAGATGACGATGCGTGCCATCACGCTACTGCAACTTAAATAGTTTTGTGTGCGAGCTAACACGAACCTCTTCGTAAAAGCTAAGTTGCGGAATCGGCTCCTCCGCCACATTCTCGCAGTAGTCTTTGAATAAGAGGTAACCTGCAATCACAAGGTAACGGGGGAAAAAACAATGCATGCTTCGATCGATCCATTCTTCGCGTCTTTCCGAACAATTCAGTTTCCATCGGTCCAATTAATTTTACCTGTCGGCTATATATCTACGAAAGTACGTTTTGCGCGTTAATTTTCTTTACGTTTAAGAAAGATTCGTACGAAAGCGCGAACAAGATCGAAAAATCGCAAAATAAAATTACCTACGACAGAAATTAATTAGCAGTGATAATATCGACGATCGGTCAGCCGATCGATCTCTCGGTTTATCGAACTGTACTCTTTACCGAGTACGAAGCAATTGTTCAAGGCGACAACTAAGCTAAACTAAGCTAGAACCATGTAATTAAAATATGTAATTTAATTCAAATCTGAACTAGCTTTAGTATCTACGTTTGTCCAGTGTAATTACATGTCAGTTATACGTCAATTATAGTCAAATATAAATAACGATTCGAAACGAATGGTCTCAAGGATCGATTGCGCGATAGAGCGAATTTCGTGTGTACACAGATTTGATATTAAGCAACGGATGTATTTCATTAAGGACTCGAAACAAGCTTAATCGGTATGTATGTAATCATTGCCCTGTTTTAATATAATTCTCATAGAGATATTTAACGTTAACGAACAAGAACGGGAAAGTCGCGTTATTTTCTCGGTCGCTCTCTTTCGATTTTATTCTATTCTCATTTACAGGCACTCGTTCTATAAACCGACAAGAAAGGATTCTGCAAATTCACGTTTCAATCTGTTCGATATACCGTGCACGTATTTATACGCAATGCTTTAGATTAGGTCATTCAGCAAGACTCTCGGCAAGATAAATAATATACTGTACGTAATGCTTATACATAGGTTGAACTCAAACGTATTACGCAGCGTTTTATCGCTACTTGTTTATAATAGTGAAATTTTTACTACGAAGTAGCTGTTCTCGAAAGCGATTCGATGAAGTTTTGTACACGTGCACGTCATCTTGACATTTTCCAACGAAAGAATCGTATTTTTTAAAAACTCGACAAAAAGAAAAAAAGAAAAAAAAAAGAAAAGAAAACAAAACAGAATATCAGATCGATAATTTAACGAATTTTTTCCCTTGGCCTCCGATCACATCACGTATCGATTTGGCATGTTGCGGTGAATGTAATAAAAGAAGCTAAGCTCTCTACTTCGCCTTAGCTGCTTTAACTAAAACGTATACATATACATATACATATGTAAATAATTAATTGATTTTTATTGGCGCATTATTAGCTTTTAAGGATAATCGTTTACATCGTTCGGTAGACTTATGACATGCACTTAACTTTGTTTTATTTTTGATACTGGAAAACACGCAGGGATTAATTTTACGAATTAACCTGCCATTTGTGTGATCATTTAGGAATTATTTTACACGCACGTACGCGCGCACACACACACACACGCTTCGTGTTGCGTGCATCGTGTACTTATCTGATTTTCTCGCGGCAAACACAGATTACGGAGAGAGATCGTTATCGTTTGCAACATGTAAAAAGTACAGAATTTGCTTAAAAATAATTGGAAATTGGAATCACTTGTTAAAATTGTTGATCTTAGAAATCATTCGTTGGACAAAATTTTAATTGGCTCTCGATAATTTATATACGATCAATAACGTTAAAACGAATACATAATCGTAAAAACGAAAATAATACTTTAATTAGTCGTGCTTGTAAAATTAGAGTGGTTACGTTGACCCATGTATAAACCATTCGCTTGTTATTCGGTTATTTGCTATCTGTTAGTTATCTAGCTATCTCGTTAGCGACTGTACCCTTTAACATATTATTGACCAGCTACCTTACGCAGCGATAAAATAAAAACTAACGCTTTAAAGCACGCCACCGGCTAGTTCCATGTTCGAACAAAACAAATTGGATAAATTTCGATATCTTAATTGAGTCGGAACATGTAATACGAGTAATTTGAAACAAGTACTATCCAACACAAGGAACAATATCATAATATAACGACGATTTACGCAATTTCATATTTTAATAGTTGCGCGAATCGATCTACGAGCAGACGCGAGTACGGTCGTGACTGGCCAATAAAGCGTTATTTTATTAATCGACCTCCTCGATATAAATTACCTGGTAATATTTGAAATATTAGCTTACCTCATAGCGGTATGCCTAAAAATTTACATTTGAAAGACACCGATATTAGACACCGTTCGCGTGAGAAACTTTGTTTTCTAATTAGGACAGAAAACTGTGAAGAAGTCTAACAGTCATCCACAGGCACTTTAAGAAGAAAAACAAAATGTAATTAAGAAGCAAGACGTCATTCGATCTACATATGTATGCAGTTCTTTTTTTCTTTTCGACGCTTTCGCGACTCCAACATGCATCCAACCTTTAAACGTAATACGTTTGGAACCTTGCAAACCTTCGTACGTGACACGAGTGAAGAAATTACATTGAACGGTTATTTTTCATCAGTTTTTTAGTATCAAGCAAAGTTAATTCGTGTAAAGAAGCAATTATGTATAAGCTGACAAAGTTCAAAGTGTTTTATCCGTCTACAACTTTGATATTTCTTACAATTTAGGTAATAATATTTGATATTTGTACGAAAGAAACGGGCTACTGAAACGAATCGAGACATTCTACATCCTTCTTATTAAGTGGCTCAACTTTATTATACAAAATAATAACTTATCTTGGAAACTATTCCACTTTTAAAGTTGCATTTTGCAGGCAAATTGACGATTTTTCTGAATATTGGCAATTTCCAAAATGTGTCATTTTTGCGTGACGGGAATCCAACGATGCGTAGATACAAAATAAATAAAAGTAGCACGATGGTTCGACCAACGTGATCTTTGCGATCGTTTTAGCAAATTTTTTCATTAAAACTCACTCGAGCAACCTTTTTATTTCGAATTAAACCAAAAGCCTCGTATCGTAGGCTTAACGAGATCCTTAACTTTGCTGACGCAAAAAACTATTTTTATTCGTGTGTAGTTAACATTATAGGACAAAGAAAAAGTGTAAATAGAAATACGTAGACTTTTTCTTAAAATATGTATATTGATACAAATTACATTTTTTCTTTTTTTTTTTTAATTATTATTAAACGTTATATTTAGGTGAATCTTATTTTAAACCACTGCCAGATCGATAACGTTGCAGCCTTTTGCAATGAAAATCGAAGCGTTTTAAATTGCAACGAAAAAAGGAATCCCAATGAAGACGCTAGACTCCACGTTATACAAAACTACTGTTCTCTGATTTTGCCTCATTTACATGCAACGTATCGCTTCTGCTTTAGATGTCTTTTAAGAATTTCAACGAAGGATTATTTATTTAGCCATCCACTTCGTAAATACGTATTTACGAGTTAACATGTATCTTTTCGTGTGATACTTTTTTTAATACGATCGCAGCTTAAATAATACGGGGAAGTTTAAAAAAATAAAGGACTAAAATTTTAATGGCTTATAATTGTGATCAACGGATTAAGAACCGCTTAATCAGTGACACGACGTAAACTCAGCTCCTTCCAACGATGTTGTACGTTAAAAACAAACTATAATTTGCCAAGGAAGTGATTTTTCGAAAGCAACGGTTCTCGCAAACTAAGAATTCTTATCGTCTCTACGTTTCAACGGAAACTTAATCGATAGCTCGATCACTGGAACTTATACTATCTGAATAAATGGAAAGAAATACGTTTTGTCGGTCAATCAGCGTACAGTTCAATGAGCGTTGTAAAATTGATTTTCAATTCTCTTTGCGGCATGACTATCGTTGCGAGGCTATAATTACGCGTTAAAAGCGGAGATATTTGCAGACCAACTATACTTAGAGGAACAAGAAACGATCTGTACGATGAAAAGAAAAAAAAAAAAAAGAAAAAACGAAAAATTCACCGCAAACATTGATTTTCCTCTTTTTTACCGCCGATCTGAACACAATAGTACTCGTCCCGTGTCGTCTCGTGTTGTAAATCGAATATTCCTATTCCTTACACCGTGAAAACCCGCATAACTGACATTCTGATCGTACGAACTGGCGATTAATTACATACAACGTACTTATATCAGAAAAATTTTATTAAACCGACAAATAGTAATCTTGAATCTGCTCTAAATCTTCCAAGGAAATTTCGTAGCAATTCAAACGGATTGTAACGAAAGACGAGTCGTTTGCATGGAACATAAAAATCTGATGGGAAATTTAACGCTCCTAACCTACAGCTCGAACGACTTTTCCTTCTAAGCACGGCGTAGTTAAAGGTTTAATTAGGAGAGTCTGAATGCTCTCTTATCTCGTTGTCTTGTTCTTATATAATCAACGAATCCTTGTTAACTCTGGATCTGATAATTCCAACAAAGGTACTTTGGTAAAGGAAAGAAAAGAAAAGAAAAGAAAAAGAAAAGACGTAACACGAGTCGACCTAGATTAAAGAATTTCGCAAAGTTTTTACTATCTATTCTGTTATTAATTTGGATCTTTTGTACGAATACGTTTTACTGTTTCTATCGGTTACTGTTACATGGCATTCCATTAATTCCAAATACCATGTCCACTATTTTTTTCTTTTTTTTTTTTTTTTTTTTTTTGATAGGTGCGTTAATACATTTTCGTTAATTCATCGACGATCGTTATATCGACGTAAATTGACATTAAATGAAACCACACGATTACGTTAACACCACGATAACAACAAAGTATACTTGAAAGTTGCTCACCAAACATTTGATTGAATATCTTATCGAAGTTAACTTCCCTCTTCTTTTCCAGATATTTGTGCATTACGCTTCTCACACTGCAACAGAAAAAAGGTACGCGGGTGTAACGATTAAATTCGGACAATTGTTATTTCCTAATTGTATATATTAGAAACTAGACTAATTGTATAAATTATAAAACAAGTATCTATAGAATGACGGTGAAATTCCTTTTGGTTAACATTTTTGATATAAAGTTATCTTGCGCTTATAACCACAGACCGCCTCTTATCCGGCTCCGTTTTGAGATTGTCGATCGCTTAACGCGTTTCACTCTCTTTCCAGATAAAATCGTGTATTATTGAAACAAAATCGGAAAACGCGAACTGTCAGATATGTAACAAATCGCAAACCGTTGAACAAAAGTTCGTTTCGTAACGCGAGTCGTGTATTATGTAAAAGCTTTGTACAATCGCAATTAGTAACGTACCTAGTAACTACGATTCAACGTAACACGCACGATTCGATGCAAGATTCGACTTTCCCGTCTCTTTGCTTTCCAAAGATAAATGCTACTTTTTACAATACTAAATTTCTTTGCCACTTTAGCGTCAAGAGCGTGAAACTTCGTTATTAGCTTGTAACGGAACAAATGGGCATTTATTGGATCTCTATAACGACTGGATAGTATATATCGTAGGTGTAATAGAGTTTCTCGTTCAGGCGTACTTAACATGTTTAGTCTACGTTTCTATTGGACTGAATGATCGATTACCACCGTAATGAAAGATGATACCTTTGCACTTTACTAAATATGGATCGTTATTTGATAAAACCGTTTAATCGTTACGATTGTTCGCTGTATCGATGCAACTTTCCCGATAAGCGCTTGAAAGGAGTAAGCGAGTATCTCGAAAAATATACGTTTCCTTTTTCGATGAATCAAACGAGAAAAGAAATTATAGAAGAAGAAAAAAATCTTAAACGAATGGAAATTAATCGGATCGTTCCGACTCTAATCGCCGTGAGCAGAAATCGTTTAGCTGTTCCACTGGTATATGTTCACGCGCGGCCAACAATCAAAACAATTCTCTCGGCTAGTCCAAACGTTGCCAAACGAAAACGAAAACCAGTATCGGTTCTACTCGCTGGAACCGTTTCTGACGTTCGCTAAATATTTAAATTTCCCCCTAAATAAGTGCGATTTCGTAAGCACGTGCCGACCCGAAGGTTCCGAATAAAAAAGAAACGCCATAAATTTAGATCGGGACTTGTAAATATTCTGAAACCTGCCGCTCTACTTCTCTGTAGCGATACTTGCCTCGATATTCTACGATTTAGTCTACCTTAATGCGCGAGCTGTATTCAGCCTGCTCGTGTTTACGCCGAATAATTTTTCCAACTCTTCGTTCTCTGCAAAAATATACAGAATTTAATCCTGCTCCGTTTTTTTTCTTTTTTCTTTTTTTTTTTTTTTTTTGAAGGGAGGGGGGGTCACTCTATACTATTTTATCGTTCAAGTTAAATCGATAGAAACACATAGTTCGCATTTATCGCACATACACGTCAAATGCTTTTGTTCGATCCGTTTGATCGAACGTTCAACAACGTGCTGGTTCTGCGCATCTGCCTCGCGCAGATACACACACACACACGTACATACGTCATATATAGATAGACGATGATAGGAGAAGGGGTAGTGGTTGATTGGAGGGGAGCGTTGTCTTGCTTTGTCATATTGTTGCGAACCGGTCCGAGGTTTAACACAACCAGGTGGAATGTACGATTTATCAGAGATCCGAGCCATTCTTATTCGTCCGATTCTTTAATGGTACCAATCTCCGTTTCTCGGAACCGCGGGCTCTCAATTTTCCAGCAACTACACGCGCTTTCCTCGTTTGTCGCGTAAAGCTCCGATCGTCGAATGACTCCAACACGTTCGTCGGTTCGATGTAGCGAAATTCCAACTGTAAGCGAATTACGCGTAATAGCAGTGGCTGAAATTTTCGAACCACCGACTGTAAAGTTGAAAAACTTATCGCGTTGCTACTATCCTTGGTCGCTATATCGTTATATACCGTTGCGCGGCTATACCGAGTAATTAAATTTATTGTTTCAGATTGTGACTTTTTACTTTTATTTCAAATAGAATTTATCTGTTTTTATAAATGTCCGTCATCCTCGAGATACTTCGGAACTATGACTACGTTTGTGTCGTCGGTCGAGAAAGTTAGGAAAGAAATACCGTTTAGGTTTAGTTGCCGAAATAATCCTATTCAACTTCTACCGCGAGAAATACGGCTGACTTGCCCAAGTACAAACAACGTACGTAAAAATTTGAACCGCTTTACGAAAGCGTGGCAAATTATTACCGCATTCGAATTTCGAGGAATTTGTTTCTCTCGCTTTATGAACTACGATACGACTCGATTTCCCGTTTTACTTTGACACGGTGGTTTGACCAGATGGAACATATTTAATTGTAACCTATACAATGCTGTATTTTTAAACGAAACTCTCATCGTTTGAAAATTTTCAGTACGAAGGGTACATGGCATAGTTTCCTCCTCTCTTCGTTCGATCGTTTGCAACTTGTAAAACATACGGCGATAATAAGCGTGGATAAATATCGACAGTTTTCGATGTTTCGTTCTTTGGTATTTTTATATTTGTACGACTTTCGATAGTTTATCTTATACGATAAAAATGAAACTAACTTTTGCGTACTGTGCGCGTTAGTCTTCAAGGCGTACTTCGATAACGCGTCTGTACCTTTGTTCGCGACAATTCTACCAGTTGAATTACTTTACAAAAAGTAAAGAGTAAGGAAACAAGAGTAAGGAAGATGTATCTTTAAAGAGCGAATAAATCCTCGATATTTGAACATACCTACTCCGGATATGACTCTCAAACGCATCTTAAATGTCACAGGACAGCAACGTTTAAAAATTCATAGCGAGTCAACAAGTGTCTAAGGTTTTGCAAATATCGTACCTTTTTCTATTGAAAGAAGATTAAAAAAAAAAAAGAAAAAAGAAGAAAAGAAAAAGAAAGAAAAATGTAAACGCGTGAAAAATTCATAAACAGCGACTCGATTCGTGCGATATAAATATGTGTAAATACGTATAAAATAGATGTAAAAGCTGTTAAAGGATCGTTGGTACGTTTCATAGGTGGATTTGCCTTATCCAGGCTCGTTCAGGCTCATGAGATCTTGGTATAGACGCTGGCAAACTGCCAGCAAAGAGGAAGCCTGCTATCGAATCGACTTATATTCACGGCGTACCTTCGTAACGTCCGTGTTTTACGGATCGAAAATAACATCGGCAGTGTAAACATTGGCACATTATAATCGATGTGGAGTATCGATCAAGGTTTGCACCGGAAGCCGTTACACTCCCTTTGACATTCGCGGGACGGTAATACGATTAGCGCGAGACAATCGAATTCAACGCGTGTTATATTATCCTTCGATGGATCACGTGGACATTTACCGATCGTCGACGCGTTGCGTCCCTTTCGAAACAATGGATCTGATTTCCGAAGAATTCGTTTTATCGAAAGGTTTGGAACACCGTGTATTCCCAAAGTAAGCCACCATGAAGGGGAAAGCAAAGTTATTCTAATCCATGCAATGTCTATTTTCTTTCAGCCTAAAAGTATACCCATACCGATATATTGGAATTTCTTTATGATTCTATTTGAAAGTTAAATTTACTTTTTTACTTTTTGAAACTTGGAAATCTTGAACTTGGAATCCTTCCATAAAGTAAATAAATTATATGTTTATTTTATACAACGTAGTTAAGTGTATACACAGAGATGAAAATACACGTTTGATACATATAATCGAATTAGCGTGCTGTCGATTTAACGAATTCGTATCTAGGATAAAATATAAATCACTGCTACGTTTACACGTTACTTACGTAAAGTCAAATCCTTCTCATAGATTTCCTTTACCCGAACGAAACAAATTTCTTCATCTTCAACGCGTAAGAACTCGGACACACTCGATCCGATAATCGATTTTTGCCTCGCCAGCCAAAAAATGCAAGGTAACGTTTAAACGTTTAAACCCATGGCGAAAGAAACGCTTTATACCAGCGATAAATTTATCCGTGCACGTAAACATTGCAGTCACTTCGTCCTTTACTACCCTGCAGGAACGCTTAAAATCGAAAAGGAAATAAAAAATTAACGACTCTCTCTCTCTCTCTCTCTCTCTCTCTCGGATTTTTAAATTCTCATAATCGACCAAGTAAAAATAAATGCGATAAAAGGGCGTACAAACAGGAGTTTTTAACGAGTGATTTGCAAGAATTTGTATTCTTTTACGATGGTC
Organism: Bombus fervidus; assembly: GCF_041682495.2. Lineage (NCBI taxonomy): Eukaryota > Metazoa > Arthropoda > Insecta > Hymenoptera > Apidae > Bombus > Bombus fervidus. Next base: position 18,720,836 of record NC_091521.1, read on the forward strand.
GATTGTTCTTTGAATGAAACGGATTCGCAAAGCGAACGAACACCATAAAGAAGCCATCAACTGCGCCTTTCTAAGGTCCTTGGCCTTCCCGACATTCAAAGGCCTTCTTAATACTCACCTGGAAAAACCAAGCAACGAACAGAGGCAAAAAAAATGGCATTCAATGAATCATAGTAGCGACGGGGATAACTTCTGAATATGTAAGTACACAAGTCTGAATTAATTCGACGTTAGGTTGAGCGACCAAGTTCCGCCGCTTTTGAGATTTTATTTACATCCGGTGGTTTTATAAATTCTGTTATTTTCTGTTATCGATCTCCAACGAAATGGTATTCTCCGACTGTCAAAACCACCATATTTCTTAGTTGCCAATTTTCTTAATTAACATTTTACTTCGAATAGATGCAGATTTCAAGAACATTGAAAAAGCGATAAGAGAATATCAACCGAAAGATCGAATCAAGGGCATTAAGGACAGATGTAAATTACTTTAAAAATATCAAAGTTACTCATAAACGATATACCTATCGTTACCGCTCAAGGCAAAGAATTTAAAAATATCAGGGAACGTTATATTCGTCCATAATTTTAACGTTACCTCCATTTTAAAAACTATTTATTTCAATTATGATTTGTCCGTTGTAAGAAATATAATTTCTGAACATTTTTGAGTTATTCAAATTGGACCGAAATACCGAAATACCGAAACATCGTAGCGCGTATTTACGTTATTCGCAACAGTTTCCATTTCACTTTTAAATTAGCGGTGAAATGTTTTATCGAACGTACATCGCATTCATCGAATACATACAATTTCCAATAAAAACCAATTTTACGGTAAAATTTGGTCTTTTTACCGCAGCTATAAATCGAGAAACAGCAGCTTTTAAGTGTCATCTCTCTCTCTCTCTCTCTCTCTCTCTCTCTCTCTCTCTCTGTTTCTCTGTAAAGTTGAGTTTGGACGAATATAAGAGTAACGTTATGAATTTAATTATGACGCGTTTTCGATATTTCCTCGTAATCAGCTGATTTCATATCGTATTTTCTTAGAAACACATCGATCGTCACCACGCGTGTTCCATGAACTTATAAAGAACCGTTACTCAATCTTCTATCGTTTAAAATTACATATCTACTTGCACATTTTATATCTTCAAACAAACGCTTTACTCGATCAATCATATTTCTTACCTTTCTTCGTTCAATTTATATAATTCGATTCTCTTCCTCGACATTGCGATTACGAAAAAGAACTTCAAGGACCAACTTCGTATCCCTCTTCGTACGCTTCTTTCGAATAGAACTTACAGCTTTCGAATCCAAGTTTCAAACATTGAAATAATTATATATAGCGTTATAATAATTAGACCGCTGTACATTCGTCGCGTCGTTACGTTTGATATTGAAAGAAAAAGGGAATCGACGCTTGTCTTCGAAACTCCAATTAACGTACGAGTACTACGTAGGAGTTTCAAACATTCTATGAAAATTTTCCTTCGTGTGACAAACAGTGAACTATCGAGGAATTACCGAGGAATTATAGAGGAAAGATTTTTAAATATCTGCGCACTTTTAAATTTCGAAAGCATAGTATAAACGAAGATAAAAAATGTCGGAGAAAAGTCACATGCAACACCTTTTTATATCGATGATTCGAGCAATTACTTATTAATTAATAGTCAATTGGTAAAACGATGTGGTAAAAAATTGTATTCCCTGCATAGAACGCTCGACGATACTTGACGCGGTCATAGATAAAAATAGGAACATCAAAGTCGGAATACGTCTTTACTATTAGTGCGTTAAACCGACGAAAGAGTAACCGTAATATTGCCGAATCGTTGATATCTGACTGTTGTTGGACGCGACCAAACCTTGAACATTGCAGATAATACTAATAATACGAAATATCGAAGCTCAGTTGCTCGTTATTGGTATACGATTTAAAACCATTAATTTCGTAAATACATCGAGATGTAGAACTTTTGACTCGTTACCCAAAGTAAGTTATCCATAGATATTATGTAAAATCGTCTGATCGACGATCAAGGCGAAAAAAACGAGATTCCGAAAGCTAGAATACCCTTTGCCCAACCTCTCATAAACGGTTTTCATTCGGTTAGACAGACACGTTTTTGACTACATCCTTAACCAATTTTACATCGCGCCAATGACTCAGATGATAAAAGGCCTTGTCAGTTTCTCCTTGTCGCACACAAGAAACTTCTTTCCCGTTTGAAACGCTTTATCCCCTACTAAATCTTGCTTCGCAATAAATTACGCTATTACCGGACCGAGGGCTTGTACCAACAATTTCGGCGGACATACTACCTTCCACCAACAAAAGCAAAAGCAGCGAACGATATTTTCTCTTTAGAGCTTCTTCGGAGGCTTCCCACCTGCGACTTTCTCCGATATAACCAGGCGCTTCCACCTTCTTCCTTGGTTGGTAAAAAAAACTGTTTATGCTCGACGGTGATCTCGCAAGGACAGCGTTACGTTAATTGACAATTTTGCGATATATTCGACGAAAAGAATACGACGATACTATGGATAACTACGACTATAAAAATTTGCGATCGCGCGTAATTCTCGATCAAAATCCTTCGATTTCCTTTCAAGACCTCGTCGCAGGACCGAATCGTAATTTCAAGAATTAGGATAGGTCGCGCAAAATTAATCTCCTCGTACGTTTCGAAGAAATACGATGCTCCGTTCGTGACGTTCGACGTGGAATTCCTGGTAATATACAGTTCGAACGATATACGAGAAAGATTTTCTTATCTTTTGCCGAGACTAACCAAACAAGACGCTAGGGTGAACCGCAACCCTCGAGAAACATTCTACGACTACCGAGCCAGACAATTTCCAGAATTGATCATCCTATATCGAAATATTTTCTTCTCGTATCGAGGAAAATATCGTTTCTTCCAAGGAAATGAACCAGCAAAACGTCCATAAAATCGTTCTATGTATCTCCGTCGTATTCTCTCAATATTCCGGAAAAAAATAAAAAACATCATAAACATAGATCTTAGGATCATATATGCGTATATACATAGGAATTCTACTTACGATCGTTAATCTCTAGCATCTCCAATTATCTTAGAAACCCGGTATCTTTGTAACCGCAGTACGTAATACGTTTGCCTACAATGGCAATAAACGATTAGGCAATAATAAAAGGTGCATAAACATACGCATATACGACTAAATTAAAATTCATGGAAATTCACGATATCATTGGTAGGTTATACCTAAATTTAGAAAATACCCACGCGAATGAATTCTTATCGAAATTACGAATCGGATAAGATATTGTCTAGCGTTTGGATTATTCGTTACTCGCGTGGAATTTGCACGTTTCCGTCGTTCGTTTTCCTCGTTGTCTTTACAGTCTCGTCGCTGTGAATATATTTACGGACTAAATCGATCTTTATTAAAATTTTAAGAGTAAATGTGATAGTAGGTGAAATACGTAGCATCTTAAAGACTAACTTGGTAACTAATAGTACCAAGCGATGCGATTTTAAATTAAAATAGAAAGACGAAGCTGCGTTAAGCGATGAAATTCTCCGTCTTCCGATTAGAAAAACGATATTTGCCCATCGTCTTTAGTTGTTACTTGCGTCGCTTCCGATCGACACAGCCCACTGTTTGTAAACATATTTCTGGAATGGCGCGCCGCTGAAGCGAACGAAGCCAAAGAACCGAGGCATCGCGTCGCTACGTATGCGCAAAGAAACGAAGAGAAACCGAGACGTTAGGCTTGTACCAGACAAGGAAGTGCTCGAAGAAGAAGAAGGGAGGGACAGGAAACGTGGTGAGACGTAGCGATGGGTGTAATTCGATTATCATTTCTGAATGTGCATCAGCCTCTACACCGTTGACGATCGTTTAGCTCCATCGCAAACGGATTTTCCATTTGAAAGTATTTATCAAATGTCGCAGCGATTACCGACAATGAATTAAAATATCAACGATTTAACGAACGAACGATGTAAAGGTACATACCCGTGAAACTATGGGGATGACGAGGCCTTTTCTTTTTTCTTTATTTTATATACGCGATGCTAGAGGCTCGCTTCATCGGTTTCAAGAACCGATACGGTGGGAATAACACTGGCCGGTTAAGGAAACAAAATTTCGGTCGGTTAACGCGGCACTACGCTAAAATTACTCCGTTTATACATAGGAATTTTATAATTGTTTAACTATATGTTTTGGGTAAGTCGAATAATTTTTGTTCAGATACAATACGCACACAGCGTTTCGCGGATAGTCTACGTACACCTGTCGAACTTTGTGTACCTGGCTTACCGAAACGAACGAAACAAAAACGTACTTCGTTACAAAATTATTTACACTTGGACGTCAATTATTAACGTAATTCTTTAAGCCTTTAACTCACAAAAATATCGGGATAAGATCGCGTCAGAAAATTTTAAAGCCCTTGATTCTTTAGACGATAAGAATATATAAGATAATAACGATAGAATATTATTGTTATTCCATGAAAAATACTAATATAATATTAAGTTTATTATTTTTATAATTTCACGAAGATACAACATATACAGCGTATATAATTTTCGCAAGACTGTATTCTATATTTTTGTTCCTCTCTTAACAAAGACGAATATGAATAAATCGTTACTATTGAAACCAATAGCAAAGCCTTCGAGACTCTGTATAAATGGTGTTACATTTATCAAAGGATTCGTACAGCTATCGTTCTTAATATAATCTTTTATATCTAAAAGGCGTGTAACGTTGTATATAGACTTTTGCGACTGATCGTAGATAAAACCTACATTAGTCGTTCGTAATCGAATGTTAACAAACTATAGAGACGTGCTATGATTTCGATTTTCTATGTATCGTCTCTTATTATCTAAACGAACGATAAACGCGTAGGAGGTAGGTAGCTAGCGAATTTGTATCGTGGAAACCTCTACTATATCCAAACTGTCCTATCTCCTACCGTATACGCACGTAGTATTCGAAGCACCGCTCACGAGTAGGTCGTTCCCATCGCTACGATCGAGACTACGAGACGGTGGTCGTATGGGCAAAACGCGACGGTAGATGGACGACTATTGCGAGATATACCTAGGATCGGGCAAGATGATCTTCTTGCTCGCACGAGCAGCCGGTGTGCTCTTGCTCTTCTCCATAGCCATCAAGTAGCTGACGTCGGCCAGCACCGCCTCGAGGTCCGCCATTTTCCTCGGTGGTCTCTAAATCTCTCGATGTTGGACACGGCTCACCCTGGAGCTGTTTTCTCGACGACACTCGGTTCACTGTCGCGTACGTGTTCTTCTCACTGTCGCGACGCCGGGAACGCTACCGACGCCGACATTCTGATCGAACGACCGACGTGCAACGAACTTCGCGAGACTGACAGCTCCGTCGGGTATCTACGCGCGATTTCTACCGAGGGAACCACTAATTCGACGAGCTCTCTCCGCTCGAGGTTAACGACACTCCCTTCGAACACAACACAATCACCCGCGCAACTTGTTTACCATTCACGCGGGCGAGACAGAGTCGATCTTCCAACTGCTCATTGTCGGTGCTTTTCGGTCGACGAAAATGATCGGGGAACGTGCAACCGAGACGCGCTTTTATATACGGTCATTCGCGACGATGGGCATGGACAAAGTCGTAGGGAAGCTACTGCTTACCGACTGACAGCTACGGAGCTACGAAGCCTCGAGCCCGCGCGCATTTGTGTGCTGATTGGTGGATCGCTCTGTGTTTCGTTCGTCTCTCTTTTTCACGAGCTTGCTAGCGACGCCTGTCACAGGGATTACGAACTAATTTGATTTGGCTAACAGTTCCCTTATCAACGATTATCATAGCTTTTCTTCGGTTTTTCTCTACTTTCGTTCGAATATGTCCATTATTCTTTCGAAAGGATTGCGGCAATTTAATGTTATTATCTTAAACTTTGAATTTTTATAGATATTTAGATAGAAATTTGTTTATCTCGTTAAATATACATACATACTTATCGAGTACGTTATTTTGAACATTATATATATATATATATATATTTATTTATTTATTTATGTACAGAATATTATATATATATGTATTCTGTACATAAATATAGTAGTTTATTTATATTCTTTTCATCTGTTGGATGGCGACTTTTTGACAACTACTTTTAACATCAATGCAAAACTGTTATTCATATGTTCGATTTAAATCAACTAAACACCAACGATAGTTTGACCTATTCGATCGAACAAATATTTGCAAATGATCAAACGCGGTAAATATTTGTATTCCAAGCTGGTATATTTATATGCGTGTGTTATGAATGGGTGTCAAATTCGATCTTCAGTCGGAGGAAAATGTAACGGAGATTATGTTCTTATGAATGTACATTAAAATTTAAAATTTACTTTCGACGACACGAAACGTTACGTGACGTTACCATCGTAACTAATCATAGGAAAAATTACCAGATACGTTAGTCCTCTGACGAGAGTCAATTAGTCGATGAAATTACATACGTACCAGTGACTAATTGGTAATTGTAAGTCGGTGATATGTACCAACGTACGTACTAGGAAACTTTCTTATCCAATATCGATAAGAAAGGTGACTACTACCCATATTGTTTTTAAATTAACTACGTATACGATCGTTGTGTATTTTCGAAAAACTTTTCTTTAAAGAATCCAAGAATTTAGAATAATAACGGAATGACGAAAAATTAATACCACGCTGCGTTTTATACGATTCGAAACGACTGTAAATATAACGTATCGGATTTATAGAATCGAAGGAAGAACAATTCTGAAACACGCGGTTGAAGTTTTCCAAAACTGATCGTCACTTTGAACATGGGGAAAATATAGCCTCAAATTCGTTAAGTGGCGATAAAAGATGAGTTTAAAACTAATATACGTAATAAACGTAATAGCATGAATGCCTTGCCACCGAATAGAACGTCGAAAACAAAGTTCTAAGTTCAATTCCATCTGCAATGGTACGTTCATTTCACTCTAACGACAGGATTTATCCGTAAATCATGTTCAACAGCATGTTGCATATTATTATACAGTGCATCGTTTATTTAAAATTCTGAATATCGTTTTGCACATTTTATTATCCTGATTCATTCGTGATCGTTATTTATCTATCCAAGCAATATGTAATAGTGGAATTTATTATATTTTGTGGTAATTTGTTACCTGTATGTTATTAATAGTGTCGATGAAGTCGAGCCAGCCTTGCCGAAAGCAATAATAATCATAATGGATCAAGAACGAATGTATATGGATGACAACGTAACTGTCGTTAGACAAATGTATGCAAAATTTCCTTTAAACAAAAATAAAAGAGACGCAGTAAGTTATTTGAAACTAATTGCGCTTATTTGCGATTTAAGAGAACATTTTTGGCATCGTATTCTAATAAATTAAATTTAAACAGAAATTTTTCGAAATTTAACCGTTAAAGATTCGTTTGTTTTCGTATAAATTATCGTCGATTATAGAATCATTCGTTAACAAGCATTTCGCTGCTCTTAAGAAATGGCAAGCAACGCGTCGAGTAATTAATAATAATTGGCTTAACAACGATTAATAAAAATTGCCAGAAGGCAATGTTTTCAGGATTAACGAAAATTTAACGATGCAAAGTTTATTTTATCGAAATTTCGACCGATAAAACTTTAACCGATAAAAGGATATTGTTTTAGAGAGGTCGGGCAAGATATTCTTTGCATTTGTTACACGGAGACCTATGACTTTTTGGCGGCTGGCCTGATGGATGGTTCGGTAAAATTGTACAAGACCAGATCGGACGAAGTGTTGACGCTGCATGACACTGAAATGATACAGAAACCAAGTCCGACGACCGCGATTAAGCACAGACCTGTGCACAAATCTCATCCGATCTCGCGTACCGTCCTTGCAACCTGTTAGTACTCATCGTCCGTTTACTTTTTATAATATTTCTGTCAAGCGATAAAGGATTAATTTTTCGCTCGGTTCTTTCTCCTTTTACCATATTTCGTTGGTCCAGATGCTAATGGCTGCGTCAAATGCTGGCATTATCCGACTTCACAGTGTCTTTACACGATACGGGAAAAGAGGCAGGTGCTGGGTTTAGCTTACCATTTTCGTCTGCCAAAGTTCCTAACTTTAGGCGACGATGCGAAGCTTATTCTTTACGACGAAGAAACCAAGATGCAGGAAAGAGTATTTCACGCAAGGTTTCCTATCATTATTGAAATATATTTCATCATTATTGTCTTGGTTGCAGTGGAAAACCAAAATGTAAAAACAGTATTTCAAGGTTTTCGTTGTTTTTAAATTATCTTTCGATATTCCGTATAATTTAGGATGCGATAATTTAGATATGACAACGAATTAAGCAGTTCTATATACAATCGATATACAATGATGCTATAGAGCTGTGTATATTTGTTGATCATTGGGTACGACAATCTCTACGGACGATTCAAATGTTTTAGATCAAAATCAATTTGTTTCGACAGATCTACGCCTTCTAACAACGTCCTAGAGAGTGGAAGACTTCAAAGTCACCTTGATCTCGTTAAACGTGATTGTAGCTCGTTCCTGATCAAGACTAACTGCTCAGGGTCGCTTCGAATCAAATAAACTCGCACCAGGTGTCCACTGACAGTAGATTTCCTAGTTAAACAGATAGATTGATCGCTCCGCTACGACACATTTAACTTGATATAAAATTCATTTCTTCGTCGCTCGTATCGCGAGTGGTCCACAACTTCCAAAGACACATAACGAAGAATCCTTCGTCTAACGTTTTTCTCTGATTTCTATTAATATGTACGGTAGTATCGATAGAAGAAATAATAAGAAACGGTACTAACAGAGGATCGGTAAAAAGGAAAATAAAGTAAAATCTTGCTATCGTTATCGATATTCTTATCACGGTAGGTATAAAATAATCGTTATAAGGAGAAGCGAATACGTTTTCGCGCGTTAGATAATGTAGGTAATGTTTCTTATGACGCGTTCTATTCGCGTTCTCTTCAGTTACGTTTCATTTACAAACGGAACGACTCAGCGACGATCTTAAACGCGATTACCCGCCACGCGGACAATAGCCAACGTTCGTTCCTATTTACAAACCGTAGTTTCGCTAATAGTTATTTAGAATGATTCCAGTTTACGATCGTTTCAATTTGTACGATCTTATCCAACGATAGAAAAATAAATTTTTCGATCTGTGTAGAGAAAAACATGCTTTTTAGCGGTGTTCGGTGTTCACGGTTGGCTAAAATTTTATTCGCTACAACTTGCTTCACCCTCTTTCTATTAACAACATCTCTTCGAATCCCGATAGAAGTTTAACATACAAATATTTCCTTCTTGTACGTTCTCTTCTCTTGTTTATTTATTTCTATTACATTCTAGCGAGTCATTGGAAGCCATGGACGGTCATAAATCTAGAGTGTTCAGCGCGTGTTTCAACCCCAGATCGGCACACGAGCTGATAAGCGGTGGTTGGGACAATACTATTCAATTTTGGGACACCAGGCAACCGTACGCACTCAGGAGAATATCGGGTGTGCATATGTGCGGCGATGGGCTCGATATCAGTAGGAATGGAAGAGAGGTACGCATATTTATATCCAGAATTCAAAGTCCAATTATATCCACCTTAACACGTTCTTATTCACACGGCAAGTATATAAAAATTGTAGGAGTTCGTTTTTTGAAACCAAATTCTGGTCCTGAAACCACGCATCCGCTCTCTCGATACGCTTTTAGTCGCGTTCACTTTCTCAACGAATCGGAAATCGTTCGCCGTATCGGATAATTTATATTTTACAATTGTCGATTCTCGTACGGTAAACGGTGGGTCAGTTTGATTTAATATTACTTGATATAGAAAAGATGATTCTACAGTTCCTTTTCACCCAAGAGACGAGAGTAGAAAAACATTAAAAGAGGGCAGTATACATATTTTCCAAATGTCTATGTATTGTAAATATCGCATCTTTTCTTCGGACAGTAACATTATTATTCTTCTCGAATATAAATCGACGTTTCTCATTGTTTTGCATACAAAAATATGCGGTACTGTAATTTCTTGTTCGATTTATTCGTCAGCGATCACATTTTAACAATAGTTTAGTTTTACGTACAGATCAACGAGAAAAATTGATTTATCGCACCAAAATCCACAGTTCTACGTAAGAAAGAGTGCAATTATGTTTGGCAGTAACATAGCGTCGAAAAAGCAGCTATAGTCTTTCTCCGATTTACAAAATCATACGATGTAATTCCGTCAAAGTGGATACAAAAATTCGAAATATTTATCCATAAATTATTTGAATATTGTTCCAACAACGCAAGAAAGCAAAAATGCATTAATACTGTTTATAGAGATAGTTAAATTAGAAAGATAAGAGGAACGCATCTTTTAAATTAGCAAAAGAATCGCCAAATTTTTCAACGTGTAACATTAAATTTCTATATACATACTGGAAAAAAATGAGCCAAATTGACCCAACACTCACCCTACCGGGATTAAGCCGTCATCATGCAACAATCTCTCGCTTGTAATTCTCAACCTCTTGGTTTACCACCTAAACGAAAGGTGTTCGAATGAAAAATAAAACGTAACGTGTAAGAAGAATCTTTAGAAATTATTAAAAGAACAGAATACCGCTACACGTGCTAATCTTTCGCTTGGGAATCAGACGTTGCGGGTGTTCTCTTCACTTTTTCATTTTTATTAACAAACAACTATATTACGAACAGATTTTGTCGTGCGCGTGGCAAAGAGAGAATCCCATACAATTGTGGGACTACGGTAGCGGAAAGTTGCTTGCTTCCTTGGAACCCGACAGCTATCCTTCCCTGCTCTACTGTGGCAAATACGTGTCGAACATGTTCATCGCTTGCGGTGGCACGGATACCAATCTCTTCAGAGTGATCGACTTGCGATCTCACGCCGTAAATACAGATTTCTCGCACGAATTTCGTTCGCTCGCAGTGCACAGTCGGTAGAAACGATATAGTCAAGTCGTAAATTAAAATATTAATCCGCGTCTAAATTCAGAACTATAGCGATGCGTTCTGAATGCGTACACATATGCATGTGTATGTACACGCGGCATAAAATCGGAACACTTCGAACATGCTTTGATTCTTAAGGCTGTTGAGTCTTCAAAGTTTAATCACAAGTTCCGAAAGAATCGGAAGTTTTCAAAGTATCGGAAGCCTCCTGTCGATATTCCATATTTTCTAGTATACAGCGATAAATAAGACAATAGTATATAAAACATTAAACGTGCACCAAGATTTGGAATCTGGCACTTTCATATATTACACGCTTCGTTCACACATCTATGTAACATGTAACATAAAAACGATAACAGGTATGAATTTGAAAATAGTTTTGATCTCTTCATCGCGTGAAATCTAAAATTATTTTTAAAAATGATCACTGCCAAAATTTAACTAAAATCAAAGTGCCAACATTCTGTACATCTGATATTTTAGAAATAGATTTTGATTAATCCAATGAAATTCAAACCTATAGAATTACATAATAATTTGCGGAAAAAAGTTGACAATTAGTAAGTCGAACAAGATATGATCGACGCATCGTGAAACTTTCACATACTCGTACGGATAAAAGAACGTCGTATTTTTAAATAACCTGACTATATCCCTTCCGTCGAGTATACTCGTTACGCAGATGATGACGACGACGATTATTTTTTCGACAGACGTTGGCGATGATCAGGAATTTAAGAGGTGGTACGTACAGCTTGGACATTGGCCCGGTAAACCCAAAGCACGCAAAGAAAACGAGGACCATCTCCGTCGTACCGCAACTTGCGTTCTGTGCTGGCAAGCGGATATTCGAGATAGACGCGCAACCAAGTTGATCGTTCGATCTTTCTTCGGTCGTTCTGTGTCTCGTCCGTGAAAATTAAACTCTGCCACGAAAGCGAATCGACGTTTTCTTTTTCTAGTTTGTAATTACAACATTAGATGCTAGATATGCACTTAAGAAATAGTATAATTCGAACAGCGTACATTTTCTTTATTTCTTTCATCATGAAGATAATTTACGAAGAGAAATTTTTGGTTTCTTTCCGTATCGGAATTGTATAAATTATATAAACTAGTTTAGCACATTAACGCTATCTGTACCTGAACACGTTGAACAGCTATCTTATTCTTTAGAAGCAAAATAATTCCTGTTAGCGAAAATAATAATTTTTAAGTCGACTGGTACGTTCCAGTGTTTAACGTCGCGCAGTGACATCGATATTCGAGAAAATTTTCGAAAATAACGATACGAGCCACCGATGGTACACCCAGCTCGAAAAGAATATCACCGTGAAGCCACAAAGAAGAAGGAAACGATCTAACGAATAATCAGTTTCGTGCTGAATATCAGTCGTAAAGCACAGCATTGGCAATGTAACATTTTTATTCTAACTTAATGTGTTACAGTTTTTCAGTAGTATTCGGTCTCAGGATCGTTTCACACCCCGGATCTGTTTCGTCCGAGGAAGAACGAACAGTGGTTAGAACACGTATGAGAAAATTATCCGCAAAATTATCTCAGTAATAAAATATATTTCTACGCACACAGTGGTCGCGGTGCATCTTATCAAAAAATGAGCCTCGCATTCATCATCATCATCACCATCACCACCACAACCGTCATCATCATCACCATCATCATAATCATCATCATTGCCATCATCATCACCATCATCACCATCAATCACCTTCATCGTCATCACTATCATCATCAACAATAATAATAATCATCATCATTACCATCACCATCGTCACCATCAATCATCTTCATCATCAACATCATCATAGTCATCATCGTCATTATCGCCGATCATCTTCATCATCATCGTCGTCGTCGTCATCATCATCATCATCATCATCATCGATATTAGGACAGTAGTATAAAATTGGTCGACATGGCTTTGCGAATGCAAATAAGAATAAACGGTCCGATGATATGTTTAAGAACGACGAACGTTGATATCGAGCCGCGTTTCTCATTGTACTTTCTCAAGTTGCAATTACGGTAAAATCTTCGATAAACAATTATCGTCACTGGAGGATGAAGAAAAAGAGGAGAAGGAGCAAAGAGTATAAAGAGGAGAAATGGGAACAGAAAGAGAAGAATAGAAGAAGAAACAAGACAGGACGATCGAACTGAAAAGCGAAAATGAAATGTACAAGAAAAAAATTGGATTCGCGCGACGATGCTTTACACACGATATACAAACTGACATGAGTATAAAGAGAGTAGAAGATCGAATCGTTCGAACGATTCGAGGCAGCTCCCCTCGGGATAAAGGGGAGTGGAGCGGGGCGGAGGGAGGGGGGGAGGGGGGCGCGGTTGCTACTTTCGTCTCTCCTCGCATACTGTGCACCATTCTAATCACATCGTTCGCTCTAAAATACTAAACAGTACAGCTTAAACGTTACACGTCGTCGTTCCGAGGTGTGTCTCTTTATATGTATAGAATCTGTATCTTGCATACGCCTCGGCGATCACAACGTAGACAGCAGAAGGAGGAGTCAGTGCGATATTTTAGTACATAACGCGAGGCCCGGACCTTTCGTTCACAGCCTGACCGGAGCCGACGCTATCTTGTCACGATTCAAGAACACGCTGGCTCCAACTTCTGCGCAACATCCCCGCATACACAACACATCACGTTTGATTCCAAGCCCATATTAGGTCTATTAAGTGACGACACGTCGTAGGAATAACAGTGTTTTCCGCGTCCTCCGAGAATTGTTGCATTTCCAGCTTAAAAAATAATTGAACTAATTAAGAGCAGGCCAAGGACACGTCTGACGAAGAAGGAACATAAAACGTTGAAGGACCTTGAACGTGCCTTTCTACAATTATATGTATACAGTCGTTGACGGTAGGACAAGGCACTTGTATCTTTTCGATATCCCTTGAAATCTATACCAACGTAGAAACTGGTCGTTTCTCTTTTGTCTTTCTTCCTTTTTCATTTTCACATTGCTTATCAACTATGTATCTGCTTATCAAACTGCTTATTAAATATTTCACGCGAACATACTCTGCTGGACGAATACATAATATGTAGCGTTTAAATAGGATGGCGGTGATAAATACAATTAATTTCTAATTCACATTAATTTCTACCTAAAAATTTGGACAAAACGTAGAGTTTTCAGAAGCTATTATTCGGGTTGTTCTTCGACATCGCAAATAATTAATAATTGCTCGTACAGGAATTAAAGAATACAAACCGTGTAAATTTTGCTCCAACAATAACACTAAAGCTAACGAACACAAAAACATCGCAAATGATTTTGCTCTCTCTCTCTCTCTCTCTCTCTCTCTCTCTCTCTTTCTCTTTCTCTCTCTCACACACACACACACGCGCGCAAACACGTACACACAAAAAAGCATGGCTTTGCCAGGTAGATGATACGAGAAGCTTGTACACCGTGTCCGTTTGAAGAAGCATCGAAAAAATACGGGTGCTCTGTCGTATCGTCGCACAGCATAGTATAGGACGTTCTCGCAAAGATTAGAATTGTACATCGAAGAGATGGTGGGAAACGAATCTATAGAAAAATCCTGTGTCCCCGTCGATTTAGTCGTCGAGCTCGAAGAGAAACGATCCTCGACTCGTTGGCATCAAATAGAGATCACACAGTTTCACATCGTGGCCACGACAACGCAACATACCCATGCATTCAGGTACGAGCGCTTAGATTCGACTCAATGGGAGAGAGAAACAATCAAACGCGTAAACGTTTCCCTTTTTTTCCTTTTTTACATGGTGTTGTAAACCGGACTGCTGTGCCTAGGCCTGACCTGCAGCCTGGCAAGAGGATGCGTCCTGCCGTGCTGTTGCTGCTTCTTACTAGCTGCCACAACACCAGCCGATGGGACTGGTGGCCTGCCAGGTGCTTCCGGCGCTTCATTGAACAGAGGAGCAGACGAATGATTGTTAATCATGATCGGTGCAGACCTCCTACTATATTCTACACCAATTTTCGACTTGTTGCTGTGTTGCGAGTCCATCGACTCCCAATCCTTGTCTTTGTGCACACGCAGCTGGATCTCCGAGGACTTTCTGGATTCGGGCTTCACCTCGTACTTACCAACCAAAACTCTCACCGACCTGTCTTCCAAGTTGTCCTGAGAAGCCGTCGTCGAGTCGACGCTCGACTTCTCTTTCTCTTTGATCTCGGACGGGGCTTGAATCTTCGATTCGTTGTGGGGAATCACCGGCGAGGAGGGCAAGCTTCTGATCTTCACGTCCCTTTTCGGCCGACAAACCGTAATCGGCGAGTCGTTCTCGAAGCTGTTCTCCGGACTCTTTTCCGGCTTCGTCGACTTCGCCTCGAATTCCTTCTTGAGATTCTTTACGATACCGGAGGTACTTCGTGGACACTCGGTGTCTGGCGAGTCGTCGACCGACAGACAACGTTTGTTAAATATAGACTTGTTGCTCAGATTCTCCAACACCATCTTGTGTTGCTTCACCGAAAGACACTGAGTAGTGTTGACCACGCACGGGCTGGATGTTTCGCTCTCTGACCTGCAGGATCTCAAGGATAGGGGTAAGTCCGAGTCCGAAGAGAGAGAAGATGGCGCCGGAGCGCTCGTCGATAGTCTTCCAACTTGACGAATCGACGCTGGTGAGATGTCTATTCCTCTGATAGGACTTGGAGAATTTCTAACAGGATCTACCTTCAAACCGTGTTGTTCCTGGCTAGGCGAGGAATCCCTCCTTCGTGGCGTTGGCGACGCAGTATGATGAAGAAGTACCGGATTGTACGATTCTTCCTCGACCGGTAATCTGTCTTTCTCTTCCGTGTCGGAATTTTGCGTGCACACGCGTTTCACCGTCCCCGAGCTGGTGTTCTCCTCGAGCTTTTGCTTGGTACGTTTCACCGTGCCTGGATGCCAAGGTATCTCCTCCTTGTCGTAAGGGAAGAGGCCACTGGGTCCGAGCAGATCCGAAGGCCGCATGTCGTACGAGCCCCAAGAACTATTCCTCGACGGCAACGTGGCCCAAGAGCTGTGCACCGAATTGTTGTCGAGGACTACGGCACTGTCGTAACTGCTCCAAGAGCTCTGTCGGCTCGGAGAGTCTCTCGTAACCGGCTCGCCTTGCCTTTCTTCGCGATCGAACACTCGGTCAACGTGCGTACTAAACGGGTCTCCGTCCTTCTTGGTCTTTCGCGTTAACGTACCAGGATACACTGTCGTCGTTGTCGTTGTCGTGGTTGTCGCGATACACTCACTCTCCGCACTCACTTCTCTGTTAGTCTTAGCGTTACTACACGAATTAGTACATGTTGCATCGGACGATGATGCAGTCCAGACTAGACATTCACTATTACTACCGAGTTCCGTTCTCTTGCTTTGTTTCTCGCCGGGATCCCACACGCTTTGCTTCACTGCCACCGTAGACGAAGCTTCCGACGAAGGCTTCTGTATACCGAGTCCGTTCTCGTTCAGTTCAGAGATCGGACTCTGTGGCAACGGTTTCCCGCCGTCTGAATCAGAACTCGGAGAAGATGGCTTGCTGCTGACTGCTTCGAATTGATTCGTCAGGTTCAGCACCAATCCCTTTCTCCTTTGACCCTGCTGCGTTTCTAACTTGCTAATTCGGTTCTTCACGGTCGGAGTGTCTGGCGAGGGACCTGGTAGGTGGACGATTTTGTTTTGAGATACGCTGTAGGATTGTCCGTTGCCGCATGGCATCAAAACGTTTCGAGCTTCCTGCGACATACTGGTCTTCTGGTTGCTGGACCGTAGCAGCTCCTCTCTGGTCACTTCCGTGCTTCCTGTCTTATCGATGCTTTCGAGGGACTGCGAAAGAGGAACTAAAAGGGAACGGAAACGGGTCGAGTTCGAGATTACAATATAAACGTAATTATAAAAATAGCATGCGAAATTCAATAAAATGGAATTAAACGAGTAGTAAACGTACCAGAAGGCAACATGGTTTCGCTGATTTTCACATTCGGCGACCAACTTTTCGGCCTCTGGCTGGTCTTTTTTAATTCAAAGCCCGATACAGTTTGCAAATCATTGTCCACGTTGCCGGACTTTTCCTCTTTCTTCGACTGATCTTTCGTCGACGTAGGAGACTTCAAGTTCGTATCCGACTTGGACCTCTGAAGCTTCTCTTTGTTTTTCATCGCGTCCAGTATACCCTGATAGGTCTCCAGTTGCAACAGGAAGCTGTTGTTAGGTTTGATGCAGTTCCGTTTCTCTTTTACGTGCTTCCAGGCTTGAGAGAAGTCCCAGTTATACGCTTTCATCGCGTACGCGATCACTACCGAGGCAGATCTTGACACTCCCATTTTACAGTGCACCAGCACTTTCGAACCTTCTTTCTTTGCTTTCGTGATGTATTTGAACGTATCGTCCCAGTGCTTCAGCAGATCGGTCTTTTCGTCGTCATACACGCGTACGTTCAAATACGTGAACATCCCGGGGAAGAAGTTGTCGATCTCTCGAGTTACGTTCAGGATATGCCTGACACTGGAAAGTAAAGAATATTTAGTATAGGAAAGATTATTCAGAGATAATCGTGAATTATTATCAATTTGTACGTAGCCAAACTTGTTCTTGACGGTTCGATAACGATGGAACGAATATTTGTACGAGATAGATCGTTATTACGATATATTCGAATTTAAAGTTACTCTACTATAATTGCAAAAATGAAGTCGTTCTCGAGTAAACAGCGCAAGCTTAAACGGACAGAATGGTCAACTGCAAATCGGATAAAGCTAAAAGGACGGAAGGATCTCGAGGGACTCACCCATTCTTCTGGAGCTCCTCCAAGTTGCTTGCATTCCACTCGCTTCCTAGATAAACGTGGTCAAATATTTCAGTCGGCGCGTCCATCTGACCCAGAATGGTGAGCATCTCCTGATCGATGAATGGCTTAAACTCCCCGAGATCCATGTCGAGGTCTTCCTCGAGACGACCTCGAATGTACTTCGAGGTTACCTCGTCGAGGTCCACGGACATCATGATCTCCTTCAACGTCGATCGGATCACGCGCTCAGTCTCGTCCCTTTCTCTGGGTCTGTCGCCAACGAATACACATTTAGAAACGAAATAAGCCAAAATGTCCGAAATAACCTACACATTACAATATTTCAGGGATAAAAGAAATCTTTACTCGGGGATATCGCTTTTTTAGTCGAGCCGAAAAAACATATGAATTTGCTTTAACATAAGCAGTATGGCGTGAATAATCCTATAAAGTAACCAGAGATGGTAATTAACGATCTTACTTGGTGCGTACGCTGTCCGGCGACGGTGGTCTTCGAGATTCCAGGTTGTCCATAGTATGCCACTCGTTAAGACACGAGCGATCGCTCTCGATTCGTTGCTCATAGTAACTGACCCAGTCGTGTGACAGCCCACCCAGGAAGTAGTTCTGTTCGCGTGCCTTACTCGACACTTTGTGCAACGTCTGCAACGCCGACCTGTACAGAAGTTGCATGAAAATTTCAAACTATTATAATCGCTTGCTATCCTTCTCTAAGTTTGAGCATTTTAAAGATGGCCTCCTTATTTAGGAAAGCTTCGATCACCATCATGAAACCATTTACCATGCTGCAAGAAAGTTTCATCGCGGTAGGATCGACGGATTCTCGCGTCTCTTATCGTTAATCGAAAATAACGTTCCAGCACGGTAATCGCGAAACGTTTATACACGCATTCCCTCGAAGAGGCGAAAGAGAAATCGTCGTCAACTTTTCGGTGACGAAGCAAAGCTTAGACCGAATGGTCGAAGAGAATTACTTATCTCGAACGCAAACCGCTTCCGCTTCCAGGCAACAGCGAATACATACTTGGTTGTCTTTCCTTTCTCGGTGGTTCGGGATCGTTATATTCGGGATAAAAGGAATTAGTTTTCCGTATCACGACTCGTATGATTTTACTTCGATACAGTGGAATATTTCGCGCCAGCTTCCATCTATAACTGGATTCCATTTATGCATTTTTACACTTTCTATGCTGCAACTTTTAAATTACGATTTTTACATTTTCAAGCAATCGGCCATAAGGAAGATCGTGTTTTAACGATTAAATATATTATTCAGAGCTCTAAGTATTCCCGTTCTACGGACATCGCTGGAAAATACCGACGCTTTAAACGGATAGACGTAATATGTATCGCGGTTAAGATGGTAACCGCTAAAATTACAACAGTGTGTTCCTATCGAGTCATTAATACGGAAATCGTATCAACCAGATGATATATAAAAGCTTCGCAGTATCTAAGATATGCGCTATAAAGTTACTCGGTGCACAAAGTTTCAGGCGAAACAAAGGAACATTGTCCAAAAAGAGCAGCAATTATATCAACTGTTTCGTAATATTTGATATCGATATTGATTTGGCCCCGGCTTTGTTAAAGCTAACAGGTAACTTCCCTTTCCATCTCTCTTTTTATCTTTCCCTTCTCCTTCTTTTCCGCCTTTGTTCTTTTTCTCCATCTTCGGCATAATTCCAGATTAATCTCGCGCGACTGATTATCGATATTTTCTCGCAAATATCGCAAAAGATCCTTTCGTTTCTCCTTTGAACGATGAATCGGAGGAGACTCCTGGAGTCTCGGATCGAACTCAGTCTCGGTTAAACGGATGACAAAATTGGCGGTGTATCGCTGGATGACGGTATCTAGTCAAAGAGAGATCTATCTGTGAACGTTTCTACTCGAACAGCAGTCCGGTTTTTCCATTGAAAACGTAACAACGCGCAAATGACAAATGTTCGCAACGATGTCTGGCTACCTTGATAAATGACAAATTTTTGTGATCACTCATCGTGATCGTTCGATCGTAGGACGAAGAGAGCAAAAAATATCGTACGAAGAGAGAACGTTTCTTCTTCTAACCCCTTACACGATTCCAGTTGATCGTTTAATTTTCGCTTGAAGTTCGAAGGTTGTCGTTTGATTCGTTTTTTCCTATTGACCTTTTTCCGATGTAATCGCGTGTAAACTTTCCACAATTTTCGAACGTCAGTGGCGATCAAAGTTGACATATTAATGGCCGCTGATATTAGATGCATTTACATACTTTGTCTTTTTATCCTCGCCTTAATTTTTTTTTTTTTTTTTTTTTATAGGAATAATAGAAGGTTTCTACTTTAAAGTTTGCGCGAAACGTCGAGGAATGCCATCGTTTGATGGTTTTTCCAATGGTCGATCGCAGAATGAAATCCTTACGCATCTTATAAGGTAAATAAATAAATATATACATAATTGAATCGCATCGTAAATTCACATCGCGAGTCCTAACCACATATTTATTTTTCTTTAAGAATCGCGACGATCCACGTAACTTAACCTAAGATGTAAGGCAAATGTTAAATCTGTATTTGTAACAGCCTCGAATAAATACGAATGCGGCGAGTTTAGCGAAAGCAATGTTTATTAAAAGAGAAGCAACGTATAAACGTTCACGCGCTTAGGCAGTAAGAAAACTTCGATCTACTCGAATCTATCGAATCTACTAAACGCGAAAGACACTTTCAAATAACAGTATTACGCATCGCGCAAGATCGTCATTGACCATCAAACTCGAAATCTTTCGTCATAAAACTTCATCGCGGATACAATTCTTTGAACCGATGCTAAGTCGATCCTTTACGACTGCGGCTGAACTTTACCAGAGTCAGAATGCGATTTGGTTTTCTTTGCCAGCATTCTCGCTATAGGTTCGCGCGTTTCTCACGCCCGTCGATGAAACGACGAAAGGAAAAACCGGCTGGTCGGAAATTCCCGTGAAAATTCGAGTCATAACGTTCCGAGAATCCAGATATCTAGGAAGAGCGCACGCACCGTACCCAAGAAGATCGTATTGCGACGCGATTGGTAAGAGAATTTACGAACCACGCTCCTTAGGAAACCTAGGAAACCGCTAACGACAGATTAGCCGCGATAAACGGCACAAGACGGACGATCGCACCGTTTCTCTACGATAAAGATAACCAGTTGGCTGTGGTTAAGCGTCCAACGATTCGTTTTGTTTGCACCTGACGGCGTGTGCATGCGTATGTTTTCTCCTTCATCCTTGTTGTCCTTCTATCTAATTTATTTCGAGCTAGAGTAACTGCTTCGTCAACTGCTTTTACGTCCTCGTTCGTTCGTTATCTACCAACTTCTATTTACATTTCCATCTCTGTGCTATTGTACATAGGCCATTAACGTACGATAAAACTCGAACAATGTACGTAACATTCTCCGAGTTTCATGTACGTAAACAAACAACATGCTTTTATAATTAATTGGGAAAAAATCAGCTTCCAGCCAAAATTACTTTGTCTCGAAGCGTTCTCATCTTATTTTCGATCATTTCCAAAAGCGTAGTATGTACAGCGTTTATGTAACGATCAGAGGAAAGTGGAAGAAATGTATCAAAGCGAAGCCGAGGTAATAAGGAAACCGAAGCCGAAGAAATCCTCTCACGATTCACAAGCCCGGAACGAATGTTGCAAGATATTTAAGAATCGTGACGTAACTTGGTGATCTGTTATTCGGTATAAACTAACTTCTTAGGCAACTGTGAGGTAACTTTTCGAACAATCAGCAGTTTTTTGACGAACGAAACGACCGCCTCGAGCGTCGTGGTTTATGCCTAATCGACAGGAATTCATCGTGGTTCGCTTCGATCTTCCAACGATCGAAGCTTGCTTGTAAAATGTTGGAAATCCCGCGCTCCCTAAATATCCAACACCGCGAGATTACGTAAAAGTTTTACGCGTAAAAATTATCGTTCTATGTTACAACGAGTATTAACGAGAATTATCGTATGTAGATTTATAATATTTACCAATGCGATAGTTGGGTATAAAGGTAATAATAGCTCTTATTAACTCCTTCGTTTGAAAAGTACTTGATACTTTCTTGCGTCGTTATGTCAAGTATCGTTCGAACGGTGAAAGCGATCGATAACGGAGAAAATCCGCGGTACCTACGTTTGGTAGACGTTTTTGCTCGTACAGCCCCAAGAGAACGTGGCCTTAAAAATCTTAGTATCGAGCGTTTCGTAACTGTTACGACGTTGCGTGCGAACCGAGATCGTAGGGTCTGCGAAGCAGATGAATCAACGGATCAACTTCGAGTTCGAATATCATCCAGAAAAACGCGAGTTTCGTGCCTCGTTGTACGTAGAATTAAATTTAGACACCACGAGGTACGCTTAAGAGGCAGTTTATTTTTATCGGTATCTAGAGATAGCATACGATACACTTGGATCGTCGACTAAGTGTAGACCTTTCCCTTCCACTTCTTGCACGGTGATTAGATAAAACCGTTTCCGGCATTTTTATGCTTCCGACGCGAACCATGCCAAGATCGTCAGAGGTCTGGTCGATTTAACCCGTTCCTCGCCCTGTCAATCGTGAACGAGCCTTCGCATGGTTTTGCGTAACTGACAACAGTGACAACGATCCTCGACGACGAGGACGGTAAGCGTATTTATAATTAAACATTTTACGTAACGCGTTCACATTTAACCGGTACCGATTCTGTCGATAGCCTGGTTCAGCTTGGCCGATGCCAATTGCGGCTTTCGAGAACAGAATCTTTCTTCTGCATAGAAATTCTACACGTCTTACGCTTGTGTGCGAAGATAAAGATGGAACGTCAGACATTGACAGATCGTCGTATTTATGCGATAGAAATAGAGAAAAGCTATTTATACAGAGATATTTCTATCGCGAAGTAACACGAATTTAGGCTTGTGGCTTATGATCGAAACGATAAGGTATGACAAAACGTATTTATGTTTACCGATAGCGCAATTAAGAATCCTCGAGTCATCGAATTTTCTATTCGCCGATATACTGGTCAAACTTACGAATGCTTTACACGTTGGTATCGTTCGACGTGCACGTGTTCACGTTCAGGTAAACGTAGCGTAAAAAGCACGACGAATCACGGTCGATCGATTAATTGCAAGTGGACGTTCTGTCGGTTTGCGCAACAAGCGAGGACGATAGCACGGTAGGGACTGAGACTCGAGGCGTAGCATCGTAATTATAATGTGTCGCGTCATCGGGTGATCCTAAATGGAACGGCCGATGAAGCAAGCAATGACGATTCGATTGCTCGACCACGAATCCAACTCGATGTCGTCGCCGTCCATCCGTTATGCGGTTAATTGATCGGAGACGACGAGAATCGACAAGAGTCGACGAGAATTCAACTTACTGCGAACCTGTTAACGCTGACTAAGGAAATGGACTCGAATATATTTATAGAACCAACTTTCAATCCCTTTCCACATCTCCACAGATAGTTTGATCAAATTCTTAGAGAATCGTTTTGGCGAACGGTTTGACAAGTTTATTCCAAGTACCGACAACCGAATGCATAATTATAAAGCTAGTTATAACTAAGAACAGGTGAAAGCGTTTTAGAAGCAACACTGTTTTATCGTAGAAGAATTGTTTCCACAGCGAAGCAGACCGTTAGATGGGCAATTAGTTAGAGCAGGGTATCTTCGTTGCGGATAAGCGAGAGTGTTTTATCGTATCGGGTAGATGCATGCTGTTTTCACAATTAAAGCTTTAATCGCGCATAATTTCTCGGATACATCTAATGTTAAATAAGAATAATCTCTACATGATATATTCCATGCACTTTTTCCAACGATCAATTTTTTCATACCGCATCTGCAACGTAATCGTTACTGCTGTAATGTAAAAATTACTCAAACGTTGCTTTCACAGTTTCGTAATATTATTCCCTCGGTATCTATGATAATTTAATATTATCCTTCATCGTAATTTTATCTCGTTCGAAACCCGACTGATGCCTTTGTCTAATCTATCGTACGTCCGATACGTTTGCGTTTCACGTATCGACGTTATTTTAGTTAAAAAAAAAAAAAGAAAAAAATTCGAGACAGAAGGCGATAATCGCAAAAAGATCAGTGCACCGAGCCCGAGAAGAACGTCTTGTTACACGCGCATATTTTCCTGGGCGAATTCCCGGCTGGCCAGCTGCCAGAGCAACGGAGAAGAAAGAGAAAGAGCAGCGTAAAACGGATCGGCGTACGAAAGGACAAAGAATATCGGAACAACGACACACGCTGAATCGCGTTCACGCTGAAATACCTGAGACATAATAGTCCAGTGGAATAAAAATAATAAATCTGAGCGGCTTACGCGCTGCCTGAAATTTAACATTTAGGAAGGCACTCGAGACTCGAGCGATGAAATTGCGGTTACCCTTCCGAGCTTCCTATATTCCGATATTTACGCCTTTCCGCTCGAATTAACGCTTTACAATACCGTGTGTCCGCATACGCAAAGGTAGAAAAAAACAACTATTCAACCGTCGCAAGCTTGCGCGTACCCGGTATCGTTCTTTAGCAAATTATCAATTATGCGATAAATACGCCTATTTACGGTAAGTAAATTATGGTTCGTGCGAATTTTCATTTCTACCGTTAATACCTGATAGAAGAAATATTCGTCTCAAGGGTAAAAAGAATTCGACTCTGGAGAGATTAAAAATTAACCGGCTTATCTCGAACGCTTGTTATAATATAGCTACCTACGACGATCCGCCGAAGCCAGTATTACCAGTGCTACTCGAGTTAAACAACACGTCGCATGCCACATTCGTTGCTATCGATGTACACGCTGTACGTTCATTACAGAAACATCGTTCATCCACCACATCTCGCTAACGCATCACCGATGCGTGTTCCCTGGCTACATTCCTTCGCGGAAATCCAACAATGACAGGAAACCCGACAGAGTTCCGCAAGGGCTCTTACCTAGCGGCTTCCAGGACGTCGGCGAGGATCTTGCTTCTTCTACGGTTTCCAAAGACCCAGAGGATCAAAGGCAAAACAAAGAGAACCGCCACGTAAACGGAACCACGCGTCACCATGTTTCCTCTCGGGCTGATGTCCGGCCTTGTGAGTTATTCTCGTCAAGGTCATCGGTCCGCCCCGGTTAAAGAGTCCATTGCCCCTTTTCAGACTAGTTCCAACGGCTTTGTTCCAACATCGATTAGCTCGATTCCGGGTAAATGCAAGCTACCCGTTCTGATGCTGAATTCGCATCAGTTTTCCGCGTATCCTTTTTCGCAACGCGGATGACCAACTAACAGTCGGCATTAGGAACGAAAGAGCGATCCTCTCTCTTCTTATCGAGCCGTCTCTTCCTCCAACTCGGTCGAATCAACCAACTTTCGGCTCCAGCGTCTTACTCGCTTTCCTAACCTCCGAACACTCCTCTTCGAATCAAATATAATCTTGCATTGAACTAATTCTAGATAAAAACTAGAAGCTTTCACAGCCGATTTTTATGCTTAAAACTATCCCAAGCTACGGACTATAAAATCCAATTTCCAGCGCAAATTACGTCGCCTACTATGTCTTTCGTCGATCTCACGTGTGTACGTAATACAAACTGATTTCCCGTCGCGTATAAATGAAGCTCGTAATATCTGTTCAAAGAGTATTCCGTGGTTGAAAATAGAAGAAATGCTTGTCAAAACATAGCCGGGAAACTTCCGAATATCCGGTGTTTGTTGGGAAGACCACGAGCAGTCAGAGAAACCAGACGTCTATAGCTCGAGGATCAACAGACGCTGAGAGTCTAAATTTCGACGAGTTTTTCTTAGCACGGCCACGTTCCGTCGACTGGCGGAACAAGCTCCGATCGAATCGTAGGATCTGGCAAATCAGAATAGTATGCGTAGGACAGGCTTTGCCGAGTGGTGGGGTCGTGACAAACGACCGACTCCAGCCATATTTAGAGTGTCGATGTGTCGGCGGTTTTTTTTTTTTTTTTTTCTTTTTTTTCGTGTTCAAAAGAGACCAGTCTCATCAACAACGCGCAACAACGCCAGTACCGGAAACCGGAGAAAGGAGCATAATCTCTCGTCGCGGAAAAGAAAGTGGATCTTGACCTGGGCGAAGTTTTACAAGTCCACTGGTTGGAAACTTTAGGCGCGTGGGTCGCAGTCTTTTACAATTCGAGGAATCGTCGCGCAGATCGTTGATCTTGTCATCGACGCTTCTTAAGAAATCGGGGTTTTACGCTCATTTCGCGGACAAGTTTCTCGAAAGTCTATACGCGTGCTACAGAATCGCCACGGGGCTGTTACATCCGCATTTTTATTTTACCTGTTTCGCGCGTTTATTTCTATTACTCGAATAACCATTTTTGGTCAAGAATTCGCTTCACCTCCAACGTTTGCTATTTCATATTTAACGGATAATTCGATCGAACAACAATAATGTCCGATAAATCATTCGCTATCGTCGAAGAAACAATGGAAGTCCGTTTGACGAGGCAGATGCACCTCACGATGCACCGGAGGACGCACCTGCGACTATGCTTTTCGTTTGTGCAATCTTCGAAGCGAAGGTGAGTCATTTTAGAAGCACGCATACGGTATATGGACTTATTCAACCTGTGACCACCAGTGCTGATACTAACAATGGCTGAATTATGAGAAACGCGCTGAATCTACCATCTTCTCTTCGATTTAATCTACGACGGACGTCTGAGAAGCATTCCAACATTTTGTAATTTAATTATCGTTCCTTGAAAAGGAAAGTTTTGCTCGTCGATGCATATCGCGTAAGTGTGTTGATCTTGATTTGTTCGTGGCTTGACCTTGGACTAGTTTTTTTGGGACGTGTTTTATCTGTCAATGGGTCTAGGAACAGCGATCTTGAACAACGAACAAAAATCTTGGTCGTTTTGAAAACTCGTGGTGAAAGAATTAATTCATCGCCTTTGAGGTTCCTACACGATCGTTTCTAGTTTGAGAGAGAGAGAGAGAGAGAGAGAGAGAGAGTACCACGTAGCTCTACTCTTATTTAATTTAGTACTTTTAAGAACAATAACTGATCGAAATTCCTAACTAAGGAGTTCATACCATACAGGTTAGCTGTCTATAAGTTGTAGGTCTCAGGTTTTACGTTTATGATCTAAGACTGTTTTAGGTTTAAGGCAATCGATTGTATCCAAAAACTACAATGTATCGATGGAGACGTAAATAAATAAATAAATAAATGTACAGAAAACAAAGAGTTAATAAGCGAGACCGGTGGGTTGTTAAATTTTTGCTCAGAGTCGTTCATAAAATTCATAATTTATGACTAAGTGAGGTTGATAATTTTTTGTAATCCTTAGAAATCTGTGCACGCGTAATGCCGATTTCCGAACGATCGAACGAACGATCATCAGACGCGATCATAAAATACGTGGAACGGGGAAAAATCATAAAGCACGTTGTTTCGTGCTGCGATCGTCGAAGAAAATTCGTCGTAGCATCGTAAGGAGGCTATAGAGTAATTCGACCGAGTTTCAAAGCGTTGCCGGACTCGTTCTTCGTGTTTCGTAGCGCGAGAAGTTTACGGGCGCGTCGCAAAAGTGGAACAATCCCGACCAGAAATAATCGTGCCGGCCCGTTGCTAAAAGAACCGTGAAAGTCGCCAGCGATCGGCTTCTCCGCTGTTGCCGATCGTCGCTTTACAATGGGTAACGGGTCGCTGAGCTTTCGCGTATCGTGATAACGAGAGACGATCGAGCGTGGTTATCGAAAGTGAAGCCGCGCGTTCGCAATATGTACGTATGTGTATCACATTGTCTCGAAATGTTTCGAATCGTGTCGAATCGTTTCGAATCGTTTACAATGGTGGAAAGCATCGAAACCACTTAACTCAGAGGTGATGAAACTTTTGTCCAATATTGTCATACTTTTCCTTTCTTTCGTATCTAGACCGAATGTATTAGGTTCTTAATTACCGATAGCTATTTTGAAAAGGCCTAACGATGCCAAATTAAGACCCAAAATTTAAGTTAGGCGGCACGACTAGTACTATAGAAATCGTAAAATAAAATTAGATAACTTGAAATTATTTTTCTGAAAAAATAGACATATTTAGTAGATATTGTGTCTTAAATGAACGTGCAACGTGTACTGGCGCGATTCTATACTTTTAGGACTGATAGTTGCTATCTTAATCGCACGTACTTTATAGTTATAAAAGATTAAATAGCCGAGTAAAGCGATCATCGAAGAAGGTCCATCAGCAGCGACGAAACACACCGTCCGATCGCCTCGGCATGGCATGGCTATTCTCCCGGATCATCCGATGTAATGATCCGCGAATGGATCTAGATCATGACAACGCGGCTTACGAGCGGTTATTCCGCGAAGCAGAACGAGCTGCGTGCACGATTCCTCGTGTTATAACCCTCCAACCTGTTCTATGTCGTAGTCACAACAGTGAAAGGAATAGAAGCGATTATAGTGTGACATGCGCGTTATTGCACACGGGGCCGCGGCGAGAAC
Organism: Bombus fervidus; assembly: GCF_041682495.2. NCBI lineage: Eukaryota > Metazoa > Arthropoda > Insecta > Hymenoptera > Apidae > Bombus > Bombus fervidus. The sequence continues at coordinate 18,749,208 of NC_091521.1, forward strand.
AGCCGGTGACATCAACAATGCCTGTAGTCGCTGCATTAACTACCGTCGATAACGATCTACCCGGAGTCTCTCTACTATCGAGGCAAACGCTGTACACTTTTCTCACCAGTCGTAACAAACCTGAGGATCGTCCGCTAGTGATTTAAAATTTAATCACTTGGTTACTCCATTCACGCTTCTATAGCGATACCGATGACATCGAAATCATTGCTCGTGCCGATTTTATCGGGAATGAAAGAAGTCTACCGTACCGAATAAATTTACCAACGTTTATTGCTTCTTTCTTCTCGAAACGAAACCCACGATCGTTAAAAAGTATTTCCTGCGTCAACAGACCTGTAATAGATTTGCCTTTTTAACGAACAGAACACGAAAATTTATCCGACAACAATCTATACAATAGGTTATTGTTAAACACAACGACACGATCAATCGTCCGCACAGCTAGACTATACAATCGATATTTCAATTGAAACGCGGCAAACAATGAAACGGAAGTAATCATAACAGGATGATACTTTAGCAACACATCGGGTGCAGCGGAAGAAAAACGTCACGATCGTTCGTCGTCGTAGTTCAGCCACATACATGGCGATTGATACTCGTACAGGCAAAAGAATCCTCTCAATTAACAGAGTTCGCGTGAAAAAGCAAAATGCATACGGCCACGTATATCGTACGATTTACAAGATATCGTATTGTACAGAGTATTCGATATATTAGATTTTTGCGACATTAATCAATCGTTAAATATCGTACCGTACACGATATTTGATATTTAACCGTAGATAACCGTGCTACTTGCGAGTAACGTTATTACTAATGTTGCGATTGTCATTTTTACGAAACGTTAGTTAAATATATAACGCTCGTATATAGCATGTGCATATTTTTCACGTATATCTGCATAGATATTTTAAGTGTAGAAACATCGCGTGTTCCTTGCGTGTTTAACTTGCATAAACATCCACAGTCTATTAATCAGAGCTGGTATACGCATATACCTATGTGCGTAGACATAGAGCACTATAGCGTTCACGGGAGGATGGATGAGCGCGAGTTGGCCGTGGTTGGCAGAGCCGGCCGATGGGCGTCGATCAACGACGATCCATTGTGCCGATCCGTTTTCATCAGCTGTCATTATCACTGGCTCGGTTCTGTATTATTCTGATAATACGACGTACAGCAACCTGTTGTTATCCATTGACGTCCGCCGCTTTGATAGGCGGAACCAGTTTCGAAAGCTGTTGCCGATTCACGCCCACCGAACGGTCTCCGATAAAAATCGTTCCTCTCGGTATCGCGCCTGATCGTGACACTGTCGTTTCACCGAGCCAACAAAAATGCTCCTTCGACTTATTTTTTACTTCCGAATGGTAGCGTAAACCAATTCGGCTCTATCGACGCTTTCTTGATAATTCTCTGATAATTCTATGTCTAGGAAAATTTCTAACAGAGAATCCGGTTAACAGGTTAATCAAACTGCATTCGCACGACTCAAAGTTCGTTCGCGCAATTTCTAATTGTAGGACAACATCTGTGCAGATCAACGCGATATCTCCGACAAACAAATTCCGACCATCTTCCTCTGGTGCATCTCCAGCAGTTTCCAGGATGAAATTAGTTTCCATATTTTTTCCATGAGCGGGAAAGTGGCGTGGTTCGTACGTTCGCTGCCAAGAGGTATTCGGTACGTGGCGTACAGTGGTGTACACAGGGACAGACATCGCGATTTCTCTGACAAAAAGTGAAAACGGCCACCAGAGATCGGTGAACGCCACGCAGTATGAACGAGTCTCTCGCGATGACGTAAAAAGGAGACTCTGACGAAAGTTGCGTCTCGCGATATCACGCTGGTCGTCGAACCTATAATCGAATCGGCAAAGAAGCAGCAACGAAATGCTCGATCGAAGCTATGAAATCTCAGGTCCGACCGGACCATCGAGAATATCTAGTACATGGAATATCGGTGAATCTTATTAGCGATGGAATCGAGTATGCGCATACGTACACGCGTTGCAAGTAGTCTCGTATTTATCTAGAAAGTTTCGAATAACTTACGAATTATTTGAAAAGAAGAAACAATGACTCGAACCTGCTTCGGATAAGAGAATTCTTTCCGAGTATCGCGAAGGAAAATATTTGTATCGCAACTGACTCGCATTAATAACTATCCATCTACATCGAAGTTGATCCCATCGTTGGTTCTTATCGCGCAACCAGGTGTCATTTCGTTGTAACGTCATCCGGCTGGAAACCGGTTCGAGACTCGCCAAGGTTCATTGATTCTTCGCTAATCCGAGAAGCTCTTCCTGCTCTGATTAAAAAGAGGATTCGGAAAGGGAAAGAAGAAAGTGGAGAAGTAGTCGCGTTAATAAGTCGAGATACGGTATAAAGAAGTCGAAGGATAAGAGCCGTAATCGAAATCGACGCTTATGGTTAATGAGAATCGAAGGTGGAACGTTTTGCATGCCCGAGAAAGAGGAACACGCTTATCTCCGGACAGTCACCACGCCCAAACCTGTTAGTGGCGACCTGGAAACCGGCAAACTCGACATCTTTTATGCGCTGGCAGAATAAAAACCGGACTAAGGGGAAGCCTCCTCGGAGAAGTGGCTACCTGGATGCTGAACGATGAATAACGTTGCAGGAAACGCGCGAGATTTTCATGGCAATTTATGTACTCGATTTGCGAACCGTCTGTTACACGGTTACACTGTTACACTGATATTTATTAATTGGCACATAGTTTGCCAGCCTGTTAATTCGAATTAGTCGAGAATGAGAAATACTGCGAGATTAAGAAGAAGATTAAGAAAGACTTAGATCTATAGCTCTATAGCTCTATAGCTCTATAGCTCTTGGGAGTTGATAGTGAAATATTTCTCACGTATCTTTTGCCAAGTGCATGATTTTTACACGCGTATTAACGATAATAGGTTTAGAGCTATAAATGACAAATTTTCTTCGTACAAAAGGTATACGGTTGCTTTTGACAAAAGATAATACCAACGTTTACTGAGATAAAACCGTGCTTTTCGCAGTACAGGGCTTAAACACCGACAATATTTCATTTCTTTTTCATTTACTTTCTTTGGGATATTTTACCGGGCTCTTCTCACTTGATCGCGTCATCTTAATAAATACGTTACTCTAATAATCGCGCGTAAAATATCGTAAACAATATCGCAAGTCTAATACAATGAAACTGCATTCCACAACTACATCGTTATATTTATCCCAAAGGTTAAAATTAGCAGACGATAGGCCATAGCTAAATAGATTCTTTTCTTTTACCGTTTCCTCTTCGATGCCAATAAAAACGAGGAAACTAACTTGTTCTAATTACGATGCTTATCCTGTATAATAAGCAACAGAATCATTAAAAGTATCTAATAAAATTTCATACCATGTTTGCAGTTTGTTTAACGACCCAAGTAATTAGCCAACAATTTTCTACTCGTTTAGAGCCATTGCTAATTGCAGCCGCCATCGATCGTCGATAGAATTAAAGAAAAACTCGATAGGAAATTAGACATTATCGGCCAAAACGAAGGAGAAAAAACGCCAAGATTGTACAGAATAGTTCTAATCGTAAAATTAAGCAAAAGCAAACTGGCTATCCTGCGGATAACTGTTAAAAGTAACTAGGCCGTCGTATTGGCGATCGTTTTGAAAGATACTCCGCAAAATATATATAAAATATATATTTACTGTAGTACGTAATAAAAATAAGTACTCGATCCATGGTGGATATAATAAAACGATATTTATGAACTAGAGATTAAATTTATGAAATAACACACATTCGTTTACTAGATAAAGAATACTTAAGTTAATCGAATGCTTAAATAATGATTAAATAAATTGATAAAAAAAACAACTAGCATTAATCTTCTGTATCTAAACTAAACCACAATTATCTATCACGAGGAATATTGCGAAACAGATACAGCGCAGTTCTTACAATCTTTCTTTCTCCCTTTATTCTATAGTAAACGGTATTCCTTTCGCAGACGAATAATTATGTTTAATAATCTAGAGATCCAGAAGATCTAAAGCGCCGATAAAGCTCGAATTACATTTAATGCAAACTGAAATTTAATTAACCGCGATAAAAATGTAATTGAGGTCTGCTTCGTGTTCGTTGAGAATTTTTACCAAGGCTTGGGATTTGTGTATGAATCGAATCTCAGGTAGAGTTAATTCAAATTTGTTCCGTTGGTTCGATGAACTTGCTCGTGACAGAAATGACACGAAATAACGCGTTGTACATTGATTCGTTGAGATTTCAGAAATTTCTTCGAAAGAATCTTAAGAAATCTTAAGAAATATCTTGTAATTTCAAGTTATATTTCCTCTATCGAAACGTGCTTTCGGAAACTATCGAAAAATATACTAACAAGTGTCAGATTCGTGTATACAACAACGACGATCTGAACAACCTTTTCCTTCTTCCTTCTCTACTTTCATGCTCCGAAGAATCTCTTTCTCCGTCGACAATCTCGCGTTTGATTCGCGATACATTCGAAGCTCGAAATTCCTCGACGAAGCAACACTTTCTTTTTGTGCTGTCGCTTCGTTTATTCATCGATTATCTAACGCACAGATACATACTATGCAGCTTTTGAATCAACGTGCAGCAGCGATAGTACAGTGAAAGTAGACGGGCTAAGAAAACCATAAGTCACTTGCCTTCGAGTTCGACAAGCCTCCTCCTTCACGATCGTTAATTACTTATGTAAATACCATCGCAAGGTGCGATAATTATTTATCCCCCGTTGATGTTGAATACGCCTCTCGATTCAACGTGTCTTCTTCTTACGAAACGATCTAATGATATAATTTATGAAAATTTTAGACCTAAAGAACATCGAGTCCCGATTCTACCTTTCCCTCTTCAGCGACAGGATTACGCAGTGCTATGCGCATTAATTAATATTCTTTGCCTATTATTGTCTATTAGTGGACCGATTAGCAGCTCGTTCGCGATTTCTGTGTCAAGCCGTAGCGCCATGCCAAAGAAAATCGATGAGAATATCTTGGAAAGAGATCGATGCGTCCTATCGGGCGGCTGCCCGTTTTTATCTGTCAGCCAAGCTAGCTTTTCAAATCAGCTTGATAAGTCATCGATCGTGGTATATCCTTGGTAAATCACGGTATATCTCTTACCGATATTTGAATATCAATTTGAACGAAACTATGGCGTTTCGACCATAAACCGTGCTCGCTACGATAACTCGATAGAATGCAGAATGGGAGTGGAGGACGTATGCGACCGATATACGTAGACAGATAACCGGGTTATTAAATCTTCTTTCGACCGATCTATTCTTCGATTCCTTGTGGTTCCTTTCTTAAAAATAGCTCCGAACATGGCAAATTATACCGTATTCCGCATAATCCATATATTTCAGTATGTTTACAAATCTGATAAAGATTTGATTTACAACAGCGGTATATACTGCGACTGATGAGTTAAAAATTGAAATGCACGATATGTCAATAAAAACTTACCGCAAATAACCGAACAGAGATTAAGTGGTTTGCTAACTTTCGTTTATCTTGTTTATGCAGACGATGTAACGATCGTCAATTTGTTTGATCGCATGGTTTTTCGATTATCTGTTCGAGCAAGATTGACTTGTTGCTAGAACTCGTTAAATATATTGACTCTTTAAATCTGTGTGGCGAAGAACTTCTTCGAGAAACATGACCCGTGGGAGAAAGTGTTAGAATTTGTCAGGCAAGTGTCTCATCGGCAGAGAACTTTCCTCATGAGTGAGTGGAAATTATTGTCCCAGAATGAAACTGCTTTTACGATCCAATGTTCCTCCGATACATACTTTTTTCGTTACAATTCAACAATTTTCTCGTTCGTTTATTTCATTTTTTAATCCTAATAAAAACTGATAAATCTTCGTTCGTTGTTAAAATTCTATCGAAAACGTTCGATCGAACGAATTGCTACTACTAATAATAACGTTACGCTCGATAAAACAGAGTCGAAAGTTAAAGCAGAGCATAATGTCGGTAGTAATTGGGGTGACAAGAACGCGAGTAATTTCGGGGTTGCAAAGTAGAATTATACAAAGTGACCACGCGACGCAGCGCGCCCATAAATGGCGCGGCCGGTGGTCCATGGTCGCGAGCAACCCCACCACGATGATGGTCGGGTCCAACGAGGCTTCTCCAAAAATAGGACGACGACAACATCAACGACGATAGACCGACGGAGTTCCCGGTGCCGTGACGAACTTCACACCGTCCGTTTCCCGACAATAGATGCCACGAAGGTTATTGCAACTTGTCGATGACACTTGGTGTCGTGTCCGCACGAAACCAACGTATTTTTCAAATCAACATGTTCTATACCAGCGAAAACTAAAATCCTTTACATTTAAAACGATTCGTCGTTCTAAAGTTTGCAGTATGAACTTTAATATCGTTAACTTTATTGTTATTACTGTCGCATAGCGATATAGCTTAAAACTCAAAGACTATTGCTTGGAGATTGTAAAATAAAAAAGATCCGTTCATCGGTAAATGATCGAATTATGGGTAATTTTCCGTCTCGAACTTTCATTTCCTGAAAATTTATTTTTCCCGGTCATTGTTTATAGCGAAACAATCGCAAGAAGAGAATTCACGTGGGCAGAGCAAGCGTGTTTTCACCCGCGCTGAAAAATCCACGAACGGAAGAGGTTGGGCAGGTAAGAAAGTTCCTCTTCGTCCAGTCCTGCATAAAACAATTGCGATACCGACCAATTAAGCCACGGCCCACGCTTCATTTTTCTTTCCATTCAGTTTGATCCTCTTCCGCGTCGATAGCATCTCGGTTGCGCTTCGATTCTTCTTTTCCAGCCTCCTGTCTCCGTTGACAAACGATTTTTCTTCGCCCAGATTCTGCGATCTATTCTAACAATAGGCATTTAACCATTATAAAGCTTCGCAAACATTTTACACTATTTTCTCTGCTTTCTTTTTTCAATGATGGATTGTACCATTAGAAATACCATTGGAGTAATTTTGTATAGAATTTTTATCAAACTGGCATTTCTTTTTCTCATTGGTATTTCTTTTCCAGACCACTAAAGCAACTTCGATCGAATCTTAATTTCTTTACTAAAATTCTAGTAACCCATTGTCTGATATTAATTTAGGCGGTATAATCTTCGTGGCAACTCTGTAGTTTAACTTTGATCTTGAATCAAATCTACAAGGCTATAATATAAAAGTATGAACAGTTCGGCACAATTATTATTCTGTATGTGCATACTATGATATAAATTCGAGGCTTCTTTGGAAAAGTTTATCTTCGTACGACAGTGAACAGTAGGAATACAGCAGGAATACAACAGGAATACAACAGGAATACAGCAGGAATACAGCAGGAATGCGGCAGAAATACTAAAAAAGCAAAAGCGTACGTTCCATGGCTTGCCTGATAATTATGGATCGTACAATCTCAGTTGTAACCTGTAGTTATACAGCGATTGACTAAAATTACGATAAGATATAAATCGCAAACAAACAAAGATCCGATTGACAAAAATAGGACATTCGTCGGAATAATCAAACAATTTTCTCAGCTCTCGCAGCTTGATTTACAGTTCCATGAAAACGTTTACTCTCTTTTTGAATGCGAATCGTGTTAATACGAATGGGTTTCTTGGCAAGAAAAAAGCGAAAGACACGTCCGCATGTGCAACAGGACTGCGCTCATTATTAGTTTCATTTAGAACATCGATCGCAGCCCGTTCCTACGTGGGTCGAACCCTTTCATACGTTCTATCGACTGACCCTATATGTCTTCCGTGGGTGTCGTGTCGTGTCTCGGACCATCCCGTTGTAATTATACGAGGTTATTTATTAGTCACGGCTATTAGGTATACCGCGATGAGACCATTCCTCTTCAACCGAATCGTTTATTTTCGAAACGGCGCGTGCAACTTTTCGATCGAATTAAACATTCTTACGATTTCAATGAGAAATTCGCGAAGCTATTCGCAACCACGACGAAACGACTATTGCCAACGTGGTAAGATATAACTGCTAATAATAATAACGATCGTGCAACTGCAAGACGAAGGAATCGTTTCATTATTTCGCTATTTTAAAAAAAACGGTTCAAGGCCGCGCTTTTGTAATCACGGAGCATGAGCTGTAAAATATCGAAAAACTCGACTCACCACATCGCCTGTACCGATACTGGCTTGAAGATGTGCTGCGAACCGCAGACGCTGACGCTGAAGCCTCTGCAACGGAAAAAGAGAAAAAGAATCAGAACGCGTGCCTTCGGGAAGCATCGAGGGTCACACCATTCACCTTATACAGGATGGTCAGCCGATCGTATCGACGAGCTATTTTATTGCCAGCCGAAGCGGGCCAACTTCTCCGTTCTACGAAACTCGTTGGCTATTTTCGAGCAAGCTCGGTTGGTTACAGGTAACCCTCGTACTTTGGAAACACGGTTTTCCTACACTGTACGCGTTTCTGAAAATTGCGGATGCACTCGTAAAGTAAGAAACTTTGGGCAAAATTGATAAAAGATAAGAAAATCTTCCGAGTCCTATGTTTAATCCTGTTTAGTCCTGTAAAATTATCGACGAAGATGTATTACTCCTCTTTATTAGGTGAAAAAGAAAAAAAAAAATCGGGACATTTTCTTCGTTATGTGATACGCAATAGTTCCTACGTTTCGTACCGAGACTTCGTTCGAACCTTTCAGGGACGTTCCACTTACAGAAGCAGGTGCTAGGAATCGTTTTTATATGATTCAGGTATCGTCCAGAAACGTAAGAGCCAAAAGTTATCGCTCGCGTTGTGGTAAAGCCTATCGAGAATAAAATGTATTCTGTTCATAGTACGATAGGATGAAAATATCTCGCAACAGAACGAAAACTATTAAGACAAGAAAATTCGTAATATCGTTAAAAAAAAAGAAAAGAAAAAAAAACAGAAAAAAAGAAAGAAAGAAAGAAGTGGAAAGGTTAGCATCTTAATAAATTCAGACGTCAATTATCTTTCTGCGCTACAGGATTAAATATCGTTAGAATTTCAAATATAAAATTTGCAATTACACAATTATATATAGCATCCTTCTTTCTACTAATAAATTTATTCGTTAAATCTGCGAAATGTAACTGTACGCAGCCTTGGTTTCAATTGTTAGCTCTCTGCTATTAATTGCCACTAATTATTAGCTTTATAAAATATAATTCATAACCAATTCGATTCATATACGATCGTTCATAAAATCGTACACTGCAAAAACGAGTTCTCTAGTTTGGTAAATCACAACATTCAGAGCGCGATAGAAGCCAAATTACACGTTCGAATACTTTCAAGGAGTGGTAACACAGACAAAGAGCGTTTTTAGAGTGAAAGGGCTTCTAAAGTTAGCCGTAGGTTGCTGCATGAGTATCCTAAAGCGGCGTACAATTTGCTCGTTACGTAGCTCGCAATGATTATGAAAGATTAACAAAGAGAGTCAGATATAATTCCGAGGTCACGTATCGTAGATCGAAGCGAGCGCGGAGTATTAAACAGCGCACAACGGAACGGATCTCTGTCGCGTAAAAATAACTTTCGTATTAAACTTGGTGCCATTTCCGGGGAATATCGCGTATCTATTTCTAAAAACGAACCAATGCAACCAACTAAGAATGCGTTGTTGCTTTCCGGATATGCCCGTACTACGTACAAACTAGACTTTTATCTCGCAGAGAAACGGACGACATGCTACAAGATAGAGCGATAAATCAGTTAACTCGTCTGCGGATTAAAACCGAGAACGATACGTCGCACAAAAAGATCACCTCTCGCTGTCCAAACATAACAACGCGCGCTTTTTTCACTCGCTTGTACCGTCTACTCCTTCCGATTGCAACTTTAAAATACTCGATTTCCAAATTGTAATCGTGGTCACGCGGCCGAGCAAACTCTCAACTCGAAATTACAACGGTAACGCAATTCCCCTCTTGCATCGCGTTACGACACGCGTTACACACATCCAACATAACCGTTAATTACGCATTATGTAAAGAGCGGAGAGATTCGTGCAAAATCGGTGACCACGTGAACGTCACGCCGCCGCGTCGCTTTATTCCGACCAGAGGCACAAGTTCTCGACCGACGTTTCCGGGAAACCCATGTCGATTCCGCGATCAGCTTTCCCCGAGGAAACGGTACTGGTTCGTCATTACGGCCACGCACGCCGTTAAGAACGATACACCGAATTAACTTTACGGCTCGACGGAACATTCGTTCTTGATTCGTTTTGACCACTTTGACCACTTTCACCGCTTGATGAATGTCAATTGTAAAAAAAAATTATCGGTCGAAAATGTATGGATAGAAAGACATATTGCTTCGAACGAGGGAATGTCAGTCTATGCTAGCCGTCTATGCAATATCAAAGAATATTTGACAACCAACGATAAGTGACATTTCAACCTAAGCGAATTTTGTTAATATTATAGCCGATATTACCAAATATCGTAAGCACTGATTTTTTAATTTTAAACAATAATCTTTTCAAGCGGTACTTGTTCATTCTTATGAATTTTCTGTTTCTTATTCGGCAAGTACTTTGAAACGCAGCCATCAACGCTGTATATTTTTACGAGAGCTTTACGTTACTTTTGCCGTTTCTTAACTCGTACGACAATCTGTTGCGATCGACGTTTTTAAAAAAATCTTTCGCAATTACCTTTGAAACTTTGCGCACGATACAAGATAATTGCTTAAATTCTTCGTCCAACTACTGTTTTCTCGACTAGAAATTAATGGAAAAAGGATTTATCGAACCACGTGCAATTAAAAGAAGAAAGAGGGGAAAAAGACCACGGCAACGGCGGAGCGTTTATAGAAAAGGGGGAAAGAACGAACGGAGAAAAAGATGATACAAAAATGATCCACGACGCAGGAACGCGAGCTGACCAGTACTTGTGCTCATTTTCTTTTCGTTCTCGATCCTTTTCTGGCGAACGGCCGCCTCTTTATCGCTAATTTGCCGCGAATTGCTCGCGTGATTCACTGTCTCAAACCGTTTAGATTCGTTCTTGTGTAGGCGAACCGACTATATAGCATACTCGAGCAAAAGAAACAGGGAGCAAACGAGAAGAAATTTGTCATCGTTAGTGGCTTTTGTTTCACCGAATGGACATGCTACGACGATGGTAAATTCCAAACTCCATACACTTTGATCGTGAACATTTACTTTTACTTGATCAGTTTTCCAGCGAGTTAATAATTCTGGATATAATTACATACGTATATAACCATATATATATATATATGGCAATAGTAAAATAATTATAATATAAAATAATTATAATTATTAATCGCGATGGGTGTTCTTGCAATCGAAGATTTGTTATGTCCCTTCGGTTTGTTAGTTAGTAGTTAAGTAGAGTGAGAGTGGAAAATACGAAGTCGGAACGATATAAAGATGATCTCGTGTAATTGGAATTCGTTCGAACGTAGTTGTGTTTGCTATGATTTTCGGCAAGAGCATCCTGGCAGTTTCAAGATCAGGAAACCAACGAACTCTCAAAAATGGCTTGGCGGTCGTGGAGCACGACCTTCCATCGTGACCTTGGTGCTCACCTGTCAAGCACCTTGCTGCTCTAACACGGCTTACGGTAACGCGCTCCATTTCCCTACAGCCGACGTACGTACGTACGAGTCTCGTGCAAAAGAGAGCGGTGCTGACCTTCGCGTTCACCTTTCCGCTCCGCGGTAGCTCGAGCGGTGCGTTCGTTTCTCGATCCACGGCCCGATGTACCGTTTCGAGCCGCGGTTTATTCGCCTAATTACCGAGAGTTCGCATACGGCCGCATGCCACGCTAATGACTCATTGCATGAGCCGAAAGGAACCGGACACTCGTACACGTATCTATACAGTACCACGCAAAAGTCTTCGATAGTTTAACAAAATGACGCGTTTTGCCTTTTTACGAGTAAATAAAAAATACCTGTATGTCGATATGTCCGTGTTATTGCGTTAACTTAATTGCCAAAGTTGAAACGACAAACGATATCGTTATTACGTGACAGAGACGAAAATTAGTGATAGAAAGAACGCGGTTCCTACAACGTTTACCAACTGCTCGAGATTTAGACGATGTATATAACTATGAATAACGGCAGATGAAAATATTTTCTAAAAGAAATGATCGATTTCCTCGCCATTGCAAGATGGCTATCGCACATGGCCTAAGACTTTTCTACTATACTGCATAAACGGGTACGTACACAAATGCATGAACACGCGCGAGACGAGCGGAGTACGACCGGTTAGAAAGTGGTCGGTTCACCGATCGGATACCTTATTGGCAGATTTTAGCGAGATCGAAAATCTCTGTTACGCATGGCGAGGCAAGATTTTAATTGCGGGTTAAGCTGGCGCGGCGCGGCGTCGAGCGATTTGTCCGCGCGCAGCTACGTCGCGTTTTTATTCGACGCGGAATAGGCGAATATCGAGCTGGAGGAGAAAGTACGGAACTATCTGCCGGCTGGAGCAAAAATCTGATAACCTGTAAAATCCGCCGTACTTTCGCCGTGCCTCCAACGAATCGGGAATGAGGGAAACCTACACAAAACCGTGTAAAACAGGCTATACACATACAAAACAGAATAAAATCATATACCGCGTGTACTTACTTCTGTAGCTAATTGAAAGCATTCAGTAGTAATTTTTTCCCGTCATATCGACGTGCCTGTCAATCAACTATCACATTTATTTTATTCCCAAGAGTTTATTTTCTTCCTTTCCTATCGTCTAGTTGTCTTACGTATTCCTATCATGCCGACATGTAATGCGTTTTCAAACTTCGGTCTGTTAAATATCGATGCGATTAAAATATCGTCGAAAAATACTAATCATTTTGAACTTTGATCGAATAATTTTATTTAAATTTCACGTTGTAATTTATCGTGTAACTTGTGTGTGTGTGTGTGTGTGTGTGTGTGATTCGTTTAAACGAAAGTTAGGTAGGAGGAATGTATCGCGATGATTGGACGATAAAGTAGCAAGCAACGGACAGGAAGATAGCAAAAGATACAGGGATCGGTTAAATTTGAAAATAGCTAACATACCCGTCGCCGTCGAGAGTAATGGCAGTGTCGGCCAGAACCCGAAGTACAAGACCAACGGTCGCCCTAGCGTGACAATCGATACCAAGAAGGCAGCTCTCCTCCGCATCCTGCCTCCCAGTGCAGGATACTACGACCAGGTATCTCGTCCTTCCTGGATGCACTGACTCCAGTTTCACCGCCTGAAATCAGAACGAACGGTTTCCCGTTACGAATGCCCGATTAAACTTCCGGTCAAGCAAACTCCCAACTGAAAAGAACTTCCACTTGAATTTTGCTTTTCTATCGTCGATTCTCAAATATCTGGTAAAATGTTGTTTCGTATATAATTCTTTGGTAGCGAAATTAAATTCCATTATTAATTCCATCTTCATTCGTTTTATCAAGACGTAAATCAGCAAAAAAAGAAAAAAAAAAAGAAAACAGCGGTAATTTCTATCGCCGATAGATACGCGCGAGTAGGTGTTACGTCAACATTCGTTTTTAGTAAAAAAAAAAAAGATATACTATTTAGATTTATAATTTAACCTCTTTTCTATCGGATAGAGCATGGTAGAGTATGAATATGAAACAACAAACTATAGACAGTATTTTTGCAACATTTAGGCCCAACGAAGAGTAAGGAGGAAACAGAAATAAAAATGTTGTGGGTTTCTGATCGGACCTGGTACACTTGACCAGAGATCGCAATCGTAAAGTCGCGTTTCGCGAAACAGAAGTCTCCTGCAGGTTAATGACATGGCGAAGTGCGGTTGCACAACCGTAACGTTCCCAACCGTTTCCGCTTCGCCACTGTTTCCTGCTTCTATCGATATCGATATTAAACCCGACGTCTATTACCACTCTCTCTTTCTTTGTACGAGCTACGACTGATAGCGACTATAATTTCGTTGCAACAAGAGAAGAGAAACGGAAAAGTAATAACTGCGTGTCGAGATTTCTAAGAAATTCCTTGGGAACGTGGTGTTAGTTACGACGGATCAAATATTATACAGAATATCACGCGTTTGGTGTCTTGATGTTTCTGTTGGGTTAATAAGTTAATTTGTCATAAACCATACGTACTTGAATCGATAAGTACAGGCGGAATTAATTATAAATCGTGATAATCTTACATTGTATATTGTGATAAATATTACTCTAGACTTAATTTGTATTTAAAATGGGTGAAAAAATTGAATTATAATATTTTAAATCAATAACTTCGGATATTGAGTAAACTGTTATTTATTAAGATATTAAGCAAATGTTTACTTAATATCCGAATAAATTTACCGAGTTAAATCCAAAGACCGAACATAGGAAAACACATAGAATTAACGAATATTTTACTCGGTTCGTTGTTTGAATGGAAATCAAGATTCGAATGAAGAGGAGGCGTTGAAATCTTTCTTCACTTAATAAAATGCATCAGTAAGTATTTATGAATGGTAAAGCGCATGCATCGTGAACATAATACTGATTTGACGGTCGATGTTAGCTCTGCACATCCACTATAATCGTTTCTATTTAAAAAATTATGTCAAATTTACGGTCGACTTACAAACGATATTTCAATTTTTAGAATTGCATTCCCTATAACTCTCCTTTTCTCTATCTTCTTTTTAAATAACACGCCGTCTAGATTACATAATGCGTAAGACCTTTTGGGTCAGTCCATTAATTCGTTCTAATTAAACTAAACGAAGCGACGAAACGTAAAGAATCTCCGGGTACGGTACAACAACCAACAACCCATAGCACTCTTTTTCTCATGAGCGTATAAATTTCTCGCTCTACGAGCGTTACAGTAATTTGTTTTTATTTCTCCTTCGAACAAGTTCAGCTTGCAATTTGCCAATACGACAGGTGTGTTTACGATGATAAAATAAAACATTTCATTCCTATAGTTACTGTAACCGTAACCAAATGTCTCGATTCAATCGCGAAGCTATTAAATTCAGAATTTAGCGAATAAACGCGCTGATAAATATTGATTGTACGTCGACAGTTTCGCTTGATACTGGGCCCACAAACCTTTTTTACTTTATTCTATCATTTTTATTTTACCACGCTTCGACCAACATTTTGATAATAATTAGACACGCAAGATCAGAGATATACCACGCATAGATAGCAATTTTTAGGAAAAAGAAAGGGAATTTTAATCGCCAAATTTGTAACGCAATTGATTCGACTTGCTATTTGAAAGAAAATAATACGAGATAGAATTCTGCCGTGTAACAATATGAAATTAACGGTATCGTTAAAAAATTCGACGTTCGATCGCTGTGCAGGCTGCATCTAGAAGTATGGAAAAAGTAAAGTCACTTTCGAGCGAAGCCGAGACAGGTAAGAAACCAGTGCAGCGTCAGGAAATTACGGTAAGAACATCCTGGTAGGATGTTTTGCTTTTTCGTTTTCCTTTTGTTATTCAAGTTACTACGAACCGTAACTGTTTCTGAGAAGCCACGAAACAGTCACTTTACCTAGTCTTTAGGAAGTTCAATAATCTACATTCCATTATATTATTTCACAACTTTAACAAAAGTTATAATCACCATACACCATAAAACAAACTAGATAAAATAAATAGAAACAAAGTAAGCAAAGATTTACGATTCGGCGCAATTTACCGAGAAATGTGTAAATTTGAGAAATGCCTTTTCTCGCGAAATTGAGCTTAAAACGCCTAGAACGTAGGTATAATCCTATTCCTAGTGAAACTACAACAATTAACTGCTTGAAATATCTAATTATGCAGATATCCTGGTATCTGTACTTTGCTGCATTGTTATATCGTTATATCGCACGAAACGCTACTCTACAAGCGGCAGAAAATAATTAAAGTAAAACAATCCGACCGATGTTGCTTCTTTATAACGATGTCCAGCAAATTGTATCCGATAAGCATCTAAACAGATGATCTTGCACGAGAAAGCGAGTAAAGCATAAAAATAAACAAATTGCACGTTATCGGTGAAATTTTCAAGGAAATACAATAGAAACAGTTCGCGATACGAAACTGTTGACTGTACATTTCGTGTGGTGGCGCGTTCAATTGCTGGGACATTGCACTTCCGGGCCCGGTAATTATCCACAGTTAACCCTGTTAAACGGTTAATTAGGCAGCCTGCGTCTCCTTATGTGACAACACCAGCAGCCATGCCTATTTCCTTCCGTGATGCGTTTAGCTGCCAAAGTTTTGTAACGCGTGTTTAGCGAATTAAATCGCTCGATAAAGGTAATTAACCACCGAGTCTGACTCGACGTTGTCTTTCGTTTCGGCAGCTACATCACGGCATCCGGAAATTAACATCGAACGACGATCATACGAGAGTTCGAGTCTAGAAACGTTATCTCGAATTAGATACTCCCGATTTCATCCGCTATATCTTTATCCAGTCGAACGAATTAATCCATGGAGAAGTTTGTTTCCTTTTCTTCGAGTCATATGTAGAAAGATATGAAAGATAGTAGAGACAAATCAGCTGTACAATTTTGCATACTTTCGTAAATTATCGAGTTACAGATCCGAAACTATAAGTACACGATTTTCGTACAATTTCTCCGCTATGTATTTGACAGAAGTCGTGTGGCGACAAGGTGGCATCCAAACCAAGGTAACGCATTCTCGGTGGAAAATATTTTACCGAAGGCGACGGAAAGGTACGTTGGCGCCGGAAGAGGTAATGGCCGAGTGTTTCGCAAACACGCACGAGCCCTTTTGTCGCGCGTACCTGAGAGCAAGATATGGAAAAAGGCCAGAACGCGTTCGAGTGGCTGGCAAACGCGACCTTGGATAACTCGTCCCGCGTTCGTCTCAACTCGCCCTCTTCAAGGACGTACGCGTGACGAAGAACCGAAGATATTCAGTAGGCAGAAGACGCGAGCAGTGGCCGGCACGCAGCGTGCTTTCGAGTGTCGTCTGAGAGCTCGGCAGAAACGTCTGGAGATGTTATCGTCCTCGTATAACTGCAACTCGTGCTCTGCCCGTATCAAACTCTCCCTCTCGATGTCCGACTGCGCGTCTCTCGCTTTCGACGCTGACCAGCTTTAACGCAACCATCTCTTCCTACTCGCTGCTATACCTTTTCCTTTTTTTACGTTCGGAGTTTCGCCAGTTATTGGAGTTAAGTGACTGCAACTTGCTATGCTTTGAGTCTCTACTCGGATATTTTCCTGATTTTCTTACCGAAAGTGTGCTCAAGTTCGAAATTGACGGAAATTTAAATCTGCGATACTATACGTTACACGCCAGACGCATTCTTAATAAAAAAAAAAAAAAAACCAGCGAGATATCATCGTTGCAGCGTTTAAACTAAACAAAACATCTAATTGTCGGGCAGCTTCGATCGTTTTATCTGGACATTGTTGGCCGATGAACCGTGACAGTCCGTACGAGCGAGTCTCTCGCAATCTCACATCTAGTATCGCAACGTAGACACGCGTTGTATCCGCTCGGTCTGAGAATTTGCGTTTCAGCTCGTATAGGATAGCAAACTGGGTCGTTGTACCTATGTCATACGATTATGCGTGCAACGCTCGGATAAAAGACGAGAAGAAACGCAATCGTGTAACTAGTTCGCGAGATATCGGTCGCGAAAAGAAACACGAGCCAATGCCCAAAGAGCACGCAAATCGCCGTCGAAGCTGATTTCTCCAAAATCGATTCCGAGAATACATCGATCTTCGTTTGGTTAGACAACGGTAGTCGATAAATTACCGAATATATATCGGTTGATAACATTGGTACAGAAATTTCGGTTACACTATATTTTTGTTACATACTTCGTTGTGCGTACACACGTGTACGTTTGATCGGTTAAAATTTCTTCGCGCAATTTTATTTTTTAATTTAAACAAAGAATAATCGATAAATATTATTCTAGATCGCAAAAATGTTGCGCTAAATACATAGCAGGAACGATCGTAGGAACACCCTGTATAAAAGAAATAGCGTTGTCTAGGATCTGTAATTGAAATATCGTACGCCTTGCTACTAAACACAATTTCACTTTCAATTTCAAGCGCGTCAAGGATTTTGTGCGTCAACTTGAGCAATCCCACCACGCCGTACCTGCCGCTATCTGTGCCTCGCGATCGAAAGAAGGATCTGTTCGAGCTCGAGATGATTCGATCCGACGAAGCCACGAGGATCCCACGAGGATCCCACGAGGATCCCACGAGAAGGAATCGCGAAAGGCCACCGTGAAAGTGTTTCGCGATCGACGACGATGCCTGTGCTTCGTGAGCGTGCCGTACCGCCGCGGCGCAGCTGCAGCGTCGTGAAACGAAAGCGAATCGTTGAGAGACGTCGCGTCGGTTCGGATCATCGAACGGGACCCCGCAGCCAGAAGTCAGGACTAAAAGGTTCCCGATCCACTGTTTCCCCTCACCGCAGTCGCTCCTTTTTCCCTTTCTATTCGCGATCGATGATAAATTCACACGGTCGCTTCGTTCCATTCTACGAACGAGTCTTACCATCACCGAACGCTGTACACAACTAACTCTCTTTCTCTTTCTCTTTCTCTTTCTCTGGTAGTGTGAGCGAAATAATACATCGAGAAATGGCCGTACGAGCGAACGAGCTGATACAGTACCGGCCAAAAGCTTGAAAACGCTTCGCGACTTTGGTCTCGTTCGTACGATGATGAGCAATCTCGCACGTATTCGGTACCTATTATTCTATTATTTCCATCTTCATCGTATAATAAATCATGGTCAATACCTTCGACGCTAGATACTCGCATATTCCTCTTTCAGAAACGTATACGCTATACGCTATACGCTATAGCGTCGATATCGTGTCGCAAACAGCATTATTGCTTGATACGATACAGGTGGACGTGGCTCGGTTCGGTAAACAGCTCGTGTTGTTAAGCGACCGGTAGAAACAATTGGCCGGAAAAGCCACGATCGCGTTTCGATGTCGACGTCTTTGGTTAGCGATGTGGTTCTCGCGAAAGCTACCACCAGCTTTTGGGAAACGAAAATCGCGGGCGGACGGTGGGTGGCAACATGAGAAATCAGTTTTGTCATAAGTCATCAACGACCGCGATGATGCGCTAGGTATGTTCGTGCGTTGATCGTTTCGAGACTTTGGCTCGCAGGTGTGCTAACGCCATTGTATGTACCGAGAGCGATCCCTGTTGTAACATCGTCGCGGTGAAAGGGTTAGACGTGCCAAAGACAGTGAGTTGTATTAAAACGTATGACAAAATACATATATTCTTTTATAGAAACGTAGTAATTTAGCTTGCTATACTAGCGATACTACAAGCATAACGACGAATACATCGAGTAATATGGAGAATAATGTAATCACTAAATATGGACGTATCGAATTAATAAGTCGCTATAACGGATAATGAACGCTAGATGGCTCATCTACGATGACGCATACTTTACACGTGACCTTAAGATAGTGCTACTTTTAATCATCATCCTACGGTTTGTTTTATCGAGAAACAAAATAAGCTGAAGCGCATTCTATCCGTAAATCTCGCGCAGGCGGGAAGAACACGCGCCAAGAAATATCAAGAGTTTAAACTCATTCACGCGAAATAACTGAAGCCAAAATGCGTATCTACGTCCAATACGAGCAACGAAACAATTTCTTACCCTCTTAGTGGGTAGGAAACGTATGCTGACTGGGTCAAAAGGCGGCTCCACTTGGTCGAAGCAAGAAACTGTGACCGATTCGAACACGAGCTCCGAAAGTCAGTGAACTTTCTCAGGACGATCCAATTACTTGCGACGCGAGAACGAGGCATTCGCGAGTATTGGCTCACCGCAGACATCCGTCGGTTTTCGATCGGAGAACAAGAGTAATCGATGCACGCTTCGATCACAAATTTATGCATTCATAATATAGCGACGTTGACTTTATTTCGTTGAATTGTATCGTATTATTCAGCGCATCTATTACCTGTAACTAAATGTTAGTCACGTTACCGTTCGTAACACGTGTCACTGACAATTGTCAGATCAACTTTAAATTACTTGTTAACAAATGTAATAATAATATATTTAATTATCTACCATATATATTTGTAATTCTGTAATTAAAGTATAGCATTTTAAAAACCTTTGAAAATCCCTAGTCGTCGATGGAAAGAAGAAAAATGAGAACGGTCAAGAGTGGTACATTCGAGATCTATTGTTATTCCGGTGTGTGTGTGTGCAACGCCCGCGCATGATAAAAGGTGAAGCGAGTTAACTCGTGCCGAACCAGTTTCACGGGTGCAAAACGTCGTGTCGGCCCTTTCGAAAGTGGAGCAAGTTTATCGGATGTCGTGATGGCAGGTTAGCCGTAGCTGTTCTGCGTCACGTTGTCTTTTAACCTAATGTCGCCGTGCTTAATTACGGTTAATTCGTTTTCCACTGGACGACAGGAGGTTTATCCTAACGACGTCTTAATGTTCATTACTATGGTTATTTTCTAAAAAGAAAACAAAAAAAAACACTCTCTCTCTAGCGATGAAAGTGACTTACATTTTATTATTTGGTACACGCTTTCTACGACATAACCTTTGAAAACAAGTAAAATTGTAATTTTAATTCCCGGTTCGATCGTACTTGAAACTATCGATCGCATATTATCTCTTCAAATATTCATATTGGTAAGATATTTATGAATATAAGATCCAAAGTGCTGGTGAAGTATTCAAAGTTTTCTAGCACGATTCGAAGCTACTTGAAATATACTTGGTCTAATGGGTAATTTCTTGGTCGGAAGAGGGCCGTGGCAGATAAGGTGGTTTCTCGCGCACCACAACTTTGTCCACATCTTGTACGACCAAGAGACATCGAGGTCAACGGATCGGACGCGTCTTTCTCGTCCATAACGTCGCGTCGACTCGGTTACGACAATATCTCTGTACTCTCTGTTAACCTCGATAGAAAGTCGTCGGCCAAAGAATCGTACGTAAAAAGGACAAACTTTCTGGAAAAATCACTCCATTTACTCAATTACATGTTTTCTGGTATTATTTACGAGCTTGTCCCACTTTTCCACCGTATTTGCTAACACCGTTCCTCGTCAAGCGATTCACGTTGAACTCGTGGCTATTAAACGTTTCTCATTTCTTTCTCCCCCACTCTTTTTCATTTAATTTCGTGCTGGTATGCTTCAAACCAATAATAATATTTGGTGAAGGTATAGAGATAATAAGCGTTTAACCAGAATCTTTAGATTTCTTTCGTTCGTTTCTTTCATTGATTAATCTTAATTTTCTAGTATAAAATGAATTGCTTCAACGGTCTGATTGCCAATAGTATCCTATTTTGGAGTCACTTTGTTTTTTCTATCCTATTACGGATCTTTTCGTTACGATATTCTCGAGAGGTACGATATTTGTTACTGTCAGAGATTTCACTTCTACGAGATCAATACCTTTTTCACGCTTTGTGTTGTGCAATAGGTGTTTCACGTCGATGCTCGTCACGTAACCAAAATAGCGAATACATTACGTGAAAATGATGAAAAATGGTTCTGTCGTCGACCAAATTTCTTTCATTTAACTTGCGGCATTTGCGAGTGCTCCGCTTTAAGATTATATATTTTATATTTTAAAACTAAATTTATGCAAACAACAGATCGATGGTTATTCGTTATCGTTCGTTTAAAAAAAAAAAAAATTTTCTTTGAATCGGACGAGCGATATAATTCGTTAGAAATGGTAACGATACTAAATTTAATTCTCCTCTAAATCCATCATAGATTTAATCGTTTTATTACAAATCACGGAAGATTCTACTTTAACATTTATCGCAAAACTACAATTACTAATGTTATGTAACGATCGTAATAAATATTCGTACTACGTATATAATATCTAAACCGTGTTAAACTAAATTGTATGGTATCTGAAAACTCGGAGTAATATATTATCGCTCATAAAGTTCAAAGTAACGTAACTAATAAAATGCTAAACTTTCTTCTCCTATTGTGTATAACGTGATGATTGTCACGTTCTTTTATATATCGATATTCTTTGAAAATAATTCCTCGTTGAACTAAAAAAAGAAAGAAAAAAAAACTAGATTCCATTTTAACTCGTATACGATGTTTCGTACATGACTCACAATTTTTTGCTCTGCTCTCTCATTGCGGAAGAAAAAGTTGTTTCGTTACTTACGTAATTACGATGCATTTTACTTGTGTCAGTGATATCGTTTCCTACTCTCTTCCTCGTTTGATTCAACTTTTATAATGTCTGGTCGTATAACGCGAGTATAACAATTCGTTAAACATTAAATTAAATTTATTTATTTCTTTATAAGCGATATCCTGAAATCGAAGCATTTAACGATAGATAAAGCTTTCTGCGTGTATAGGAAGATAACCTTGTCTGTAAATATACGTAACATAAATTCATGAGCGTAGTGATCTGATATTCATAGTCGGTAAGTATACGCGAAAATTAAGACTTGTCTGTTGCTGATCGTAGTTTATTTCAAACGCCTCGTGTCTACATCTTGCAAGTGAAAATTTAAACCATCGCTTTTTCTGTTCGTTAGAGATTTTGTTATTAGGCTAGTGACGCGATTAGCTCTTAATCCGTCAAAAATTAGGCGATTTATCACGAAGGAGTTTGTCGATCACGTCCTGCAGAGAATTTGTCGAATCTAGCATCCATTAGAGATACGA
This sequence comes from Bombus fervidus, assembly GCF_041682495.2. Lineage (NCBI taxonomy): Eukaryota > Metazoa > Arthropoda > Insecta > Hymenoptera > Apidae > Bombus > Bombus fervidus. The sequence continues at coordinate 18,771,943 of NC_091521.1, forward strand.
CTATGGGCACATAGATAAAAGCATTCTAGAAGAAGACAGAAAAATGCTCTTGTTATCATTATTATTATTTGCCGTTATGTAATCATTTAATATACAATTCGGTTACAAGTGGATCGTTGTTGACGATGTTCTTTAATATCTGTAATATCTGAAGGAGGAAAAGGTCTATACATAAAAGAGTGGAGCACAGTGGCGATCTGGTGCATCAGGAAGTTACAGCGAAGCGAACCATTTTCTTGAAGCTATATAAGCAAAGCTGTTGCCGTGTTTCATCGACCTCCGATTACGCGTATGATTTTCTTGATTATGAGAAAAATCAGGTTCATTGTATCGTGGCTATGAAAGCGTATTTGACGATAAATAGCGTTTCTCAGGCTGCTCGTCAAACAAGTAACGGTATTGTGTAACGACTTGCACGTGAGTCGACTGGTAAACGCAAATCATGGTCCGACATGACGGATTAGTTATTCTAAAATTCGTGCACAGTCCGAAAAATATCAAACCATTAGCGTGACAAAAAAGATTAATCGCACAAGCGACAACGAAAATCTGAAGATACATTTAATAGCTGGAATATATCGTATTACGTATCCCAAGTGTTTGAAATTGATCTCATTATCGTAAAATTCTAATATAAATCAAGGATCCTATAGTCGTGTTTATTTAACTTTTATCGACAGAATAGATTTTGATTTTCGTAATTACGACACCTGTTCGGTTGATATTTTAGAAAATTTCGAAGAGGAAATGGTGTTCCTCGGTAGATGTTAATTATGTGAAAAGAGAATGTTCGGAATTTCGATAGAACCTCTATCGTTCAAGTTAAGACCTCCGATTAAGTTTCTTCGCTTCATCCAACAATCGACCAGATTTCCAACAGCAGATTCGTTTTGAAAATCATCGTTACCTCTGGTATATTTAATTTTCATCCTAACAAAATGTTACGAAAAACCACCACAAATATTACCACGCTGAAACAATATTACAAATTTTATCGTGCTAGTATATTATTTTAAAGAAAATAAAACAACGACCGAACCAAACGCGATACATATCCGGTGAAAAGGAAACAAACAGACACGGATAAGTGTTATTCCACCGCTAACTGAACGCGCAACCCGTTCTAAAGTAGACTTCTATCTCGAGCTTTACGTACACACGCGTAAACTCGACGGGCTACGACTCGACCAACGAGTTTTTATCAAGCTAATAAGCAGATCGGTGAAACGAACGCCAGTTCTGCGAGATGCGGTCCAGACTGTCCGAGAATGTTCGTTCCAGTTGCACAGGTGTCCTCCGAGATTGCGCGCTGCGTAAAAACTCGAGTAATTATAAGCCGACGAGATACGAGCAACGTTGCTCGACGACAACGAATGCGCCTACCGGTACGTGGCTTCCATCGGTCAAAGTTTTAACATTTCCTCTTAGTTGTGTTGCAACTTTTCAATCAAACTCATTCTTTCGATTTTGGACTTTGCGCCGTTGAACGCTTCCTGCATGCCTAGAGGAAAGTGGATCGTTAGAACTGAATAATTGAACCGAACGATTGAAAGTACGAGAGTAGATAGAGGATTTTAGCGAAATTTTAAAAGGGATGTTCCACCGATACGGTGGAATAAATTATTTAAGCTCCTGTATTATCTTCGTTCAATCAGAAATACGATACAATAATATACAAATAATAGAATTAATCAACGATAAGGTTTTCATTTGAAATTAGTTTTTAATTAGCTATACGTTAACAGACACGTTGATACTTTACAAATCGACACCGACTACTACTTATTACCGACGTCTTATCTCACATCTGCTCATAAATTACTTTCTACGATTTACCAATTTATCTCTATAGCCATAAAACCGTTATCAACCCCGAAAGCTCTGTACTCTTTCACGATTACCGAAGAAAAATAAGGCTTTCGTCGAAATCGCTGCGTGGATCACCGATTACGCAACGAGGCCGTATTTTTTCTCACGTTAAGCAAGCGCGATTATATCAAGAGCACCGCGTGCACATTTTGACACGGCTCGGTTGCAAAACCGTGGCTTTTGTCAGCGAATGGAATCGCTCAAGTCCGCGGACCAGTTGCCTCGTCGCGAACCGTGACGAACGGGTCTGCGATACCATCGTTTATTTATGTAATCGCGCCGTTTGCGAATTTTCTTCCCTGCTTCGAACCTTTGTCATCGTCGCTAACCAACGACCTTCCGCCTTCGTGCAACGAGTTTCTCTTGCAAAAATCCTTCTAAATCGGTATCCATACGGTGAAATATATCGAACGCGTTGTACGAAAGATTTTGAATGACATTCGCCAATCACTCCACGTTTCATCTTTGTTCTGCCTTTGAATGTTTCTCGAGAAAGTGTACAAATCTCGTTAACGATACCTACTAAACTCATATCTGCCAAAGTACCATAATTTAAAACCTAGCATAGAATCGATTTCACGCGTTTCGCGCTCGTATACATTCTTCTCTGGAAACTTAGGTGAAAAAGTTCAGTGCGAAAACGAGAAACCATCACCAAAGTGTACCGTAAATCTTGAAAGTGGTCGGAAACATGGGTCTTATCATCGCGTCGAAGTGGGTACTGGCAGGATCGTCCGGACAGGCCAATTACACCTGCGTTTGCAAATTCACGGCATCCTGTTGGAGCGAAGGTGAACAGGTACCAAAGACACTGAGACCAACAGCTTGTGTGTATATCGTGGCCCGAATGCGTGCGTTCACTTCACGGGACATACCCGGACGTGCAGATCAGAAAAACTACTTAAAAGTTACGGTATCGCGTAATAGGCGGACTGGGCTTAATGGCCGTTGGCTGGTGTCCAGGCGAAAAGATTCGAAGAAATTCGTTTCACGGGATTTATGTCGGAATAAAACGGCCAACGGTATTGAGACAGGCTACCGTATTTTACCGACATTTTACGTCACTGATTTCCTGGCCAAGCTATTCATTCGGTAGCTACTTTTCGTAGGATCGCGAAAAGAAAAGTCGTGTATAAATTTAGAAAATAAAAAAGATTCAAGTTTTTTATTAGACTGATCAAAGGCTCTCTCCAAACGTTGTCCTATCGTCAATGATCAATCGGATTAAAGAAGAAAGAAATTAAAGAAGAGATTTGCTACGAGTCAGATATATTCTACATTAAGAAACCGTATAATAAGTATATCACCAATAGTCGGAATATTCGTACGACAATCTTACATAAAATTAAATTTGGCAAAAATGGCAGGAAAGTAGACTTTTTTAAACGATCCTTTATTCCATCTATGATGAAATATGAGATATTTTTGATGCGTGCGATTGAGTGGACTGCGTTATGCGTTAGGCAATCTCGACGCGTCTGACAGTGAAAGAAGGGCGAGAAAAGAGAATTTTCACGAGGCCAGTGCCTTGAAATTGAACAGGGCGCGGCAAGAAGAATCGAACGAGAAGCAAAAAGAAGCAAGAAAGGTGGTGGCCAGAAGCCGGTCGTAAAACCCGTTTTAGCAGAGCTCGAGTGGCGAGATAGCCCAGTTTTGTTCAGAGAGTGTTCGAACATTGAAATTAGACTTGTTGACTTCCGACGAGATGCTTCATCGTGAATAGAAAATCTGTTTGACGAACGAACGTAAAATCCGTTTAAAAGAAATACTTTTCCAATCGATCGAATAAATAAAAATATCGTGAATCGCATTTTTATAGCTGATTAGCTATATGGTGATTTTCATCGTAACGTAAATATAAATTATACCATTTGTTCTGATTCTCCGATAACGTTTCTCCTTTGTGGCTCGAAGTAGAATTTTATCGATATTTACTCGTGTCGTTTAATTTTATTTTGTACATTTAATGCCACGTCTACCATTCAAGAGAATTCCTTTTATAGCTCTCCTACATAAAAGACTGTCATAATTTCGAATTAAATATTTCATTTTCAAAAACATTGATGATTACGGATACAAAATTTTCCACTGATGGACAAAAATTCGGAAAATTGGCTTCCTTTCTAACTGCCGCGTTATATAATCTTCCTCGGTTCCTATTGTGGCGGCACTCGACAACAAAATATCACCACTCGACGCTAACTAGTGTCGGACGACGGCAGCGCAGTGGTTAGCGCCTTAGATTCAGAACGTTTCGGAACCCGGGTTCAAATCCCGGCGACCAGAGTCCGATTTTTCTCCCACGTATCTAAATTAGAAGGAAATACAGCCAGTACCCCAGCAGCGACATATACACCAGCAACTACAACTATCACGGCCTATTCACCTCGCTATCAATTCCTATGGTAACTTGACTTTTGAGACACGACGCGAAACGACACGACGCGACGTCCAATTTCGTTCGACTCTGTCGCGGTACATGGCTGATACAGTAGCAAAGAACAAGTTCGGCCGGATCTAAAACACGCTCCTGCGGCTATAAATCGTTCTCCCGTTCGGTGGACGGAACTATCGCGATAAATTATCGTCGCCCACGCGACACTGCTTTTCCGCGGTTTCGTAAGGTCAGCGTTACCGATAAAACTACGTTGACGTCGATATTCCGGACGATCATCTCAGCTCCAGACGAACGCTCCAACGTTGCGTAGGTTCGATCAATTTATCCTGCCACTACGTCCACTAATGTTACGTGATAAGTATTACACGAGTACTGTTTGGTCCGTGACTGCCACCTGGTTTATCACCGCAACTATCAAACTCGACGATTAATTAACGTTAACTTTCGATCGATGTTGGCTTATTTTAAGATTAAAATACGATTACACGTATATACCTATATCTTTAATCTCTGTCTATTGTTACGTCCGGTGACTCTTTACATAAACTAGAATCCATCGCACGGTCGAGGCGGCCACTAGCTATGCAAATATAATTAGTCGAACCGCAATAATCCTAAGGAACTGTCATAAAACTATGCATTCGCATTTTACCTTTTTTGTTATAAAATACATTCAAATACGAAACGTTCCTTACGATTATTGTTCAATCGGGTAAGAAATGGAAAAGTCGGCCTTTTACCATGTTCAACGGTCATTTCCACCCGCAAGCGACGGGTGGTGGAGCGACCAAATCCCTGCAATAGTTTTCCTCTGCGACAGTATCGTCACCGAACTCGACTGGTTTGTCAGCCTTAGAGTTCAACGTCTCTTGACTGGTTTTTCATCCGTTGACCAGTCAATGTCTTGACTGGTTTTTCGTTCATTGATCAGTCAGCGGTATTAACTTACTATTTATACGTCTCTGAGAATAGGTCTGTACGCGAGTCGTCTAACTATTTATATCTACAAAGTTGGTAAAATAAAGTATATATTATAACCTGTTACTTCGGTGTTATAGTCAATCAACCACCTCTATTACACTAAACGAAATAGGGGATCGACCAATTCGTGGCGTGGATTGTCGAACCGTAACGAGAATTTACCGCGAACGCGTCTCTCCGCGAACGGTCCAACATCTATCCGTATCCCGTATGAATGCATAATTTATAATTCATAAATGATATGAAATCGATCAATCACGACACAGGGAACATTATTGTCTTATCGGGAAGAAATTCGTTGTTAAAAGTCAAACGCAACATTCGTGAAATTGACATCGTACGTCAAATGGCACAAGCATTGTTTATCGCGAATCCCTGTGACACATTGAAATCATCGCTGACGACATTCACCATTAACTAGACGACCTAAAGCAATCTCATCATCGCCATTCATTCGCGTTTAATTAATTATAGACAACTCATTCTGCTCGATCAAGACAACGTACTACATATTACGTTACTGTGCGGCTAACGTATATCGATAGAATATGGATAGTTTACATCATCGTGTATATCCACCTAATGTAACCGCGTTGTATTACCATTTAATTACACTAATATAGACCAATAAAAGCATTTCATTTCTCGAAATACACAAGAGAAAATTTATCTATATACAGTATATATGTATGTATCGTTTTCCTCAGAAACTGATACCTATTTTAGTTAGTTGATCCAATTTCACTCAACTACTGCGCTATTTCCGTCGCGTTTATCGAAACGGATACCCAATTTACCAATTTCATGCCGTATTTTTATCTACAAAACATACGCCGAGACTCCTGTAAAAGCGAAAAACTACCTGCAATATTTAGAAGTTTCCTTCGCCAACAAAACGAAACACGATCGATCGAAGCGTACGTCACCAGGGAAAAATCCCGATTCCAGCGAATAAACGAAAACCAAAAGCGTAGCACAATGCACCGGAAGTGGGCAAGCGAATAGGTTAATGGTCGGCCAGGTCACTGACACTTTCCGCATAAAAGGTTCGACTCGAGGGCAAGTTGCATGCGTGCGTTTAACTGCGAGCGTAAAAAGTAACGGGCCCTGCTGAAAAGCAGTGGACGAAACGACCTGTGGCGAATCATACGTTCCCCTTACCTCGTTGTCCTTGTAGGGACCAGTTTCTCGTCCCGCAACCTCTCGCAGAGGAATCCCGACAGCTTTAACAAGCGTGAATGCCTGTTCTGTCCAGAATTCTAATACCATATTTCGCTCCTACCCAACGCGTACATTCTGTTCCTATTGCTTGTTTCGTGACTCGTACGTCGATAACTTGGCCAGCTATAGAGAATGTCAAGATCAAATGGTCCTGAGTTCTATGCAGTTGAATGGCTACGACCGATCAGCTGATTGTCACGTGGATGTGTTTGTCCGATAGCGGTCGATCTTCTCTTCGATTAGTACTCAGCTGGATAAATAACAACTCGAAATAACGTATTATTTCAACTAATTTGCCACGTTTCTTTTTCTTGTTTCTCTTGTTTTTCTTTTTTCTTCTTTTTTTCTTTTTTTTTTTTTCTTTTCTTAAATAACATGGAACACAACCTATACACGTTTACTGACTTTCTTGAAAAAGTAGTCGAAGATATTATATTCCAATTCGTTGGATCAAAAGGTTAAGCTTGAACGTAAATTACTCAATTTATATAATTCCAAAAAGTGAAAAATTATGCATACCTATGGAGCATCGATCTTCGATATTTCAGATTTCGTAAAATATTTAAATTTCAACATCATCTAACGGCTAACACCATCTTGTCAGTAACGATCGAACCGTTTCTTATTTCAATTTCATTTCGTAGGAGCATCGTGGACCATCGTTACGCAGATCGGAGGTTATTATTAAAAGACAACAGACGATCCGCAGAAGTCGCTATTCCGCTCCTCGTCGGCGATGTAACAAGTTTGAACTGGGTCGAGGTTCGTCGAAGCTTATTTTTCTAGAGGCCAGTTTGCATCCCTGCCGAAGTAGACCCGTGTCAAGGACGACGTGAAATTCGTGCTTCTGCACTCGATACAAGCCTTTTCGTTTTTTCTTTTTTCTTTTTTTTTTCGCATACTGCTATTGTATTAAAAATACGTAATCTCGTCTGGACAAAGGGAACTGGTGATCGCTCAATCGCACCATGCTCGATCATTTCTTTTAGCTTTTATTTAAAATTCAAGACAGTTTAAACGGTGAAATCGAATTTTTCTTAAAGTGATTACAAAAAGATTGGAGGGGCGGAGTGGAGGGAGGGGGGAGTTAAAAGAATCGAATAAAATAGTATCTCGAATTCAAAGTTCGACATACGATCGAACATAGGGTCAACGGCATTGAGAGTTGTCGCTCTAATTCGAAAAGTACTGTCACCGTCGCATCCAACACGCGACACACGCGTGACGACCTGGAATCTTCCACGTGGGATCGGTACGAGTCGCTGGTGTCGTTGGAACTATCGCGAAGTGGGCTAAAGGCGACCCACATGCTCGGGTCGTCGGCGAACGCGACACATTGAGGTCGCGGCCGATGAGAAACGACCGCTTCCGCTCGGCAAACGACTCGAGACGTGTTTGTCGTTTCAAAAGACTTACGCGACCAGTTTCTTATCATCGAGCCAGACTTCCTCGTGCGCGCGCTTCACGAACTGATATCGGCGTTAAAGTCCGTTTCATCGATCTTCGGTGGCGAATGCTTATGTACGTTCAATACGCAAAATGTCACCTTTGTCATCCTACGTTCCTCGCTTTAATTTATATAATTAAGGACGAAAGAAAAAGATATCGATACTTCTTTGCCGTAAAAGCAAAAATTTGCACATTCGTGGTTTTCGCGTAAAAGTGGCGAAATGGTTACTTACATCGTTTACATTGCTTCCAATTCCGATGAACGTACGTTTATTCGTATTCCAAAACTAACATAAACCGAAGTCATGTAACGATCAACATCGGTCGGTCTTTAACTTTCCAATCGCACCGAGGCAGCTACGTTTTTCCGAAACAACAGTGACCACTTTTCATTCCGAACGTAGAAAGCTACGCGTTGGTCAGAGATTTCGCAATCACCGATCGTTGGTTTGCTCTCGTTAGGATTGGCTGACGTCACGGTGCTATTACCTGTCGGTTGTTCACACAGGTTCTGGACTTTCTGCAGTGGCAACGTAGTGAAACATGATAATTTTAGACGAGACGCTCGTTTCCAATTTCTCCGATGAAAAATGCGTTCAAAGCTACTCAACTATTAGCTCGTGTTTGACGAGAGAAATGCTTTTTGTATGTTATAAGCAAAAATAGATAAATAATTCGAAAGAAATACAGGTGATGAGAAATTTCGGAAAAATAATATCGAAATTACCGCAAGATGACGTTAACGTGTATGCACGCGGTTCGTCGTAGGCCGCGGAATTTTATGCATTTTTTGCTAGATCTAATGAAAAAAATTTTACAAAAATGCCTATATAAAGTACTGAAAATAGAGTATTCGTTATAATAATATTTGGTAGATGAAACAAATTTCTATGTAAATTCCCTTTCTTCGGGTATATCTATAAAGATGTAGGAATGCATACAAATGCGCGGTCTAGTCATTAAATTGGAGATAAATGTCAATCGTGAAAATATCTCGCGTCTGTTGACGAGAAACATCGTTGAAATCGCGCGCCAGAACATCTAAGCAAACCTCTGCCGTAAATTTCAAGATCCCGGAATTGGCAGACAATTCGCGGTCTCGAGATATCGATTGCAACGCACGTTTCAAATAAAATAGATTCTATCCTTGAGCTTTTGTCCGCGCAAAATGTCATGGCCGGTGCTCGATCGATCGTATGTACATAATCGATGCATGCAATCCCGTTTTTATCTTTGTTTTTACCTTGTAGCGATTTTTTCATCGTACCGTTGTAAGCAGAATGCCAAAGAATTTGCAATAATGTTTCGAGCAAAAGATACGCGAAACAACTTTCAACATTACATAAACCGTTGCAGACAAACTATATACGTATACCCTTGTTCGCGTAATCTACATTACGAATCGTAAGTGTTCGAACGAACGTTACAACCAGATATATATGCTTTGTTCTTAGTAATCTGAAAAACCATCTTTCGCTGTAAAGAAAACTTTCTTCGCAACTAAACACGGTGTATCTTCTAAAATCTCGTAACTCACCATTTTCAGGGTTTCCTCCGGTCTGAGCAGATAAAACATAGATTGCAGGTGCTGTTGAATGTCGCATCCTGCTGCGGAAACCTTTCTCGAGGGTCTGGCCCTTTCGTTCGGAGGTAAAACCAAGGCCGCGCCCTTGCCCGCGAAGTAACATTCGCTCAGGCTGCAACAGAAACAAGAAAAAGTCTATTAACATAGAGTGGAAAGTTATGGGCGACGCCTGTGTAACGTAAATGTTTAAGATTTAAAGGACAACTCACGTATTTTAACGTGTTTCGATGCCAATTATTCAAGATATACCGCTTTAATTTGTCTTGGCACTGCAGTTAATTAAAAAGAATTACGCTAAGAATTTACGCTCTTTTTACGCCTAAAAGCTTTCACCTTTCTTCTTTTACTTCTTTCTATAATCACAATATCGTTTAAAAGCAACAGAATTCCAATGTTTACTTTTTACGATACATACGTACATGTATATATATAGCTACGTATAAAATGATAAATAGAAAAACTAATTTTAATAGTAAAACGCGAGATTTATCGAGTCAGTGATAGCGTTTTACTCGCTGATTTTTCACAATTATTTGCCGAAATAATGCTCGATAACGGAACTAGGTTGGAAAACATTTCTGGCAAAAAAAAAAGATAGTATCACCGTTAGCCGTAAGGAGTACGAAATTTCTATAGCAGGGGAAGCGTTAAAGTTAGCTGGTGCTCGAACATCTGCCAAATCTGTCACGGAGAGCTACGCTCTCGTTGTAAGGAGCATCGTGCGCTCGTCGGACGCACATGGTGTTTCACGCACCTAACTATAATACGTAGTAGTTAGTAAGTAGTAAGTAGTAAGTAGTAAGTAGGAAGTAGTAAGTACACGTGTAAGCTTCCGGTAGCGCACGCGCGTTTACGCTCGTGCCATACAATGGGAAGAGTTTCTCTTTCACGAGGGGTAGCGATTACACGCGTGTAAGTAACCGTAGAAAAGAGAAACCTGAGAATCTATCTTCGGCAATGCGCTCTTCCACGATCTTCGTTATCGAGAGCTGTGACGATTACTTTCACACGATAAGGGACCAGCTGCCGTGACGGAAAGCAATTAGCGACGGCGGCCTTATTAGCAAAACTAGAGCGACTTGATTTCTCTGTAGTGATTTTCGCGCCCCTGATCCTCCCACTCCTGCCATCGCACTGCGCCGCGAATCCCCACTTTTCCCCGCTCTTCCCCGCTCCACACCACTTCTCGATTATTAACCCTCCACGAGATTTTCACGGAACTGAGATTTATCTCGGTGTGAACGCCGAGATCGTGCACCACACTGGATTTCTAGGTGGAACGTGATAGATGAGAATTTCATGGAAACGACACAGAACGAAACGGACGATGAGAAACCATAATTTACTTCGCGAACGTTAGATTTTTTGAACAGTCATTAACGAACATGGTCTTTTTGGTTCAAGTGTGGGCAACGTTGGCAACGAGCCTGTCAGAGGAAGATTTATCGCGCGGAATGCGCAACTAATTTTGAAATCAATTATTTTTATGAATCATCCAACCTCGTCTCTCGAACGGGCTGATCGATGCCCCAAGAGGAAAAAGTTACGAGTCGCTTTAACGTTTTAGACTTTCGCGTTCATTTGCTTTTCTTATACTTTACATTTTCAGAAACAAGAGAAGAAAATACCCACAACGTAGTCGATTGTGAAAAGCAATAGCAGTGTTTTCTTAATAATTCGATATTATAGTCGATACAGATCAGCTACAAAGCGAACGTAAAGAAACGCATTCTCGTACCCGTTTACGCAAATGCTTGTTGGTAGCCCTGCCTTTTCTTTCGCAGGGGTGTCCTTTCCCGACTTCTCCGTATTGGTGCGCTCTCCAACAACTTTCACGAACGATAGTCGATAGCGCGATAGCCGCCTCGATAAACTATAGAAACATCACCACCAATCGAAATTCACCAGTTCCAAGGGGAACGAATTTTACCTCGACTTTTCGCAAACGGCGAGCTCTACATTGAAAAATCTATTAAAAATGTTAATATTATCAAACGATTTCTATTCATAAATATAACAATAATTCCTTTTTAACAAATCGAAAAAAAAGTAGATGATCAATTTGATCGTCGAACACGCCAACTGCGAAACGCTTTTTCAGCGTGAAAACGCGAACAGAATGGAACTCGGGCGCGCGATTAGGGCGAAGAACGATGAGATACTAAAATCATCTCGAGATTCGAACTAGAAACTGCGACGCGTGGGCGCGTCTTCGCCAAGCAGACTTTTGCAGCTCGTATTATTAGCCTCCGAGGAGATTGCACGCTGCTTGTCGCGCGTTTTCGCGCTCGCAAAACCAAAGAATTCATGGAAAAGAGCTTGTACAAGCAGAATCTTTTCTCGTTGTCCCTCGACCAATCTCATCTTGGTCATCTATATAGGTTCTTTATAAAACGCTATCAAAACGAATGCGTCTTATCTCTCTTATGATCGATAACACGTTCCTTGAAAACGTTACATTACCTTTGAAATTACCATTACCTCTGTAAGAAGCATGTAGCCAGGAGGCAACCGAATTGAAATTGGCTAAAGGGAGTGTTCGACTTGTAACAGACATCGCCTATCGAATCGAATTATTCGAAGCTCGTTAAAACAGGCGTTCCAACAAAATTTACTCGTAAATCACGCGTATAACGTACGTGTTCCTACGTTAGAAAAATCTACAAGTTCGTAACACATGTACAGTTTATTTCCGTTGCATAGTACGATATTTTTGCACCTTTGCTGACGCTCAAAATATCAAGTGAAACGGTATGTATATATATATTTATACAACTACCACCGTGACTGGATATCGCTGAAACTCGATAACTTTGCGTGAACTAGCGACACCCTGTTGAAGTCTAACTATTAATGCGATTTGAAAGCTCTCTACTTTTGCACAGAACTTGAGAAATATCGAGAAATATCGCGAAACGTAGCATAACGAATCATATATGAAGCGTTTCAAGTTCGAAATTTACCAACAAAAAAGAATTAGATCAAGCTCCGTTGAAACATTGGTACGATATCTGCGTTAAAACTTTCTCTCCATTTGTCTGACCTTTGTTTCATTTGCATGCAACATTGTTGGCAGAAATAAACGTTCCAGAGAAAGTACCACTCCGTGTATATATCAACGATATGTATTGATCCGTGAGACGTTGAATTAAAAGTTTCAACAAGATTTCAAAACGGACAAATAAAAAACAGATCCACGCGGAATACTTATTAGTTAATACTTTTAACCGTTGAACGTGTTACAAAAGCATATAGTATAACGACGATTTTCATGACAAATAATACATTCTTCGACTTTATCCAGCCTATCCTACGCCTTAACAGATATGTAGATACAAATGGAGGCAACAGCGATGATGTCATTTGACACGAGTAGCACGACTTTAGGTCGCGCGAAACGTCTCGACAACGCGCCGGTGAATGTGCATCCGAGATCGCATCTGCAATTGTCATCGGTGTGCCACAGGGACCTTTCGAGCAAAATGCAATTCGCATAACCCCGTTAAAGTGTGTCACGTACCGGTACACGTCGCTCAAACATCGGCAAACCTGATTTTACGCTTGGTTACCGTCATATGAGAGCCTTCCAATGACTCTCCGTTCTAAAAGATTTGTCCAATTGATTTTTTCCCGCGTGTTACATCGATTAAACGAATTACAATTTCCAGTCTCTGATCTAGTTTCTTTTCCATTGGATCGAACAACTTCATTCGTTCAGGCCGATATTTCTACATCGTTTCGTCATTTTTTCTCTTATCGTTGCTCTAAAGTATTCTTATTCTTACTGATTGTTAATCGAATATCGTTCACTACGATGTACGAGCGTCTGCTCGTCAACGTGACAAGCTATATCGTTTCTCATCTGTCAAAGCGCAAACAACTCTTTGATCGCAAAAGAATTTGAAACGCAAACACGACACTTTCCCTTTGATCGTTATAGGTATTATTATTTTGTTGTTTTCCTTTCTATGCGATAGAAAACGAGTAAAATCATTTGTAAGAAAAGCATCGACTACGGAAACGGTTCTGTTTTCTTATCAATATACACAGCTTTTGACGGACCACATCCACCGTGACGTGTGTGTAATCGACGCGAACTTCCGGTAAATCGGTTAACGTGCAGACCGGAAACGACAGTCCGCATCGTCGCGTTGCCATTAGAACAAGGTCATTAATGACGTTCGTTACACGTTTTTAAAACACTTGCTAACAAAAAATAGAATTTCTAGGATGAAATATCTTAATGTAAAATTTATACAGCTCGATAAGTATACCCAAGTAGAATCTATTTCTGACAGAAATACGTACATGGATGCTACCGCGTTACAAAATGGCAGATCCATAAATAAAGAAATTGCACCACCCAAGAAATAGGAAATCTGAACCAAGACTCATTCGTCCCGATTAACTGGTTAAATCGCTTATTTCTTCCTCTCCTTTTACTTAGTCCACTTCGAACATCAAAAAAGACTAAAGAAATCTTTTCAAAACCGGTCTTGCAACAAAGTTCAATGGTTCGAGCACCTTGGATTCGCTGCATTCAACGACGCAATTATAACGAGAAAGATACAAATCGGCAACGTAATTCCGTTGGATTGCACGCGGTTTCCCGACGAACCTGACCATACTTTCCGGCCGTTGAAGTAATCAGTTCCACTGACTCGATACGCATGCAGATGCAATTGCGTCCACGCGTCTTGCTGTTCGCTAGAAATTAGAAAAATTGCCGCGGAAACACCACGTATGCTAGCACAGATTACAGAATATGGAAAGTTGCTTTGATACTTCCGACGAAAATTATTTATCCCTATCTTCGACGATTCCTTATTAAATAAAGAAAATTCCTTCTTCCTTACGTGGCTCGGAAGAATTTGCTATTCGATATATTGTTGCGATCATTGTATTTCTCCGGATCAAAGCAAGCCGAGTCATTTATTTATAGATACTTATATACCGAAATTAAGAAACAAATTTTAACAAAAAGTAGAGTCGATCAATTTGTCTTCAGAGAGACTCACGGTTAATACACGTTTAAAATTACGAACTCCAGTCGAGATCGAACAACGATCTCTGCTGCAAGTTCGAATCGGTCCGCGCGAACATCGGTGCACTTCCACGCGCATCAAGAGTCAATCGAACGATCGCTTTCACCGCGGCCGTGATCCCCGGTGACGCAACTCGGCGAGCGATGAACGGAAAAAGCGACGTTTAACATGGAGAAAATTGCGTCCCGCGTCGAGAAGAAAGAATACGTCCAACGAACCACTGGAACTCGGCCAACTAGAGCGGAAACGATGAACACGACGACCACCGGCGAACGGACGATCGCGGCAACCTTTCAAAGCCTTTCGATTCTCCACATCGAAATGGAGAAAAGCGCGCAGCTACCGGGGGTGGGGGGGGGGGGGGGGCGGTTAGGGAAAGAGAAGAGACGATGCGCCAGATAATAAGGGGTAATACAAACATTGGCCTGGCTGGCGATCCTGGGCCAGTTTCTTCCTCGGAACACGTGTTCCTCTCCTCTTCTCGTTCGATCCAATTTTAATCTCGCGCGAAACAGCTGAACAACGAACCGATTCCTTCTTTCGATCGTGTAGTTGCTGCGAGAGATACAGCGAAATTGTCAAAAATCGATCATCGTCGATGAACTGAAATTCATAAGTTCCGAGAATCGAAACAAATAATTTGACATACGTACGAGCAATTAAAAAAGTGTGACAAATTACAACTGTTTCTTTCTTCGTAAAATATTTTCAGAAAATGTGTATAGGATACACTCTAGAGATGCGAAATTTGCTGTCGTTTACGTAATACGCATAATGTCATAAAAGAATGTCGTAAAGAAATCTGACATAATTATTAAATAATAAAAAATAAACACGGTTACATTTACCAGTGTGATTGAGATTAAATCAGATAAAATTAATCGTTATACGTATAGGATCTCGCTCTATGTCTGTTTCATCGACTATACACGCCTATACGTTTCTTCTCTTCGCGCACCAATCACAAACAGCGCGACAGATGCCTCGGCGTCTCTCTACCTGTTCCGATGATCCCAAATTTAAATCGCGAACCGAAAGAAGAAGACTTTGGAAGAGGTAAAAGAACCGAGTCGGTAAGATCTGAACAAAAGACTAAAGTGGCGTCGAATAAGCTTTCATTTGCAAACCTTGGAAAATTGTTATTGGATTATTCGTGTTTGTTATTGCATGTATCATTAGTGCACTTAATGGATAGAATAATGGATGATAATGTACAGAGAAGTTAGGAAATGAGAAAATAACGAACTGAGCTATTATCGTTTCCTTATGGAAAACGATGATTATGTTAATATCGCTTATTTGCATCCTTCGAAATAAATTATGTTGGCAAACAAATAATTATGAAATATATTTGTGATTAATAATCTTGACTTGCAATATCGATGAATATGACACAACTAGTACCGATAGACACGGTAAATGTTAATGAAAATATTTTTTTTCCATTGTCATACGTAACGCGGGTTTGCTTGCATATTTAAACCGTTTCACAAAGGAAGGTACTATATTAATGGCATTCGAAATAAGTTCCAGTCCGATGACATATCGACCCAGTGTGGCGCCAGCTTGTCTAACGCGAAACCAGGAAGCAATGCCATCGATGTTACAACACGCCTTACATGATATTATCCACTTTCTTTCCTTAATTACCCTCCATTTATAAACGTTATACTATCTGTCTGTCGTAATATATACCCTTTGCCGGCTAACTAAGAAAGTGGTTATCGAAATTTGAATAACGATTATTATCACATCGACTGCGGAGCTTCGTGTTGTGTTCTTCGTCTCTAAGCAACACCGCATTGCTGTACGATTCGCCAGAAACGATGATCGACTGCGCGTCGAGACGATGTCGAAATTAGTGAAACTTACAAATGAATACACCTAGGATTAACTTTCGAACGCAACAAATAAACAGCAGTAAGTATGACAACGTTATTGCGCAAATATCGTATTTCGACCGATGAACCAACACTCCGCTCATTTTCGAATTTCAAATATATAACTGCCACGAAATTGCTCGCACAATTTTTACGATCGATAGCATTTTCATTTTCAAGATCCAATTTATATATCTACAATTCTAAGCTCGATACGACATGAACGTGTTTGTAGTTTTTTTAACCTGTCAACTTTGATAATTGAAATTTAATAATTCCATTAACGTTTATTATATATATAAATTATAAATATACAAACCTATCTATACACGATGTGAAATTTCAACAAATTATTATTGCCAAAAGATCAATTATACGGCCTTGAAAGCAAAACGCGTCGGCGACGAATCGAACAAAGATTTAAACCAACTACCGTGAGAAATTCAAAAGTTGTACAAAAGCTAGGCAGCTTCTCGACAGCTCTCCTCTGAAAAATAATTGCTTTCGAGGGTCCCCTTTCATCCGCGATGGTACAAAGCGTGCAGCTGTTGCTCCGAGTCAGCTGACATGAAATGTAACCACCTTACTGGTAAACAGGAATATCGGTATTATCAAATATCATCTACGCATTACGTAATTTTTACATTTACCTTCACACGATATAAGAAAATTAGTTACGGAAAATTGACAGACAGACAGAGAGATTATTACCGTACATATATTTTTGCAGATTATATACATTCTGTAATATACAAATACTCATAATATATAAATACTAAACTTATTTAAATTAAGAAAATCTATTCAAACAGAAGATATGTAAAAGTACTGATGAGTAATATTCGAACAAAGAATTACCTTTTACTCGAAAATCGACTAAATGCTAATTCTGCATTAAGGTGATTTTGGGAAATAAAATTACTATATACGCGGCGTATATTCCTAACATATTTCACTGGAACACAGCTCAAAAATAGATTTAATGCGCACGTGAGTCAAATTGAGGATCGTGGCAGAATGAGACTCACAGAATTACTCGAGCCAGCCTCTCCGATTTGCATGCTATTTCCGAAAATAAGATGTCCAATAAGAGGAAAATGAACGACATGTGGATTTCGACCCCTGAGCACCTCGCCTTTACGAACACAGTACGATCATTTCTGCTAACGCTAGAATCCCGGATGCGCTCGTTTTCATTTTCATAAACACTATTTCTAACTATTTAAAACTACTAGGTTTTTGTAGCTTAATATTAGTTCGCTATATGTTGAATTTTAAATAAAATATGTCAATTTAATAATTATTTTAATAATCTTCGACAATTATGTGTAGAATTATTGGTTAATCTTTATATTTAGCAAATAGAATAGAAAGATGATTAAACACGATTCGACGAAACAGTAACGCATAACAAAATAAAATGAAAATAAAACTTGGAAATATAGGCATTTTTTTACATGAATTAGACAGCAATAAACGTGTACACATATATGCACGAAATGGTTAAACGGTAAATACACTAGTAGAGTGAAATTTTTGGGATTCCAGTGTTAAATCGTTTCGATCGTTCCTAGCTTCGAAAACCAACTTTACGTAATATCTGCAAGGTCTTTGCGCAATTTCAAATATTAGCGATCCTTTCCACAGAAATCCACAGAACGTAAGACAGATAGAATTTACTAAATTTATAACGAATTCTATTAAAAGAGAGAGACAGACAAACAGACAGACAGACAGACAAAAAAAGGAAGTGTCGGGTCTCTCTCTACTTAAGTACATTACACGTACAAAGTCCTAGGCAATATTTTGATTTGAGAAACGAACAAAACGAAATTTGTTGAATTTCAGTTATCTCACCGTCCACGTCGACTATTCTAACACAAAGTTCATTCACGGTAAAATAAACATGCATTTATAAGAAAAGACTGAAACGCACGAATACCGTGAATCGATAATATATGACATTTCATATATGACAATTCATATATGATATTTATGATATATACAAGCGTACATTTCTTTTATCGTGGATCGTAAGTAAGCTGATTGTGAGGTCTACTCTGTATACCCGAAAGCTCGGATACATTATCTCCATATTTTCGTTTTCTATAATTAAGTATTAGTATCAAGGTCAAACGAGAGGATAAGATCGAAATATTTAAAATACGTAAATACAAATTAATAATAATTGTTATTGTAACCCTTTTAGAATAATTTCAAACGCCTATTTCGTATTTTTTTCCATCAAAAAATCCAAGCGAATTTTTCTTATCAAATAAATAATTTCGAAATATTCGGGGATTAGCGTAAGCTTCGATAAACCGATAACTAAATCAAAGATCGCGGCGTTTGGAAACCGCGAACTGGCTCAGACGTGATCGATACTCGCTGAAATATCGATCTTTCCTCGAACAGTCATCTCTGCCACGAACAATACACAGTCAATGTCTGCTTTATGGACACATTATTCTATTCACATCGCTGCTGGACGCATAACGCATTGTGAGAATGCACGCGTTTACAAAGAAACCACTTTTTCTTTCCCATGATTCCCAGTGGACGAAGGAAGGCGAGAAAAAGAAACAAAAATAGAAAAGCATCGCAAGAACTGTACCTGATATACTGGATATATCCATGTCTGGCGTCTTCGAGGAGGAACCCCGGGTTCCGCATCTCGACGCTCTCGAAGACCATCGAGTCAACACATGCCACGAGCCAGCGATCATAAACCTCTTTCCACGAGTCACGAGATTCGATCATTCGACGAATCTAGACACTGCACACCGATTCACTTCATGGCTCACGAATCCGTTCACAAACGATGCTTCGAGGAGAAGCATCTTACACTATTATCGGAAATCTCGACCATCGCGTGCGAGAAAACTGATCACCAAAAATCCTTCGTTTCGAGTCCATCGGTCGGTAAAGAAGGGATTTGAACGGAGACACTTGGAAATTCGGTGGCGCGAACTACGCGTTAGTCAGAATCCGATAAGGGCACGCGATAAAATGAGATACAACAACGTGTTCAAGCAACTGAGAAGGAACAAAACGGAATAGACGTTCACGATTCAACGTACGCGAGGCAACTGAAGTGCGGAGCGAATCGTGGAACAGTGGGAGTCCGGTTATACCTCCCGGCCCCTCTCCGCTCCGTCTCGCCAGTATTCGAGCCGCAACCGACCCTAACCTAACCTATCGGAGCGAAATGCGAGTCGGTCGATCGAGGAAAGCGTGGAAGTGTGGAAGCATGGAAAACGGAGGGAAGGACGTGTTCCATGGCACCATAACACATTTCCGCCCTCTGTTTACGATTCTCTGTCTATATATCTATATACAATTTCTTTGCGCATGCGTTCCGCTTCTACCTTTGTCCCTTATCTGTTGGTCTCCTTTTTTATCGTAATTTTCGATATAGTCGAAAGTCGAGATATTGCTTGGAAAATAGGGGATACGCTTGCAAAATGTAGATAAA
Source organism: Bombus fervidus (assembly GCF_041682495.2). Classification (NCBI taxonomy): domain Eukaryota; kingdom Metazoa; phylum Arthropoda; class Insecta; order Hymenoptera; family Apidae; genus Bombus; species Bombus fervidus. Next base: position 18,791,846 of record NC_091521.1, read on the forward strand.
GGGAAATGACACTCGAAGGCAAACAGGAATTACAGCGTGAAAAATACATATATTTATTTCCCTATTTCAGGATCCGCCTCGTTCTCGTCGGGATGTCAAAGAACGCCAGATATAGTGAAAATTAGGGAGAATCTAATATGAAATATATTCCAATCTCAAAGAGGTATCGTATGTAAAGAGCTGACAAAACGAAGAACAATTTTCTAAGTATCGTTACAAATTATAAATTACAATTTCAATAAAAATATACTTTCGACCATGAAAATTAATTGCTATGTGCCCTTTATTATTTTTGTGCGTTGATATTTTTATGTTATACGACGGTATAACAATTTCACGTTCAATTAAATATTACACAATACGTAATAGACAGCAAAATCTATATCACGAATCCACAGTATTTTCATCTTGGGTAGATACAAAGGAAGACCTTGAGAATTTTCTGTCATGCGTTTCACCCTCGACGGAACACCGAGATTTCAGATATACGCAACCATAGTCCTTTTTTTCTCTCTGCTTGTACGTGTGCATATCCATTCGCAATCGCAAAAGCTCGTATCTACGAAGGCGTAAAACATCGGCTATATTTTTCTTTTCTCCCGTTTTAAATCTCATCGCCAGACGGTGAGCCGCCAAAAATGTTTACCACCCGATGAACGTAGACAAAGGAGAACTCGTCTGATCGTTAACTCGATCGCTAATCCACTCACCCGTACGACGTCGTCTGCTGCGTTTCCCTCTTTTCTCTCCCCTTGCGCAACCCTTTGCTCTTTCCACGCACAAAGCGATGTAATCGATGACTGCTTATTTTTACACAGTTTGGTGGTTGATCATGGACTTTAATCGCCTTGAAAGAGTAGCGAGCCGACGTCAATAGAAAAACGAATAGAAACGAATATAGAAACGAAGCGTGTAACTATCGATCGCTTTGATATTGAATGATAGTTATTAACGTTGCTTTTGATTTATTTGTAATCGTTAAACTGTTTTTTTTTTTTTTTTTTTTTTTTTTAACGAAGAAGCTCGTTGTTGTATACAAGATATTAAGAAGAAAACAATGCGCGATTATTTTATGTTATCAAAACTTGAAAATCTTACTCGCAATGATTTGGTGAATCATTGTTTGAAACGAAGAGACCACAACCTTCCAGTGTGGTGTTTCTTACGATCGTATAGACTATAGATGGATTATACAGATTGTCGCGCAATGGATACTGAAATCCTTGGAAAGTGATATCAATTGTCCAGAAATCTAGCGATGCCTACTCCGATTGTGTCAACAAAGAATATATTACGTATATTGAATTTTTCCTTCTGAAACGCGATACGACGTGACGCTCGTATTTGCGTAACTTTAACGTAAGTATTTGATTTGCAAATACACGAGGAAATCGGTACAAATTGTTGTATTAAAGCACAAAATATTTAAAACGTACTAAATATTTATTGAACAAAAATATCTAGCGGTAAAGCTATAATTCAACGTTTCAATTTTAAGCTAACTAAGCATCGCAATTGTTGAATATCGATACCGCCTCTGGAACATCGTCGACAGGAAATACGCGCGACCTTTCGAACCAGTCAACGAGAAAAATTCGCGTCTGCGATAGAAACATAAATAGCGAGTGTTTTGTACGTCTCATTACCAAGCCCATTGACAAGTGGGCGATAAACAGAGAGTACAGTGAAGAATCTAACAGCAGCTGCGGCTGCACGAGTCGAAGGTGAATGACCTCTAAAGAGAACTACAAACTAAAAAAATCAATGTATATCCAGCCACGGATGTATTTATCGACAGTTATAGCAAAAATCAAAAACGATAGATACATTGGAAGAATTCTATGCTTTAATAACTTTTACGATTCGGATGGCGTTCGAATAAATCTCCATCTAGCTTACAATTCAAATACAATTTTATGCTTCGTTCGTATCGTACATATCGCAGAAACTATTTCGATAACGTTAAAAGAAATTTAATCGAATTATCACATACATCGAATACAAACGTTTATTGGATTTTCAAATAAGATGTCACATTTTTTTTAACGTTTTCACAAATATTTGCGAAATTCGATTGAAATGAAACACCCTGTACGGCTGTCGCTTTCCTCGGTAAGTGTATCTAAATGGCGTAACGGCCGTGTAGACACGCTCCGCATTTTACCGTGCGCATCTTCTGTGCGTTCAGCATCGAGCAAAAACCAGGGAAGAAATGCAGAAAGTGCCATGCATTACGTAAATACTCGGGCACAATAAGATACGCAAGGTGTTATTCTCTCTCGGACACGGTTGTGTTTAGTCTGTTTCACGCAAGTTCGCACGAATCCGCTTTCAGCGATCGTTGCGATGCCCGACGCGTTTTCTGCACGCACAAACCATTACCTCGTTCCTGGCAACGATGCCATTTACGACCAGGGGGCAATTAATGCCGAGAAATCGTCCCGACCGGAGTTACTTCTTTCTCTTCTTCTCCTGTTCCTTTCTTCTTCTTCTTCTCCTTCTCCTTCTTCTTCTCCTTCTCCTTCTTCTTCTTCTTCTTCTCCTTTTTCTTCTTCTTCTTCTTGTGAATGAGGGGTATCAAACACGCAAAGTTCATTAGTAACCGCGGCTTAGAAAAAAAAAAGTCAAACTTAAAGAAGAACCGTATTTTGAAACGTTGCCGATTTTCAAGTGACTTTTTGAATTTGTAATTCGAAAAAAATCGCCAATTCGTATAGTGTTCCGATAAGCTAATTAGTCGAATGAAATTCACAATTTAACTTTATAAAAAAGAGGGAATCCATTGTTTGTATTTGTTTAAGAACTTACTTCGTTATTTAAATGGAAAATGTCAATTTTCATCATTGCTCAGATGACTGATTGGATTAGAATGATATGCTAGTCTAACAACAGCTTCTACGTGCAATGATTAATAACAGCATACCGTGCTTTTTTGTCTCTTCCATGCAGCTAATGCAATATTCAATGCAGTCTGCAGGATTATTCTACGTATTAATTATCGGTGTGTAGATATAGGCTGAGGCGTTTACTCAACGGTAGCCGAAGTGTAAACCTTGATAACATCTCGCACAAAAATCTTGTAATTGACGAGACTTTCGGCAGTTTAATAGATATACTAACAATTGGGCTTAATAAATAAATGTGTGACACATGTATGTATATGTATATCTTCAGAAATCATCGACAATTTTCAAACGTAATTTACATTATACAAGTTTTCCCACGTACAATTAATAGCTGCACGGCATCTTCGACTTGTTTATCCATTTTTTAAAAATAGAAGCGTTTCGTTCGCTGATACCATAATTTTCGGCTGTTACTCGGCTGCCCCTGTATCACGAAACAAACTCATTCCGACACGCAACAGCGATTCTAAATTTAATATGTTTTTCCCCCATGGAGAGCATCAAAGAGCGGAGATACCGCGTAGTACGTACATTTTTCGAATCTATGCTGTTTACTCGTGCAAAATGGCATCGGTATTGTCCAAGCGGGTATCGTTAACGAAAGAAAAGGTACGCAACGTCCGGCCATTATTCTCAACGAGAGTGGCGGGTCTTTGTTAGTGAAATTTACGAACGACCGAGAATTCCGTTCAAGGTAGACTACCTTGGTCGGCTTCGATAACCAGACGAGTCGTCAGAATTATTCGCAACCTGTGTTTCTCCTTTTCACCTGATGCGAGCGGCACAATGGGCGTTACAAGTGAAAACTCGATATTTCAGCGCGATTGTTCCTCAAATACGAACGCACATGCCTGATTACTCGATCGCTCGAATTTTCCGATCCTTTGAAAATTTGTACAGGTTTCACCTAATAAAGATCATTGATCAAGAAATTATATAGGAAAGCTAAGAAAATGTAACATGTTCCACGGAAAGAAATACAATTTCACCAGAATCGAGTACGATGCTCAGCGATGCTCCGACAACAGGGATTGTGGTGCACTTTCACGTTCCGTATGACCTACCGCCAATTCAATACCCGACCGCAAACTTATTAGCGTCTGCCACGGGAACCCATTCCTATAAACCGAACGGAGCTTCGTGCAGAGGTTTGTCGTCTTCAAAAGGAAAACTTCCTTCCATTGTTGGCGACGTTTCTTCCGGACGATGGAACTTAATGCAGGATTCAATATTTGCAAGATCGCACGGCATAAATTTTATTGCTCGATAATTATGCTTTCTTTAGTATCAAAGAGTTTCTGCATTTAGAGGCGAACAACATATCTTTTATTGTTCGGTTGATATCGAACTTTAAGCTTAATCGTAAGGACGCAAGTTTGCTTGATCTATACACGAAGAGTACTTGAGTACTATCTTTCTTCGACGATTCCTAGAAACTTTCTAACTTTTCCGAGAAACATATACCGAATTTTATCACAGGCCTACATTCTAACTATTCCAAAAGAACTGTGGTCAGATCCCGTTCCTCCTGAGCAAGAGGAGCAGGTTTCACGATAATAAACAGCGCACAAATAATCAGCGTTTTGTTCATTCGCGCCCAAGCCAAATCGAATTACTCCAAAGACAAGTTCAATTATACGTAAAATACTGCCGGCGAGACTATCGTTCGTTTTCGCGCGTCCATAAATCTGCCTCGTTTGTATGTGAGAACGCTCTCTTATATCGAGCTTCTCGTTTCATCTACAATCTACCACGATCTACACACATCGGCCACCTTTGTCGAACCGTTTACGGGGTGTACGTTTTCAGTCTATTAGATCAATCGAGAAATCCGACTCTTTTCTATCTTTGGAAAGGAAGAAATCCAAAGACTATCGTAGGCAAAAAGTGAAATTTTCAGTATTTGAAAAATAAACTTTGCGAAACACGGATTTCTCAATCCTTCCAAGAACGAATTGAACGTTCGAACTCGTCAAAGACCTAATAAGTAACTTTTTAGTATCCAAATGATCGATAGATTTCGATTAAATGCTTATGTTCATAAATGTAATATCATTTCTCAATCAGTTGCTATTTATCAGCTGCTAGCTATTGAAAATAGGACACCCTGTATATGTACGTTTGCAGAGAGGTGTTCACCGCTGTATGAATCGGCTGGCATGAATTACATCGCTGTACGACAATTATAATTCTCATGTCGTACAAAGTTTTTTCGTTTGACTCGCGTGACACGAGTCTATTTCGAAGAGAATAAGCTCGCGAAAGCACCCAATGTCAGCGATGATTCTCTTTCCTACGTGAAGAGGAAACCGTTCCTCTGGCTGGGTCGGACTATTTCGCGTCGTGACCTTTAACTTCAGCTAGGCTAAAGGTCATGTATCTGTTTATAAAACGGTTTCCTAAATGGCTTGGCCAAAAATAGTATGCAAAGCATCGAAGCTGCTAGAAAGTATCATCGATACACGTTTGATACACGAAATATAATTTACGTGATTTAAAAATTATTTTTGAAAAAAAAGGACAGAAAGCTATCGCAGCAAAAAGATCTATCGCACAAACATTTACAATTTTCTTCTACTCGAAAGATAGACACCGCTGATGTTAGACTTGCTGATCAAATCGTATCATACGAGTTTTCGGACTGCGAAGCATCATCCCATCCCTGTGCTATCTCAAATTCTAAAAACGCTTTGTTCCTCGTCGCGGAAAATATGAAAAACGTGTCGTCTGGGACAATTTGGTCTGATCTCCCAATCTGTGAAAGTGCGTCGCCGTTCACGAAACGAGGAACCTTCATTTCCGGCACCTTTCCTGACTCTCAGAGAGGGTGATGATATTACACGGTCGCGACTTACACAGATTACGCAACCCGCAGCGTAGAAAGTCGAACGATTAAGGCAAGAAAAGAGACGAGCTCGCTTCCACTTCCTGCAAATTAACGAATGTTTACATCGCAAAGACTCAAGGAAGTTCGCACGAGACTTTCCTTAGGCCGTGGAGCTGGCTTAATTGAATTATTGCCAGAAGAAGGAAGCCGCGGGGACGAGAAGTCTTTTTCCCAAGAAAGGAACTCGTCTGCCTGATTAAGTAACAGTTCCTTGTCCTGAAATTATTTCCTGAGAACCGAGTTCGCCAACGCTTGCTTTCGATTAATTTGATCCGGCGCGTCGCACCGAGGAAATCGAACGGTGCTTACTTAACCTAAGTACGCTTATCGTTAGACTCCGGATGTTCATGCAAATGGACAGCTTCATAGAATGCAAATAGGGAAATTAAATCTATATAGAAATTTTCTGTGAAGATCAAAAGATTTCCATGTATCAGAAAGATTAAAACGAGTCGTAAAAAACTTATGACAAAGACCCAGATAATTGGATATGAAATGGCAAACTAAGGGAAGCTTAAAATTGGTATGCGAATTGTCTACGTATACGAATATTACGGTAAAATTTGAATAGAACATTTCTCATCACGTACCTAAGGGTCACATATTCTGATTCACATAGTCTATCAGAGTCACATAATACGCGTTACACCTATACATGGCCGTTGTCAATTATACATTCTTTTGTTCGCCACCGTGGAATACTTGTACCAAATTTCAATCAAGCAGATCCGCCAGAAGTAAAACAGGAAAAAGGAAAAAGCACGACTGAATATAAATATCCATCGAAAAATCATTGAAAATGTCGCGTCATACAGATTATCCCGTTTGCACGACAACATTCGCTTCTCGATAGTCAAAAGATGGTTTAGATGGCTTATACTTGGCAACGAAACGTGCAACCACAAGCCTCGAAGACAGGTTTTAATAAGAAAAAAATGTTGGCGAACGACTAGCCTCTCGGTGCAGCCACTCTGCGTGAATTTCAGCGATGGTAATTTCAGTACGAGGTAAATTACAGACACTCCACCGAGCTAACCCTTTTCGAATTAATTAGTTGATCGAATGAAAAATCGAATCGTTCGCTGCATCGTGCGATAAAGATCGACAGGCTGCCGTGATAAACGTAGTATATCCGTTTACTCGTTTGAAGGACAAAAACCGCTTTGGACGCAACAGAGGATTCATCCGAAGCTCGATGTTTTGAAAACCGAAAAAGAAGGGATATCGATACAGGAATTTCTCGATATCCAAAGTTTTTTTGGCATGTATAAGGTACAAGGGGAAGAATAACAGGGAAGACAGTTGACAACTTTAGCGTACCCGTAGCTGTACCAGCCTTAATGGCACCAACGAACCACGCGATTCGATCTTATCGGAGTTGCAGGCCAGAGTACGTAAACGCGTATTTACACGCACACACAGACGATCGCGTTCGTATATATCTTATAATACATTTAAGATGAAAGCTTCTGGACCCCTTCGAGGGACTGACCGATTGACAAACGCGTTTCGATTCTAACATGTAACCATGGTGCCGGTAGCCAATGACGTTTCGTATCAACTAGAAACAGGTTTAAATCGCTGTACATTTCCACCATCAAATAGAATCTCGAGCAGACCGACCAAGGTCTTATTCTTTGCCGTTATAATTTGCCTTGCGATATAGCGCAGTCACACGATCAATCAGAAGTGAAATTAACACGTTTCTGGTGTCGGAGCAAACGAATCGACAGAAATACGAGGAAATAAGGTGCTGAGATTCTGGTCACGATTGTATCAAAGGATTTCTAAACGAAGTCGCGGAGAGACGCGATCGCGAGGAGGCGCGTCAACGGGAGTCGTATATTACCGTTACGATTTTCGGTTAGGATAATAGAGGTGGTTTAATTAGTATACGCTAGTATAATAGTATAAGATAGTTACGCCAATGCGTAATGTATAAGTTAAGTAGGTGAACGATTGAAGGGTGAAAACCCGGTAAAGAAATATTGACTGCTTTAAATATGACGAACCAGTGAAACATGGAAAAATCTACGTTTCCCCAATTTTTACCTGATGGAACAGTAAGCATAAGGAAGTTCTTCACCCGAATATGCTTTATGCCAAATGATAGTATTGACGGTAAATCGAAAAACCTCGTTTTATGACAGTTCCTTAGGATTATTGCGGCCCGCTTAATCCTATGTGCTGATAGCCGCCTCGAATGTAAAGTACCTCACCGTAAGTAACAACGAAAAAGAAATAACGAGATAACGATTAAAAGGAAACATTATCGCATGGAAATATAATATCCTTATTTTGAAAAACGGCACAAAAAGATCCTAAGATCCACGTCCAGGCTACCGTTCTCTAATTGAAAATATATTTGTCTGACAACACAATAATTTTAGACATACTAATTTACGTATAAAACTCACCTTTTACAACTCCTCGCCGCTTCGTCGTCATCTGCTGGCGCACCAGCACCAGAATCCTGAAAAAAGAAACGAAAAATCAAACCTGATCAGTAACAAAGTGCCGCCAGTCTAATAATTTGAAAGTTGTTCATCTGGCAAAGCAACTTTAGTAATCGCTGCTTTTAGAATCTAGAGTCTTTAATTTGATCTGTGTACATAATGGAATACAGCACTTCCTGAATAAAGAGAATATACGCTTCTTGGATCCCTGGCAAAGATAATTGAAACGCGAGCGAAAGGAAAGCCCGAAGAACGTAGCTTTCGAGCTAAAGACAATTTCGTTCAGGATGTATATCCACCTGTTAAAATAGGACAAATTCCTCCTGTATAGATTCATATATGCGCCTACCTACCTATGTATTCACCGAATTAAAATTTGTCTATTTTGAAAGAAATTATATTTGTGGATACCAGTAATCTCAGAGCGACATTTATTATGCAGCGACCTAATAGAATTAAGCTAACGTAATTGTTGCTAACGTAAATATCACAAGCCAATGAATTGGAAAACTTCCTGATTTACATATTCAACGCTTTAATCAACAATCTCGCGTCATGAAAAAATCCAAGTAGGTATGTACGTCTATTTCAAACGTATACGTGTCCGTGTTACAGCTGTTTGAATGGCAATAAAAATTCATAACGGTCGGGTATGTTAATTACAAAAATACTTGTTGGTTATTTTATCAACAAAGGTAAATCTCGACGTCGATGAATGAAACCACACGTGCACTTACACGTGTCCGATGCACACTCGAGTGTGCGTGGTGAAAAAAAAAAAAAAGGCAGAACGCCACGCCACCAGCTAAGCACCTGTTAAGGCTGCCTTTGTTAAACGATTTTACGCGTTGTGCCTCAAAGTGCCAACCACTTGCCTTCCGCGGGTCGTTATGCGATAATTCGCGCACCCGCTACAAAGGCTACCGTCACTGATACCAAAGACACGGAGCAAAATTTATTCGAACAAAGTTTACGTAAAACGAGCAGAGAGCAAATTATTTTCGACTAAAACCAGCCACCGCTCGCTGCAGATTCCTTATGGGATTTCAAAGATTCGTTTCGAGATTTCAAAGGTTCGAAAGACACATCAAGCGAAATCGTTTCAAATCTTTTACGTCATTTAATTCCATTAATTTTTAAATTCCCTTGTCTGGTGAGATCTAAGAAACATGAAACAAAGAATCGAGTCTTAATCTAAGAGAAAAATTTCAATTCGAATGGGTTAATTAGATATAACGTATCAAACGTGTTAATAAAATATTACAGGGGAACCAAGATACCGTCGCTGTCGAGCATACCACGCAGAAAACGAGCCTTTAAAATCAATAGGCCTGTGTCCCCTGTCGAATCCACCCCCTCTGGACACGTTAGAAAAATGCAACTACCCTTTCGGACGGTGAGTGCACTTCGTAGGCCGCGAAGCATTCAGCGCATGCAAAGTGCATGATGGGAAACGCGAACCCTCTTTCGGCTCCCTTGCTCCAAGGACCCTGCGAGTTAGTCACCCCCCTGAATCTCTCGTTGCATCGCGGAACATTTTCTTCGGTATCGCGTAACGTCGCCCACGAGATTCCAAGGTTCGACGCGTACCAAATCTAAGTTGTTCGTTTTAAGACAAACGCCGCGATCAGCTGTATTATCTGTATTAACATCAAATTCCATTATCCCCAATTCTCTGTTTATTCCCCGAATTAGAAAGATTCCAAAAATTAGATATAATTGCTTGAAACCAACTACAACAATAGCAATTTGTAATTACGGTTTTCGCCGTGCGATATGCGAGACTTTAGTTTTCCTTAAAATAACGGGTAAAACTGTTTATGAAAGATAAAATAGAAGTAAGGTAAACTTTATAAAAAGAAGAAAAACTAGTAATAGTAGATAAGTAGATAACAGCGTAAAAATAAAGATATACAATCAATAATGCAATACATGTTCGTTCGAGAACAATCGTAAAACGAGATTTGATCAGAGTGTTTGAAAGGGGACTAAGCTGGAAAGGGAAGCCGTTCGCATCGATGAATTGCAAATAGTGCAAAAGCGATAACTAAAATCAGATAAGGCAGATGCTCGCAACCCTTTGCGTACAACAACGATCTTGTACTACTTTATGCAAATACCAAATCATTAAAGCTACACACCTAGAACTGTAAATACACCGAGTTATTGAATTATTCGCCTTTATCTTGCCACTTTGATGATGATGACACGTTACAAAAATATGTTGTAATAAAATTCTGTCGTTCTGTCTACCAAAATAATTTGTAACAAAAACAAAAAAAAAAAAAGAAATATTATAGTAGAAGAAACCGGCAAAGCAACGATCAGCGATCAGAATTCGCGTTCACGAAAATGAAGATAAACATCTGGGTTTATGTTTATATGTATCTTGGAATTTCTCGAGGGAATTCATCGTGCGCGGTCATAAAGCAACGATCGCTATTAGCACCGCAGCGCAATTTTCCATCCCTGGCACCACGTTCGCCCTTAGAATAGAATCTTCCGTCCGCTAAAAAGAAAATTACGCCACAGCAAACAGAATCATATCCTGCAGTCTTCTAATCGTAATTTTCAAGCCGAATTGTACGCTGATACGAATGCGATAATATTTACAAAGATACATACACGTACGCCCAACTTTTGAATCATGACCAGGTAAGAAGATCAGAGGAAATATGGTACGAGCGACGCGGTCTTTTGAAAATTCGCTACAAAAATAATAAAAAAATCTTTGAAATTTCCCTTCGTAATCGCAATTTTAAGAGATAGAATTGAACAACGTAAACTGGCTACAAAATGAAATATTACATTCACGTAACGATGGCTTTCAACGAGTTAATTTAACACCATTTTCTATATCTTGGCAAAGTATATTTACGATGAATTGTTATTATGTACTGTATACTACCGTGATACGTTCAGTCGACCAAAGTTTTCATATACTTGCGGCGATCGTCTATTTCGTTCTGTCCTGTTTACTTTACGAATCTCTGGGATTAACCGCTTCTTTACGCTCATAGAAACTTTTGTCGGTTTGAAATTCACAGAAATTCTGAGTACTTTCGAACTGATAAAAACTTTGAGTACTGTACTTTACAACTGGCAGAAACAAGAGCGCTATTTTCCGCTCCATTTATCGTAACTTTCGTTTCACATTGCCATTATCATCTCGCGCAGCTTTTCTCCGTATCAAGTTCGAGTTTATTTCCTAACGAAATAGCAAATGGTGCAAAGTTGGAAGGAAAGAATCGCAAGTACGGCATCTTCGCACAGCTTAACGCAGCTTTTATCTTTCCCGCCCATCCTTGAATCGTATCGATCCTCGAGATCTCTCCGCACCAAGCAAGAGCCCATAAGAGCGGAAGAAAAACCGATAATTTCCAGAGTTACAGCTCGTTTCAGTTGATCAAGTTTATAAGCAAAGAAGGCTGCGCACGTTGCTTCTTCTGCCATGTCGAGAATACCGGACCATAGAACTCTCCATATCTGGATAAGTAAACTGGCTTTGCTGGACAAGAAACGCCACTTGCCATCTCTTTATCAGAGAAATAAAGTACCACAGGGCAGATCCGAACGTTTATCACGTGCTGCTGGAATTTAAATAACCTTAGTCCTCTAATGTCCTGTAATATCTTTAGCACGCGCTTCGAAATACATATAATGTTAGTAATAAAAAATGATCGAGATACATCTACATATTTGTAATAAACGGAAGTTTATCAAGATAATTATAGAAAAATGAGCTACGCCTGAAAAGGATGCTTTTGAGAGAAATGATTCCTTCGGGAACTATTTATTATCTTGCTTGGAATTTTTTTAATTAAACTTACGATATAACAAAAAATATAATTAAATCTTTAAAATGAAACAGCAGGGAAGATGATATAAGATGACAAGAGGCTAAAGATAGTGTCCAGACATTAGCTCTTGAGACGGCCATCTCAGAAACACTGAACAATAGGTCCACTTCGAAAGACACACTCCTAGACCTTTTTTACATTCGTGTTTACTTTCTTCGCAATGTGCAATAATCAATAATGCATTACCCGTGAAATTTTCATCCAAACTATCTATAGAAATACAAATATTTCCTTATGACAAACAGAGATACACGCTAATTGACGGGTTTACACGGTAAACGATGTAAATAGTTTTAGTGGAAAAGAATATAATGTCATGTTGAATGTAGTGTTAAAAGTTAAAGTCGTCAATTTCTCGGAATTAGTAGGCACCCAATCAACTCCAAATTCACTTCGCAGGAAGCCAACCATTATGAATCGAAGCAAACGCGAAATGTGGAAAGAACGTTCGATCGTAGCAACAAGACATTGGCGAAACATGTTATTATTGATATAGATGACACATGCAGATTTTCACTCGAATTACTAGAAAATCCTATAACAATCTGTTTGCGATAATCATAAAGTGCCTCGTAGGAAAATTTATCTCGTTCGTTATTTAATACGTTGCAATTACCTAATTACTTAATATCTAACGCGATATACCAGTTGCATAACGATTAAATAGAATAGAATACGAAATACTTCTCCGTTATTTTTCGCAAGAACGTACAAGATTTTTAAAGAAAGTATAGAGACCTAATGTGTGGTAGGAAGAAGCAATCCCTATCAAAGGTATTACTTAAATTTCGTTTCGTTTTCTTTCGTCAAACAGCTGTTCAATGTCGCAGAAAAGCTCGCTTGTCTTCCAATTGCATCGTGGAAAAAACTAATCGTCGAAAGAACCGCCCGTTTCCAAACCAAATCAGGATGGACGAACAAACCAGTAGGAGGCTCGTGATTGGTCATCGTTGAAGCTGACAAAATGCAAGATTTTGCGAAATGCAGACTCTACCCGTTTCAGCAAAATCATTCTACCGGTGGAAGGAAACGTACTCGTCACGGCACTCGTTTTCGAATAGGAGATACGTATACGCTGGGACCACGTGTTCCTTTCGCTCTCTTTTTCAACTTTCTTTCGTCGCACCGGTGTCGTAGCGAGTTCTAAATAGACTAAGACAGTCACCATCATCGCGACGCCACCACTGCTGACTCCGGTGTACGCGAGTGTCACAGTCACAAGTCACAAACAATCGGTGGCATTGCGACGCGACGGGACAAACCCTAATGATGCGGGGGTACATTCCTCGAAAAGCGAAACAAAAACTAAGAAGCTCTTTTTGCTCATGGAAAGCATATTTTGAAATTTTGATTATTAACCATTGAAGACTATCGTAGCTGAAATTTCATTCACAAGAGGAGAATTAATTTTATTTGAACATTATCGTCCCTCGATACCATCGCAATGTTATTCGTAACTTCTACAAACAGTAACTTTTCTGCTTTTCATCTAATAATATGCGGTCGATCGAAAGTAAAAATTTACACTCCCCAAGATCTGTAAAAATAGCTAGCCTATAAAAAAACACGTTTTTTTTTTGGAAATGCGATGTTTATGTTTGGTTTATATATACATGGAAAGATTAGTAATTGCAAAAGATGTAAAAGTTTATCCCTCGTATCTGAATTGGTATAACCCATTTGATTCGTATTATGCGGTTTGTATAGCCCGTGTTATACAAATTCATTCGCTATATTTCCATTCTTAGTTTTATTAAAAATCTATCCATTTTTTCTCATGAAACGAAACGCAAAGATCTTAATGCAACTAGATTTGCAAGCGCGTCTAAAGAATCATGTAATCGCACACGATTGAAAAAGATACAAAGATACAAGGTACGATAATAAGTCACGCATGAAACGAGTCATTTTGTGCAATTAATTGATATAGATTTCCAGGAACCATAGTCTATGATACAAACATGTGTGACTCTAGCGAATTAGATAAGTGACGATTAACCACGTACTCGTGCGGTGTTGCGTTGTAGTCTTTGGTCGCGGGAGGGAAACGTCAAAACAACTCTTTGTTTACCGCAGACATAGTTTATCTATGGCCATAAGCTTCCCTCGCTTACCGTCACTACGTATATCGAGCAGAGAACATGGAATTTTCACAATTCCCTTTTTCAATTGGCTATCAATACGCCAAATAAGGAAAAGCTGTTCGAACAGACCCGAACGATCTCTAATGCATTTGGGACACGGTATTTCGAACAGCGATAATGGTAAATTTCAAAACAATGCATTCCCAGTAAAAATTGACAGCAGCTATCGACAAAGACGCACAGAAGCAAGAAAACTTACCGAACTCTGCGGGGAATTGGATATACTTGGAGACCGTTGCACGGTGACCAACGCCATGATAAGGACCTGCCACGTTGTTGAGATGTTGGAGACAACACTCACTGTCACTATGCACACACGTAAAAACGGTCGGATCGTTTGAACCACGGAAAAACGATCATTTTTCACGCACTTCTAACGGCATCACGCTCGCGGCAGCCATATTCGATACGGTCTAACGTAGCGGCCAATCTACGCATGCGTCTAGCCACGGCGTGCGCACACCCGCGAATTTCCTTATCATACAATGACGTCATAGTCATGGACTACACATTTTCATTTCTTTAAATATAAAGTATGATAAACTTACCTCGAAATTATAAAATTAAAATTATAAATAAACCTAAATCCGTAGCTTCTCAAGAATCTGATTGCATTGAATGATATTACTTATTTTTAACATATACAGTATAAGCATGTAAAAATTACAAACATCGAATGATCGTCTTTTCAAACCTTTCTTGTAATCATATAATTTTGAATTAATTTATACTTCATTTCAATATTATTCTCTTAAAAGTTATGAAACAAAGTATATTTATACGATTCTTTATTTTCCATACTTTCTATAACATTTCTTGTAACTACTGACAAATTTATATTTGTTACGTTTACATTTATTTATGGCTATAATTATATTTGAGAAAAGATATTTCTATATATATGCGTAGACTGGCCGTTATATATTATATATATAATCCACATATTTTTATAAGATATCGACGATTTTGTATAAAATTTTACAAAACATTGTTATCGTCGCGCTCGCGTGTTCTGTTACTTTGATAAAATTAATTATGAACTGATTTGCGTATATGTAGCGTAAACTCGTGCGTTTAAGATGTTTCAAAAGTTTATCGATATTAGAAAGAGAGTTCAATATTGGATATGTCAGTTATCGATTATAAATCGAGAGGTCGAAACCGCATTGGAAACGTTTATGCGATATATGTCAAAGTTATACATAAAGATCGCATTACACGTAAAATAAAAATTGTGTATCTTATATTTCTTATACTAAAAGACAGTATTATATTTATATTTGTTCAAAAATGTCGAAAATTTTTACACCAACAAATCAAATCAGATTAACCAACGTTGCCGTGGTTCGTATGAAAAAAGCAGGAAAGCGATTTGAAATTGCTTGTTATAGGAACAAGGTTATCTCATGGAGAAATAAACTGTAAGTCTTTATCAGATGATCAAATCTAAAACGTACGTTAGATTATTTGTATTGTACGTTCTTGTCATCTAACCTATACCTATATATTTTGTCCTTATAACATATCTTACTCACTTTTTATGTACACAGTACATATTAAATTTTCTATCAATCATAATAACAGAATTACATTTCAGAGAAAAAGACATCGATGAAGTTTTACAAACACATACAGTATTTATAAACGTTTCGAAAGGTCAAGTAGCAAAGAAAGAAGATCTTGTAAAAGCTTTTGGTACGGATGATCAGACAGAAATTTGTAAAGAGATTCTCACAAAAGGAGAACTTCAGGTTTCTGACAAAGAACGGCATTTGGCTTTAGATTCTATGTTTAAAGATATTGCCACAACTGTTGCTAACAAATGTATAAATCCAGAAACTAAACGTCCATATACAGTAACTATGATAGAAAAAGCCATGAAGGATGTACATTTTTCAGTAAAGCCAAACCGAAATGCAAAACAGCAAGCTTTGGATGTAATCCCTCAATTACAGACTATAATGCCATTAGAACGAGCTCAAATGAGACTCAGAGTTTCAGCCTCAGGTAAGGAGGCTAAAAAGATAAGAGATAAAATAGTAAAGTCAATAACAAAATTAGAAACAGAAGAATGGAATAACGGAATGTTAAATTTGATTTGTTTAATTGATCCTGGACATTACAGAGAGATAAATGAATTAGTAACATCCGAAACTAAAGGTTCTGGATTATTGGAATTACTTAATTTAAAAGAAATTGTCGAGGGGGATGAAGTTTTGGAATAAACAATTAATTTTATCGAATGTTGTTATCGTCTTTAACCATTATATATATATATTGTATATATGTAATTTATTTTCATGTTTAAATTTAAAACTGTATTTATTTGCAATATTTTTTTCTATAAATATTTTTCTACTATATATATATCTATATATATATATATATATAGCAACAAAAATTTGTTGCAAAATAATAAATTTCTATTTAGCAATCTATTAATGTATATATAATATAATTTTAAAGATATAGTTTATTTTTGTCACTTAAATAAACAGATGTATTTTAATGAAATCGTATATAATTATTTAGAATTAACAAAACATTCTATGAAAAATCGTATATAATTATTTAGAATTAACAAAACATTCTATGAAAGTGACCACTTTATGTGACAATACATCAAAAAATCTTTGTATAATATTTTAAGATTATACTGTACTTTTAACTCTTTTTTTTTTTTAAGTCTTTATATATAAACTACTTTAATATATTAATCAATTACTATGTACATAATAATATAGTAATATAATATAGTAATATAGTAGTACAATATAATCAATAACTGACATTTATAATTTCTCATTATAGAATATTTACAATGTGCCTATTTTAAAAACATATTTAAAAATAATATTGCAAAATATTTGTGTAAAGTATTCGGTTATTTATATTACTTTTACAATAAAAGCAATAGGAAATAGTCTACAGATTTTTGTTTTGATAAAGTCTATGATTCAATTATCCTCATTTTTTTCAACCTCTACTCTAGGAATATATATGTTTTCTGTACGTTGGTCACACTTTGCTGCAATTCGTGAGGTTGTTAATAGAAAGTTTTGTAATTTGTTTAAATATATTTGTGCTTCCTTATTTAATAAGCCATGTTGAACCAAAGATGCAACATTTCGTTCTACACGTTTGCATATCGCTTTTGCTGAATGTAGCATAGAACAAGCTTTACCACCACCCTATTAGAATATAAAATGAAATGTAAGATATTTAACAGAAAGTGTAAGATGGAAATGTTCTTTTTACCGGAATAATATATGTTTCCTGGGGAGGTAGTTGATTGGCATATTCTGCTATCCATTCGTCCAAATCATTAATATGTTTACTTTCAAACGCTTTAGCTTTTCCAGGTATCGGTTTTGATATAGCATGACTCAAATCAAACAGAATCATTTGCACCCTCTTTAATTTATCAACATAAGGATGTTCAACTTTACTATCTGTTGCAAATTCCCTTGCCAACCCTATTTGTGCTAATAACTCCTCTGTTGAAACAAGAGCATTAAATGTTACATCATTTTGCGTAGTTATATCTGTGTCTATACTTGATAATTGTAAATCGCTGTCTCGCATAGAAACGTTTTCCTTTTTTGTTACTTTTGATGCTGAACTGCTACTGCAATGAAACAATTTTATGTTGATATCACCTTTGCTAATTATTTATACATACCTTTTGTAATTTATTAAGAATTACATTTATGTGAATGTGCTAAAAAATCATTATTTAATTCATTATTACAGAATGTTTTTTACATTTTTTCTTATCAATGACAAAGTAAGGAGATTTATTAAAAAATATATTTCATTATATATAATAAACAAAAGGAACATATAACAAGTCTTGACAGTTTTTATAGCTTCCTAGCGTATAATCCAAAAAGAATATATTAACGTATCTTCAAAAGGAATAGATTATATAAAGACAAATAATTTCTATATAAAAGTTGCAAATATACCAAATCTGTTAATGTAGCAATTGATGATAAAAATAAATTATAAAACATTTATAGACTAATGTTTATGATATTTAGATGCAACATCAAATTAAGATTTTATACTTATATTATGATAAAGGCTATTAAAGTATAATAAGAAAAAGAATATCACAATAAAATATATATTTTATGGCCCGATATTAATACATGTTATATCATAAAGTATAAAATAAGATTCAGGTTATACTAAACATTTGTCATGTACATAAATACCTATTTCTAAATGATGCCCGTAAGACGGTTTTATACAACAAAACAGGATTTTTCCATACATTTCTGACTACTTCCATATCTATAATGAATATCTATAACATAAACGTAATTACGTCAATATAGTATGTATTTTTAAGCGTAACAGTTTTAGTTAAAGTAAGAGAATAACGATAACGACATATCAATCGTTAGATGTTAAGTTACTTCGCGATTTGTGATCATGCTGCTGGTTAAACCTGCGCGTTACAGATGAATTTTAAAAGTTTTGATTAAATATACTGCATAAAGGGATTATATATATTTACAAAAAAATTTGTATGAATCGAATTTAAAGAATTATTCCAAGAAAATACACATATCAAAATATGTATTAAAATATATAACTAAGAAAAATGTATTTAGTATGTAAGAAGAAAACAACCAGATTTCACGGGCAAACATTTTATCTTTTGAAACGCTTTTTATTTGTATGATTTAAATTGCCTGATTTGCATGTATACAAAATTTTATCAACTATGTGACAATTAAAAGATGTGTAAAAATTTTCATGCATTGTTTTAACGACAAACGGTAAATTCCTGAGTGATTAATATCAGAACTTTTCACTAAATATTTAAATTTTTATTATGGGCTCTTTGTCTCTATCACATTTTCTAGCTTTGGAAAACTCCTAAATAAATAATTGGAATCATCTATAGTCATAACAATACTTACATACATACATACATACATATGTACGTAACTGGTGAAACAAGAGTTCATTTAAAAATTTTACAGAATGAAATATTTTATTTCATAATGTACAAAATGGTAACTTGATTAAATCAGAATTTAAAGAAAAAAAGGGAAATCCGATACAAAATAAGGCTATGAAATAATAAATAAAATTTAGTAAAAGAAAGCAATAGAATTGTCTCTTAATAACTGATTTATTAAGATTACTTAATTGGGAAATTTATATTATAGTAAAATGAATTATGTTTGTGTATTTAAATTCTAAGGTAAAATTATAAAATACATATGTAATTTATAATACGGAATTAAATGTATTTGCTATTTTTAAACATACAATTTTGTTCATTTGATACAGATACTTATAAACTATATATAGTAGGCATAAAACATTTAAAATGCATATTCAATATGTAACATAAAATTCTAATCATTATTATCGTTATATTACTATTTTTATGGCATGTATAGGTTTACGATATTGCACAAAATATCACAATGTAGTTATTATTAAAAACTACAAAACATATAACACAGGTATATCATTTGACACTAATTTTTCAATTAATGCCTTTTAAATACAGTTCATTACATCAATAATATAACAGAATTAAGAAAAATTATTACATAATAATATTATTAAGTGATATTTATGGCAGTTAGATGAATTAAAGAATTATATCATATTGGTATTGATATTATTTGTAGAAATACCAAAAAATCATTTTGTATAATAGCATAGTATTCTTTACATATTTCTAAGTTTTCTTTGAACAATCTCACACAATAGTAATGAATAAATGTTTATTAAAATTCAACTTAAAATGCAGTGATATTTAAAATTATAACAAAATGTTCAAGTGTATAGCTGTTCCTACAAACTTTTACTGTATATTTACCTTCTTGGAAACGAGAAAATTAACATAAATAAAGCTTCACATTCGTTCTAAATGTATATACACTGTACATTAATACTTTTATAGAACATGATATGTAATTTTACTACTTACATTATTACGACCTGACAATCTATCTGTTTCATACATATTATAGTTTCTATTTTTATTAATTATAATAAGTAAGTTTAATCACTTTTAATAGTCATAATGCACAAAATTCATTTTATGATGTCTAACATTTTATTAAATTATATTATTTCAACTAAATGTTAGATTTTGAGGTACCTTTTTATCGAGTTGAATGCATATATTTTATTTATTTGTTATATTAATAATGTATTATAATAAGTTATCATTGAAACTTGTTTTATATTTTATAATTCTATTTATTTATGAAAATTATTATGTCATCTTCAGTCACCCACATTAATTTTTTCTTGTAATATTTGGTAGTAGCAGGCCTAAAAGATATATACATACATATATATATATATATTGTTTAAGCTCTAAAATCTTATATAGAGTTTCTCGCGAATATAATATTTTACCTTAAGGGTAGTGAACATAATTCCAAGTTCTCCATTTTGTAAATAAGGCTCCATAAAATCTTCTATAAAATGTATTTCACTGCCCAATTGTAATACACTGGCACGGACAACAACAAAACAAAACACAGGAAATAATTCATCCATTGTCCATAAATATGTAGTCCCCAATTGTTTTTGAACTGCCTATTATAAAAATCATGTGAGATTTAACAAACAAATAAAAATATACAGCAAAGAAGCTAGCTTACTTGTGTCATTTGTTCAAATGTATTCCTAACGACTAATAACTTTTCTAACGGAGAAAACGTGGTTTTCAATTGTTGTAATGTTTCGATTGCCTCGCTAAAGTACGGTTCACTTTGATACGGTAGTCCGTTTTCGTTTAAATTTATTACGTTTGTATTCTTCCAAAATTTTCTGAAATTATTATTTAAAATTTAATAAAGTCACTGTCATTTTTATATTTTCAACGATATTACTCACTGATCGATGTCCAAGAAAGCCATTAGCGTTATATCAGGTTGCTTGTTCCATTTCATTAATCTTTCCCAATAGGCATCATCTTCTTTCTTATTATGTAAAGCATACAGTACAAAAAGTGCTGAATGCACGCGAGGTAACAATATTGGATGAAGTATTGCTGCAGCACTTATAACTTGACTAACAACAAAGTGCAAAGTTAAAATAATGGAACATGATATTGTATAATTATCATAAATAAATAATAAATTATATAGAAAATTAATGAAAACATACTCTTCTTCTTCATTTTCTGTTTCTAATACGTATTCTTTACCACCTCGGGGTAACGCCGGAAATAACAGAGTAACTATTTCATATATTCTTGATGTGATACTACGAAGTTCAGACACAGCATGACTGAGTAATAAAGGATGAACTCTTACACCACCATACGTAGCTGTATATACAGCAGCGACTTCTGTTAAAAGCGCTCCTAATGGGTGAAGTGAGCTATCAAACGCTTTAATCAAGTATTTATGAATTTCTCTATAGCTTAGAATTGTAAGTTTATCTCTCCCAAAGCAAGGAATTTTATCCAACTCATCAATTACTTCGTTATTTTTCTCTTTACCGATACTAGTAATTGTCAGAAGCTTTTTTCGTTGTAAAGCTTTTTGATGTGACTTAGTTATTATACTAGCAATATTTTGCCAAACACGTTGTGTCTCTGCAGACTTATCAGTTATACCTATAGCTTTCGAACCTGGTTCAGATGCACCAAGTTGTTGATAACATTGCCTAAATATAGCTTTCCATTTTTGATCTGGTGATACACATAATTTGCCAAAAGATCTGTATTAAATAAAAACAAATAAACTTAAAATTACGCTGAAATAAATATTGCTCACAGTAAACTACTTACGTCGGTTTCGAATTAGTTTGTATATTTCCGCTAGCTTTATTCATATGTAATGTTGCAATAACTTTTACTCCTTCATTCCATGCACCATTCATATTACCTTCTAGTCTGTCACCACTAGTGAAAGTTAAAGTACCTTTACCATAGAAAATACCAGCTGATTTAAATTCACCTTCGTAATGAGTACCATCTTCAAACACCATGACTCCATGACCCTTTTAACATAAGCATTTTATTTCAACATTTTGGGTTTATATTTACCAAATTTTGAATTACTTTTAATTATTTACCGTTAAAACGTCTTGCATGAAAACTCCTTCATAGTAAATACCATCTAAAGTTACTATTAAACCACAACCATGTTTCATACCATTACTCCATGATCCTAAGTATTTCTCGCCTAAAATAATATACATACTGTTCAATAAAACAATACTTATTTATAAAGATTTAATTTTACTAGAACAACGATTTGTAATTCTCGTTATAAGTACCTGTCATAATGTCGTCCATAATTCCATATCCCTGTTTAACACCTGCAGCCCATTCCCCAATATAAACAGATGCTACAGATGCCATAAAATGACCTTCCTTTTTAACACCATGACCATGTGGTAATCCGTCTTTGAAATATCCTTCATAAAAGTCTCCATTATTGTATCTAGAATATTTTACATTACCTTCTTATATATTGTATATTTTATTTTATTTACGCTTAGAATTTAAATTGTTATTTAAAAACTGACTTCATCGTCCCATATCCATTCTGTTGACCATCTTTCCACTGTCCTTCGTATACACCTTGTGATGGAATTTCCATTTTACCGGTACCATGAATAATACCTTTATGAAATTGTCCTGCATATTTTCGTCCATCAGACCATTCTAATTTTCCAGAACCGTGCGGCTTACCACTTAACCAGCGTCCTATGTACCAAAATAAAAGATAGTATTTTTCATATACATATATGTATATTTATGAATCTTCATAATATTCATCATTTGTATTATAATTTCAAAATATGAAATATGATATAAAACGCGTGAGATACAATACTGTTGTTAACGACATACGAACCAGTATATTTTGCATCTTTGAAAACACTGTGTTTAGTGAATGAGAATGAGCTAGAACGTACTATTGGAGGTACATGTCCAATAACTCTTTGTAGACTACATTTTATGCCATTTTGTAAAGCATACAGCCATTCATTTCGTTCAGAAGGTGTTGGAGTATATAATACAAATGTCTCCTCTGGAGCTACTACTGATATAGCATTCTAAAACATAGAAATACAAATACAAAAATTGCACATTTGTAAATGTATACATTTATATTTGAATTCCAAAGAGGTTTACTTAACATACTTGTACTATTTCAGAGTCTGGTAAAGGTTCTACCCATAGAGTTTTAAGTGGATGTACCACATGAGATGTACCAGTAACATGGATAAATATATCAGTTAATAAAACAAACCAATGCGTAGAAAATCTTCCACAATTAAGTATTGATAAAGGATGTGCTCGTGACTCTCTAATAAGTCTTCTATCAGGAAATCTTAATAAGTCCCCAAGTTTTCCAGAACTTTCCCAAAATAATTTAGTTGCTTCAGCTTCTTTTTGTTGTTTCTCTTGATCATCACATATTTGTTCCCACTTTATTAAAGCTTCTTGTAATCGTTCTACACCCATTCTTGCACCATTACATTTCATCAAATTTAAAACCATATTCTTATATCTGTACAAAGATGATGTCTGTTATCATAAATAAGAAAATAGTAAATCACTATTATATATAGGATGTTTATAGCAATATTAATTTTTTAAATATGTTCGATATAATGTAAGAATATAATTCCTTAAACGATCCTTTATAACATAAAGAATAATTTTTATTTTTGAGGCAGCAAATTCATTGCCTCTTGTAAACTAATAATCTTTTCTTATAATTATTTTGTCAATTTTTAATAGTTAAAAAATAATGATAGCTACTACACTTACGTGTATAAATATTACTGGGAGGAAAGAAGAGAAGAAATGAAGAGGAGATTATAGATTGTGGGCGAAAAGATGAAATGCATAAGAGCGGAAGTGGAGGAAGAGGAGCAGAATCTGATCTGATAGTGACTCAGATAATTGCTCTCAATGTAATTAACGAGAGAAATACTCTTGAGAACAACTCGCGATAGTTTTACTCTTAAGTGGATATGTACCTTAAGACAATTAGGTTGTAAGGCTGCTAAATAAAATGTAAAATATAAATGCAAATGTAAATGAAAATGTAACTGGAAGTTATTCAAAGCATAGATAAGAAATAAGTAACAATACATATTTAGATATATTTACCTATTCAATTTATGTAGTGGATGTTGTAATGCCATAGTAATTGTAATTTCATCAGCAACTTTTTTAGTTTCATTAATTTTTAATTTATCCATAAATAAATTTGTTATTACTTGTGGTATTTCAATTATTTTCGCAATATATGTAAATCCACTCAAAGAAATTATGTCACACACTGCATTTAAGTAATATTTATATACAGTAATATATTCTTCAACATTAGCTATAATTGTCACTTCATATGCTTCACCAATATGATTAAAATAATCCCATAAACTAATAACATTTAATACACTGAAACTTAATAACTCAGTATAACATCGACATAATGTTTCATAAACATTTGATTCCTGCATAGCACCTCCTCTTTTCTGGAATGGCCTAATTAAATTTTGGTAAACAATTAATATTTCTTCCAAGAAGATTTGTTCATTTATCAAATCCTCAGAGATATTTATCTTAGGTTCATTTATCACAGAACAGCAACTGTAGTTACCAGAGCTAAAAATTTGTTGGGGGCTGCACTTATTGCTTGTCTCAATATCAAGTTGGAACATTTCACCAGTTTTGCTGAAACCACATGATAGCTTTTGTGAGTAAATTGAACTCTCATTTCTTATTGATACTTTTCATAATTAAATTATTTACCTTGACTGTCCAATAAAGTATAAACCATGATGCATCATAACTAAACTATGAAAACTACCAGCTGCCATGTCTTTAGCTCTTTCGTTTGGAAATAATTTCGTAGTAAATAAACGAGGTGCACTCTGATACACATTCGATTCCAATGTCACCTGTTTATGGTTATTCCTGCCCCAAGCAAAAACTCTTCCATCTAGAGTTAGGGCAAGAATATGAAATGCACCACATGAAATTTTTCTAAGTCCAGTATTACTGAGTTTTGCCACCAAAATAGGTCGCGAGCGTTTAACAATATCTCCTGTTCCTAATTGTCCATATTGAATATCACCCCACGTCCAAAGTTCAGTAGATAGAATACTATTGCCAGTACGAGTTAATGTACTGATTCTTTCATTTAATCCCTGTTGAGACAATTCATGCTCGGAGGAACCAGTACTTGATGACCAAGGAAATTCTTCACAGCGTAAACTGAGTGCCAAACTGGTAGCAGGAGGTTTTGGATATTCTTCTCCTAGTTCCAAATGTTCACTACTATCATCTTTAAACTCATTTATATCTGAACCTCCACTCATATGCCTGGATAATGTAACAACTTTACCTCCCACGTTTTTCACTCCTTCATATACTAAATTAGCTACATTAGATACATTTTGTTTTATTAGTCTAGTCGGTTTTTCAATGTTATCTAAAGGTATATCTTCTTTGACACTTCCATAAGATGAAACCCATGATAATTGTCTGGTTAAGAATTGCCTTGCAGCTTCTGTATTTATAAAAATAACATTCCTTTTTTCTTCTTTTTCAGAATCTACAGGATTATTGGCACACAGTTCTCCATTTTCTACCACTTCAGAAATTTGTTCCTTTTTACTGTTTTCGGCAAATGAAATCTCTTGTTCTTTACTAGCAACAGATAAAGCGCTAATAGAATTGGTTGAGTGATCTTCGCTAGATTGCTGTACATGAAGTCCAGTAGGACAAGTATCTGATGATGTTAGACTTGTAGGACTTAACAGCACAGTGTTGAGACACTGAGGACATGAATTAACGAAAACTTCTTCTTCTAATTCATTCTCGCTGTCAGTATCATCTTTTAAAGCTTTTGGTGTTTTTCTCACTGCAACTACATTAAAGTTTGAACCACATGCAACAGCGGACACAGTTCTACCCTCGAAGAACTTGACCTTTTTAGGCTCTGCACTGTTAATATCTATTTGAGATTGATTTCCACTAGCCCAAAGTTGTCCATTTTCTGTTACAAATAACGCTGCTTGATCACTAACAGCTATTGATTTCACTTTGACAATTTCATTTTCTTGTTTATATCTGTAA
Source organism: Bombus fervidus (assembly GCF_041682495.2). Taxonomy (NCBI): domain Eukaryota; kingdom Metazoa; phylum Arthropoda; class Insecta; order Hymenoptera; family Apidae; genus Bombus; species Bombus fervidus. Next base: position 18,818,199 of record NC_091521.1, read on the forward strand.
TGGTATAAATTATTTGAGTATAATGTAAAAATACATAAAGATTTTATGAAACCTACCCATGACTGCAACATTTAACTTCTTCTTTTAGAATTATTGTATCTGCTACACTCATATCCTGAGGATTTACTTTCAAAACATGTCCATTATTATCTACAATAAATAAATAATCCGAATTGGATGCTATATCGATCACATCAAATTGAGCCCTTTTGAAAACCAATGACGGAGGACTGTTCTCCAAAAATGATACCTCTCCATAGTATAGACTGTTAGTAGTTGTTGCTACAAAAATGTGATCTTTAATGGTAACCAGTCTACAAATTATGCCATTTGGTTGGTCACCGAAAATGTATGATAACTTATCAACACCTCTCCATAAATGCATGTGTTTCTCCATTTTGTAGGATGTTTGACAGATAAACTATGCATAACCTAGAGATATCTTATTTTAGAGGATAGTGTTTTTAGTCAATAATGCTTTCGTCATGTGATTCTTGACTGAATCCCTTTCACTGAATTTTCGTGCAAGAGTACTCGAGGGAATTTACATATTGACATGATTAAACTAATGATTTCCTTATTGCAATACCGAGAGTTGGTTTAACAACACGTACCACAAACCTGTATAGTACACTTTACTTTTGCTACACTGTTACTGACACTTTGATACCCAATATGATCTGTCACATGATCATTTTACTATATTGTAGGGGAGGGAGTAGATTTTTATTGTTAAGTGTGGTTTTCAGTAGAATTATGATGAATATTAATAATTTAACTTTATTGAAATAAGATTTAGGTGCGATAAATATTAGAAATCTTCGTACTGCCAGTCGTATTAAAGCAAAATAATTTTAAAACAATTTTACATAACATTTCACCTGTTGCATGCTAATACTTATTATATTCATCCAGGAAATAGGAATCAAAGATTTATCTATAATAATAAAATATATAATTAAGTGTCAAAGGATTAAGTTTATTGGAAATTTGTTTTATATTTTTAGAAATAGTGCTGAAGTATAAAAAAATCTTATACTTGTGTCAAATTCAACCAATCATTTTTTACTGCTAAACGTTAAATCTAAACATTTTCGTTGAATATGTACGCGCCTAAAAACTCATTTATCGTCGATCAAAGTCGGATAAATTGAATTCGGTGCACCCACCAATCAGGAGCACCCACGATCCTAAGCTCCGATGTTTGTTGTAACGTCTGCTAGAATGGCAGCGATAAAATTGATTTGGTCTTTATTCATAAATTTAGTAATATGTGTAATTCTAACTGTGGCAGGGTAAGTGGAGAGAACCTTGTCTATGCTTATAAAATTTAATTATTCTCAATATCGAAGATATTTGCTTTATGATAACTTTATAACCTTTTACTTTGTAAACCATCCACGGAAGCTATTAATATGAAAAGGATTAAATAAAGTTTAAAGTACGTTTGTAGACTGACTTCATTATTTATGTTTTTGCGTTAAGAATTCTATTAAAAAAGTATTACAATCTTGTATAGTGATACATTCATATAATTGATGTTGATGATCTAACAAATTAGACTGCTAATTTGAAGTGTTTATAGTATATGATAGATTAGAAATAGGAATTAAAGTATGTGTATATCTTTACAGGAGAGATTTTTATGCCATTTTAGGCATACCATCGACAGCAAGCCAACATGCGATAAAAAAGGCATACAGAAAATTGGCAAAAGAATTACATCCTGACAAAAATAAAGACGATCCGAATGCCTCTCAGAAATTTCAAGATCTGGGTGCAGCTTACGAGGTTCTGTCAGATAATGAAAAGAGAGAAATGTATGACAGATGCGGAGAAGAATGTTTGAAAAAGGATGGTATGATGAATAATGCTGATCCATTTGCAAGTTTCTTTGGTGATTTTGGCTTCCACTTTGGCGGAGAATCTCATCACCAGCAAGAAACACCTAAAGGATCTAATATTGTAATGGACTTAGTAGTTACTTTAGAAGAATTATATAGTGGAAATTTTATAGAGGTAAGATTTTATAGTTAATCGAGAAGATACGTAAACGGGACTTACAAAATTGTTTATCTTTCAGATAACAAGAAATAAGCCAGTTACGAAGGCAGCAAAAGGAACAAGAAAGTGTAATTGTAGACAAGAATTGGTTACTCGCAATTTAGGAAATGGAAGATTTCAAATGATGCAACAATCGGTTTGTTCAGAATGTCCAAATGTTAAATTTGTTACAGAAGAACGTGTATTAGAGGTTGAAGTAGAACCTGGCATGGTAGATGGACAAGAAACTAAATTTATAGCAGAAGGTGAACCACATTTGGACGGGGAACCTGGAGATTTAATCTTAAAAATACGAACACAACCACATCCAGTTTTTGAAAGAATCGGTGACGATCTATATACAAATGTTACTATATCTATGCAGGATGCATTAATAGGTTTTAAAATGGATATAGAACATTTAGATGGTCACAAAGTAGCTATTCAGAGGGATAAAGTAACCAAACCGGGAGCCCGTATTAGGAAAAAAGGAGAAGGCATGCCTAATTACGAGAATAATAATCTTCATGGCACCTTATATATTACATTCGATGTTGCTTTCCCTGAGACAGAATTCACGGATACTCAAAAAGAAGGTAAGTTATTTTAACATATAACGCTCGTGACATATAACACGATCTGTGTTTGTGTTTGTTCAATCTTTCTTTACCCTTTACGCAGAAATAAAAAATCTACTACAACAAGATTCTGTAAGTCGAATTTATAACGGAATAAGGGGAAATTAAGAACTTTAAGTGTAACGTATGTACAAAGTGACAGTATAAAATGTGCATACAACCGAGGTGCGTGTGTTGACTCAGTGTGTTTCTATACCAAGTGGTGCTTTCGCTTCCTTGAAACGTGGATACCAACAGGTTTGGTAGCCAACCGTCAGGTCAGTTGAAATGGATACATGTAGCAAACATAATAACCATCGCAAGTACACGTACTTCCTCTTTGATTATAAGAAACTGGTTATATATATTATTGCCAATTACCTACGCGGATGTCAGGAATGGTTGTGCAGTTTATTTAACAAAATAAGTTATTTTTCGTTCAACACGCGCGCGTGATGTATGAGTGTTTTACATGAACAGAAATTTTGCATTTAAACAGTGAGAGATACTCGATGAAAATGTTTTTAAATATCGGACCTAGTATCCAATAATAAAGTATTGTATTACGATTTTTCTATTGACATTATTCGCAATAAAATGTACAACACCATCCGTCATCAATAACTCTAAAGGATTATGCAATCATTTAACTTGCGTTTCAAATATTTATTAAAAATGTTTCACATTAAATTGTACATTAGTTTATACTTTACAAAGGTTTTATTTCGGTACCTCTGCGTACACTTCATTTACAAAAATTAAAGTATAATTCTTTCGTCAGATACAACACAGTATGTTGTAACGTTTTGTTGCTTTGTACACAGCAACCTTAAAATCTCTCATAAAAAGGAGGCCATAAATAAATTATAATTTTTGTATCTTTATACGTAATTCTAATGTACTTACCTATGTAATTACCTGTAGTTTTTGTTAATTTATAGTTGAATTTCTATAATTATCTCAAGTATGTCACCGATTCGTATTACAATCGTATTAAAAATTAGTGCACAAACATTTTATTACGAATTATTACGATGGTTTTAATTCTATGCAACTCTGTATTCGACCATTGAACAATCGAGCTTGCATTCATCTCGTTTTAGCACAGGTAAAAGAAGTTATTTGCATCGAACCAAAATCATTGAACGATATCATGGTCCTATCGAAAAATATACGCATACGCGTTTCATTTTCTCTTTAAGCGAATGATCAACCAGTTTGACAATATCTTAAGACAGGCATCGTTAGACCGATAATGTGGCTTTTCTGTTTCTCTTGTCTCAAAATAATAAATAAATTATTTTCTGCTTTTTTATGGCACAGATATATAAATCTGTAGCATAAACGTGAAACAGAAATAATAAGTAAGTATTCGAGTTACATTGTTCTATGTGAATTTAGGAAAATCATATACAATATACAAATGTTACTAATAAAGGTTTCAAAAAATACGATCATAAGAAGATAGTTGTTGGAGTTGAAGGCTAGTTAGATCTTTAGGTAATTACAGGACAATAGGACCATTGCTGCAAAGCCGTAATTTTACGTGATCAGTGTTTTTCGTCGAATGCATATTATTGTGAAAAGACGAATGAAGTATTTTAATAGGAGGAAGTCTGCGAGTCGCGTCTAATAATTAAAATACTAGCACATATTAGGTCTTTTTTGTGAATTTAGTTGAAAATTATTCACAGTATGCTTAAGTATGCTTAACAAATCAAACGTCGTGTTTAAAAGTTGCTGTCATTTACTTCGATATAAGAAGAAAATGTATTTTTCTAACATAAAAGAATCGTATCTCTCTGCAATTGCATTTTTATACGTACGTCTGTACACGTACATCTGTATCCCATAGTAGACTAAACGCATGTATATATGGTCAGGTTTAAATTCAATAATATCGCTGCACCACGCCAATTACGTTTACTTATCACTTATTCGTGTATTACACGTATATTACACTGTGCGTATTTATTATTATCGTACACAATAAAAACGATACTACTATTAGTTGACGCTTAATTTGTTAAGTACGAGATTACCGTGAATCACATCTTTAAAGCAAGTATCTTATCACAGTGTGACTTTTTCATTTTGTACCGGTATACTGGCTATCGTACTAATTTTATTCGATAGTCATTCAAGATTATGTTCGTCAAAGTGAATCTCTTAAAGTTTTCGAAAAACGAATAGAAAAAAAGAAGAAAGGAAGAAAGGAAGAAAGGTAGAAAAGAAGAAAAGAAGAAAAAAAATATGATAAAAAGAAGCAGATTAAGCTACAAACAATAGCAGTATAGCCTCATATTGAATTCATCGACACAGGCGCTTTGTTTTCCGTACGCGTTCAATCTGCTAACCGATCCTACCAGCTTGTTGGTCTTACTCTCGTTTCTGTACCGTATCGTACCCTCGAATATCGCGTCACCAGGTTCCGTTTGAATCGTGATCGTGTAATCGATCAGTTGGTTCTTCTCACCCTCGCCCTTCCACGCTTTCGCGGCTTTAATTTCTTTCAATTTCAAGACCGCGCATTGTACGAACTTGTTGAGCATGTTATTCAATTCCGAGATCAAAAAGATTGCCTTGTCCCGAAGACTTTCGTCGTCCGAAGAAACATCGTAGCTGTTATGACACATGCACCAATGACTAGCTATACCCGCCATGGAGCATGTCCTGTAGTCAGGAATCGGCAAAAACCAGCTGATTCCACGGGGCAAATTCTCATCTTTCGGCATCGCTCGAAGTCGGGCCTTAAGACGCGGTTCCTGTAGATTTTCCGAATGCAGTATGTCCATCAAGGTCTCGTGCAAGTCGAAAGCTGTTGTCAGACTGCGCGTGTTTCTTCGGAAATTCGCCCAAGCTACTTGATACTTTTCCTTCCACCATCGAGGCATCACCACGAACACAAACGGAAGGCTGTCCTCCATTCTTCCTTGATAAGTCTGCCGAAAGCTTCCCCATCTCATGCCATGGTCGCTCATCACTATCAACGCTGTTTGATTTAGCAACCGTTTCGTGAACAAATAGGTGACGAGGTTGTAGTAGGAGTCGTCACCTAATTGCGGATAGTTGAAGAAATCGTGGGTGAGGCTGGCTTGCCAGATCATCGCGAAGTATGGGTCCCTGTAAAATCGCGAGGCGAATTTCTTAGCGTAGTCCAGTAAGTTTTCAAACGTTTTTCTGGTTCCCACGCAGAGATTCGCGTTTAATTTGTGCGTATTACCGATATCCTTCTCGGATGCGATACAGAATGGTCTGAGATAATAGTCAGTCGGTTGAACTCGGAAGCCTCGTTTTAGATAATTGAAGGTCGTCATGCCACAGGCATCCTCGCCGAAACCCGTTCGATAACCAGATGCGCTGAAATTTTTCCAAATAAACGGGCAATCGTCGAACGTTTTATCTTTATTTTGCCAACATAGATCGTGCAGTTCTTTCTCGGACAAGCCACTTAAGACTGGCACTAAATTCGGATACGTGTTATCAGCCACTTTGGTGTAACCCAAAAATTCAACCGCTTCAAGTTCTTTCAACGCGTGGACAGTATTCGGCATCATACGATGAAAATTTAGTCGTGAAATCGAGTCAAGGCCGATTATTAACACGCTGAGCTGTTCAGTTTTCACAGTGGTCGCTCCGGCTCGCTCGCATTTCCTCTCCACCGATTGCAAACGAGGTACAAACGCGTGATAATCCTTGTATATCACCTCGTTGTTGCGCGAACATTCCACTTTCACAAACTCGGTGTTTACGGCCGTCGCGTTTTCGAATTTGAAACACTTGTTACCGTACCTATAAATACGAATTACGAATATCAAATAATTATATTACGCTTGAAATTAAGAAAGAGACTAAAGCGATAAAAACGTATTTCGGCAAACTTTGGTATAAAATTGCACGTGCACATTCGGACAATGCTCTATAAAATGAAATAAGAAATCGTAGACGATCGTTAAAAAAGTAAGAATGATCAGTCTTTACTGACGTAACAACGTTATCTTCGTCCTTCGTTCGCCAGAACGGGCGCCAGCAGCAATCGATTTCCCCTGAATTGTTGTAAAAATGGCCGATCGCATTTGCATTTACGTAGAGGGCTGTGTCGTTCGAATCGACCAGCGGTAAATGACTTCCGTGCTCGCAAATAAGTGGTTTTTCCTTCTCGATAAATCGTGTAATCGCTGAATCGAAAGGATCCATAGCTGGAATTCGACAACCTTTGTTGCGCACTATGAAACCGGAGTTCGCTATGGACGCGAACAAAGACTTCAATTCTACGTAATTGTCTGAAAATAAAGTATACGTTCGTCGTTCGTTTAATTAATTAATTAATTAGTTAATTAACAACGACAAAGAGATGTTTAAACGAAATCCTCGTAGTCCTATGCTTTTAGTAAAAATATGTATAGGTAGGTATACCTTGCGAGGTATCGTTGATAATAGCTCCATACCGTGCCGCTCGAAACTGATCCGTGTTGAACGTGTTTATTACGATTAACGATACAAATAGGAAGATCAGCAGCCCTATTAACCATTTTTGTAGCCGCGATCGACTTTTGTATATTTTCTTATGCAACTCGAAATTACAAGTGTTAGGCTCATTATCTAGCGTTTCTTTATCCCCACGAAACAGTATCTAAAAATAAAAATTATCGGATAAAATATTTTGTCAAATATCCTATATCCTATTACGTCTAAGTTTAAATAATTTTGCTGATATTTTATTCTCAGAAAATTTCGCTTGCGTCTCATCGCGTTGTAATTAAGTGATTTAAGTTTAGCGGAGAAGTTGCTGATTTATCATTAATTTTCAGCTAAATACACAATTTAATCTAAAGTACATAAAAAACAGGCGAAATAACAATCAAAGTGGAAATGTACACACACGATAAGTATAATCTACTTGCTAATGATGAAAAGGAAGTATTCTTTAATTGTTTCAAATTTAACTTAATCAACCATAAACGATAACTTTCGGACGAGAAACATTTCACAGGAAGAACAATCGATAGAATCGAATATTATATTTAACTTGAAACATTTTCGTTAAACATTCGAATTTAAAGGTAACGAAGTTTTCGAAAATATAAGAGAAGATTTGAAACTTTCACTGGGTTGACAGCGTGAAAATTCGATAAATCCCAAGTTCACTTTCTCTAGCTTTTATAAAGAGCGTATTATCGCATTCATCGATCGAAAAAAATACACGTTTATCAAAAAACGAGAATCGATGAAAATTTGTCGTTGACTTCTCGTAAAAGTGAAAATTTGGTTAAAAACGTTGCTGTAATTCTTGTAATTTGGAATATGTTAAATAGGAAAATTCTGCTGAATTTCGTTGTATCTAGGTACAACCGCGACTATTGATAACAAGATCGGTTGATGGTATTGTAAATTATAAAAGTATATCCGAAGAGCTCGTGGATTACGCTCGAGTCGCGAGAGAGGACGAACGAATCGTTCGACTATTAAAAGTAACATCTCGTTTGCCTTATTCCCTTCAGTTTTCACGTTCTTTTTCAAATATTTCAAAAATACCTCTTCACCGTTGTTATTATATCAACGCTATTATTATATTCAAACTTTATCGTTGGATTGTTTATCGTTGGATTCACGTATCGTTGATACAGTTCGGATGATACAGTTCGGAAGGAACGACAACGATAAAATATCGCAACTTAATAATATTCGTAACTTACCTTATTTTGAGATTGATCGCACATGCCAGGGCAACCTTCCTTGCTAATCACCTTTGAACGTTTGAAAGATACCGAAAGCAGGTACACGCATCATCCGATATCCAGATCTTATCGTGAAGAGGACTATTCGAGGTCGCTATCGTTGCCTTTGATATAGATTCAGATGTCTGTAATTTACGACTAGTCCTTCCCGTCGAACTGTAATGTTCGCAATTATGCAAGAAATCACACCGACTGGTAAAACACAAAATTGCGTTATCGCAAAATATTTATCTTACGGTTATTCTATATCGCGTTATCTCGATCGTAAGTTAAACAGAGATAGGAAAGTAAGAGAAGAAAAGGACGAAAAGCGTAATTACAGGACAAATAAGGAGAAAGAAACGAGACGGGAAAGAGAAATGAGAACGAAAAATTACGCTGTACTTTACGCATATTATTAATTCCGATTCTAATTTGAATTTTAATCCGATTTTAATTTTTCGTTAAAGCGAAATTATCCGACTTACCGATGGATTCCTTCGATCCTGCTTTTTTCGCCGCTTTTTTCACCGTCAGCCTCTATCGAAACGATCCCAAGTGCATGCATCGTTGAGTAAATCTCACCAAGCTTTTTAACAGGTTTCTTCCACCATTTCATCGCATCTCCACGACTTCCACGATGAAAGTTTGCTCGGTTCGGACCACGATTCTTCGCCGCTAACAAAAATGGAGAAACGTTTGCCAACCGATTCGACGATCGCTTGGAAGCGATACGTCTGCTTAAAATACGTCTGCACGAGATGGTCGCACCTGAAAAACTCGTGCTCTTTGGACGCAAAGGGGGTTTGTACGCTGGCTATTTCCAACGAGTACCAGACCGTTAACAAGGCTGTGTTTCCTCTATAAGCGAATACTCGGCTTCAAATTTCTTTCGGCTGTTTCTTGCGAGAATTTGAAAAAATCTGTAAATTCAGCTTACTCGTTTCTCCTTTAAAAATACTTTGGCTTCAAAATTAAACGATACAAGTATGATTATATAATAATTGGCGATGGTCTGCGAGAAAAATTCGTCGATCCTGCAATTTGACACGGTTGAACGGCTCGGCACGTTGAACGCCTCGATTCGACGTGGTCTAACGTCAGGAAGGTTCGATTCGGTGCACTTTAACGTAACCAAGTTTTCGTCTCGATGCATTTTAACGAGAGGGTGGTGGTTTCGGGAGCCGAGTTTCTCGCCGCTCTCGCGCCGCTCTCCTTACTCGCATCTCCTTGTTTTCGAGGAAAACAGGTCAGATTTCACGCGTTTCCATCGGGTTTCCCTTTCACGGCCGGAACACCCCTTTCCGTTCGATCGTCCGCAGCCGATGCCAATGATCGCCGATTCGAACGCCTGCCGATCGAATATACCGGACCGCATAAACGGAACTGTCGGATGCCAAAATCCCCATAAACCATCACCATCACCATCGCCGCGTGTTACGTCATTGCGGCTGTTCACTTTGCGACTGCTCGACGAATACCTGCGTGATCGCTCGCGGATCTTGCAACAGCCTGATCGAAACGGTAATATACGATTAGGAGGCACGATGCGACGGTACGACGGTGCGAACGATTTTACAACTGGATGACCGGACTTGACGTTCACATGACGAGACGCTGGGTGAAATGCGGCGAGCAGCGTTTGGACCAGTTCGAAGATGGAAAACGAGCGTAAAACGTAGTCCGGGAACGGGAACAGAGTCATCGAAGAACCAACAGTCTTCTTTTCCTCGTGTTCTCCACGTGGCCACGTGGGAACCGTCGGTCAGTCCCCAATTCCCGGAACACGTTGGAGATAGCGACGAGGCGTTGCCGTGGCCGTGGCTGGGATCCTAGCGGAATACATACAGGGACCATAGGCAGCGCGAGGTAACGAGAGGAGGAGAGACGAGAGAATCTGGTCGATAGACGCGGTAGCGCGCGCGCGCGCCCACGGCCTCTTCCGCACCTCGGCGATACGTCGCGTCGCGCGTCGCGCGTCGCTCGTCGTTCGTCGCAACGGGCCAGTTAACAGCCGTTTCCTCTTGCTCTGTGGTCCAGCGCAGCGGCCTAATAGCCGGTCAACACGGACAAGCGTTATCTACTCGCCAATCGCCTTTATTTAACATTTATATCATTTATCTTCCATCTTTATATTTATTATACGTTAGTATTATCGGTTGACCGCAATGGCATCATCTGCGCCGCGTATAATATTTCAAATACATATTCGCGATGATGGTTTGTGTTGTACGTAATTTTTCTTTTCTTCTTGGTTGCTTGATCGATAACCTATGTTCGATAATAAGAATAAGATAATTATCGTTGCCAGTTCCTCAAGGTCCTTGTATAACTGAAAATACTATCGCGCGATACGTAATAGCACGGAATACCAGTTGCTTGGAAAACTATGCTTAAAAAGTCCAAACCAAACCAAAAAGAAATTAAAGCGTGACATTTAACAATGAGATCGCCTTTCCACAACTTTTCGTTCATCCAGCGAAACGCAGCAGATGGAAAAAAATTCTTTTCACAACCAGTATCCGCGTATATTTGATCGATCGAGCTTCGATATTCCGTTTCTCCTTGTCCTCTTGCTTCGTCCGACTATCGTCAGTTTACAGAATCGTTCAAATTAAAACCGTGCTAGTTCTTGGAAATCGCTTTGATCGCGATCGACTATACATTTTGAGCAAAATCTTTGGAAATTTTCTAACAACTACGTTACGATCTCGTTGAACGATACCGCAATACCGAAAACCTACACACGCCCGATATTTCGGGCTTGTCGCGCCAACATTCAAATTCGCTCCTTGAAAACAAACCAGTAAACTAGGTTGGTCGGTGCACCGTGATACGTTAGAAGTGGCAAAAAAAAGGACGCGATGTAGGGAAAAGACAAAGTCACTATAGACGATCTAAGGAGACTTTAAATACGGAAAACTCAGGCGCACCTGATAAACGATAATTACATGGAAGTACAGACGATCATTTTTACGGGAATGTCGCTCGTTCCGACGACACAGGCAGAAATAAACGTTTAAACGTTTATTGTTCTTCTGGCAAATTCTACGCGAGCTTATTCGTTAATGAAACAGAAAAACAACAAAAAGAAGAAATAGAAAAAAAAAAAGAAGAGAAAGAAGAAAAGAAAATAAAAACGATCGTACGTATTTTGTCCGAATATTTTTCATCGAGTTTAGGATTTTTATAATTAATGCGTCGTCTGGCCGTTTGTCGGTAACGCGAAATAGGACGTTTAGATGGTAAGGGATTTTATGAAAAGCGCGTTTTGTTTCATAGTCTATGAAATTATCGACTACGTACCTCGTCGGTGACATATTCGACGCGTATCGGTGGCGATGATCGTCGTGTCTAGTCGTTTTCCATCGAAATTGCAGACGAGCGTCTATTCCTACTCTACGATATGGTGGTAGTTATCGCTACAACTGCTACACAGTATCGACAGTCGGTACGATAGGGACGAATACGTTGGTATAGAAGCTAGTCGGGAAAGTAGAGCGCGAACAAACGTAAATTTGAAATTGCGGAACTTTTCGGTTCAGTTCGAATACGAACAGTCGCGAAGCAAATTGACGTTTAACGATTTCCACGTAGCAAAACGAAAATGAAAACACCGGATGCAACTCGTTCTCATAATAATTGTTTATTGTTGAAGTGATATAGATATAATGATCCGTAACGTAATTCAACTACAATGAGACAAGTTGCGTAACTAGCAAGATTCGTGTTTATACATGGATTATACAATATGTACAGAAAACCTAAGATCGTAGAAGCAATACTTTGTTTTGGACAACCTCACAGGACTTGCGATCGGGGAATAGCTGCCAGCCTTTCCGTGCCCCCTTTCCCATCTTTTCTTTCCTATTCCTTTTTCTTTTTTTCATTTTTCTTTTTTCTTTTTTCTTTTCTCTCGTCCATTCCTTAATTTAAAAACGATCATTGTGCAAGCACGCGAAACATCTGCACTCGTGAAACTAGTTTCACGTTTCACTTAACTTACGAAACATCTTTAATAACACACTAACGACTTACATCCACTTCTCTAACCCGACATTTTCGCCTTTTATACTTATCGTGTGTTTGTTATTTACAACGGTATCTATATACACGTATATATGTATACGATAGTCACTGTGAAAGGAGACTTTTGATTGTTTCCCTAAACACTACCTTTTACACTCTCGAGCGCTCTCTCCTAGTATTAATCGTATCGTTTTCTTCTTTTCCTTTCTAACTCGAATTTACATATAATTTTCGTTTCTTCTTCTTCTTCTTCTTCTTGCTTCATTTTGTCTTCTCGTTGTTCCGGCAATCATGAATCGACAATCATTATCGGACCGTGTTTCTTTACGAAAAGAATGACAAATTATCGCGGTTAATTTCTTTTATCGTGGATTCGCACAACGAACGATCGCTATCATAAAATAAACGCATAACCGCCGTACAGATAGACACGTATGTTTATCGACGTGGCTATTCGAACGAACTTCACGACGAACGTAAGAAACGAAATACTGCTAAAGGCGTGGATTCGACCGTCACTGGCAGGGTAGGCGGTCAACCGCGAATCGATTCCATTTCGCGAGCCATATTTTCAGAAACGCATTTACGCGAAAACGTTAAAAAAACACTCGTACCCTTTGTTCTTTCGGCTGCTTGTTCCATACACTGTTCGTACAAATCTGTTCGCTTTATTCCTGGTGATCGAAGCCGTTAGTTTCGGAGCCGTAGCTCGTTTTATTTTATCTGGTTCGCGCTTTTTTCTCGCTTTTACGCGGATACGCCGATGCAATGAAATTTCATCGAATCATCGAATCGTTATCAAGAAATACGAAAACGTTTAGAGAAATTAGCGTGCAAACCAGAGACGGTTCTATCGAATATCTTTCAAATATATTTTCTCCTTTCAATTTGTCGAAAAGGCTAATTCTGTTAAAATATATATTTTATTTCCACCGTTGCACAATATCCGCGTATCTTCGTACGAGAAACTTTCGCGTGAAATTCGCCAAGCATCTCTATCTAACGTCCTCGATCCTAATAATTAGTCGTTTTCCGCAATTCTTGATCAACGTATAGCCACCGTGGAGACACCGCGATACACCGTGCCTCCTGTTATTTTATCCTCTTGTTTTGCAACGAGAGTCGTCGAATCGACGGAGTTCTTAAAAAGTTACACCTAAGCTAGTTAAAAATCAGATAAATTACGTAAAGTGCTTAATGGACACACGTATGCAGCATTGCTATCGTTACTTTTTACACGTTTCTTTACATGCGTATCGTATCTCATCTATTATTAGTATTTTTATTTATTTATCTATCCTTTGTTCGCATTTAACGTTTAAACGCGAGAACATACAGGAAAGCCATTATACACGAGAGTATTACTTTTCGAGTACGAACGAACGCGATCGATCGCGCACAGTCCACGACGTATGCCTGTTCGATCGCCTCGTATTCGCCTCGTATTCGCCTCGTATTCGCCTCGTATTCGCCTCGTATTCGCCTCGTATTCGTATCGTATTCGCCTCGTATTCGCTAGATTTCTTCCTAACGTACGATTTTACCGATAACAAATAATTTCTTCAAATTCCCGTTCTTTTTCGCCACGCGGCCTTGCTAAACGAGGTTACGCGTCTCTTCGTTACCACTGAGCTCGCGTTAATATCTATTTCCAACCCTTGCTTGCTTTTCACTTTCATTTCCACGATTCCCAACAAACACACGCTCGGACCAAGTGATATTATCGTTGACGCGCTCCGAGATAACTCTTCGAGAATCCGAGTTTCCTATGCACGTAGAAAATAATATCGCTTGTCCCGGTTTAGCTTTTTCCATCCTGCGATGCATCACATTGCTTTCTTTTTTCAAATACTGACGATCTTTCACGTTCTATGACAAATCAGATAAAAAGCGTAAACAAATTTTTATATAAACATTACCAAAGTTTCTCTGTAACTTTATCAAATTCGATCGTCGATAGATCATCGTCGGAAGTTAGTTTACGATGCAACGTAGTAACGATACTTATCTTCGGTAAGAAGAAATTAGAAGAAAGAGGAAGACCAGTCTCGTGGATTCCGTATAAACGCACGTGCAATCATAGGTGCTTGATAACACAGCATCGATTCTACGCGTAACGATGCATCGTTGACCGGGAAAGAATCGCGGTTTGACCGAACGGCAGTTGAACGAGGTGTTGGACCTAGGAAAACACTCGAGATCGATGGGTATCGGGGGAACGCAAAACGACGTCGGCTGTCTTTCCGTATAAAATAACGACGGGACACGTTGGCGGTGCGCGCTGTACATCCAGTGTAAATAATAATACTATGATACAAAGTATAAGTACATTGGTTTAAACGATTGCAGGCTGCTCCTCTCATATCACAGCGAGGGCGCTGCCGGGCCCGCTTCGAAACTCCTAAAAACGCCGTTCTCTTGGAGGACAAAAAGAAAAAAGAAAAAAGAAAAAAAAAAAAGAAAAAAGAAAGAAAAAGAAAAAAGAAAGAAAAGAGAAAGAAAGCGACGCATGTACTCGCACGTGTATACAACTCGTACCTCTTCGCACCGATACGATATTTATATATCTATATATTTATATATATTTATGTATATATATATATATATATCATCTTCTTTCTTTATGTATATATTTATATCTTCCTGTACGGGATATCTCGTATAACCGGTGATTGTACCTCTTATTTTCTTATCTTCGTTTACGAAATAAAGTCAAATGCTGAAAAGAGATCGGCTCGTGATTCTAATCGACACCGAAATTTTGAAATGGACGACGACGCGCGTTTTAACCTCCGTGTTGTATCGCGTACGAGAACCAACAACGTTCGGAGGTGGTATCGATCAGACAATATACCCCGTATAGGCGCATTTTATAATAATAACGTACGATAATTCTAAGTGAGGTGACCACCACTGTCGCGCATGGACGGTCAGAGTGTGGAGGGCCAGGACGTCGCGGCGCCACGTGTCTTGCGGCCCTCGTGGACTCAGTCTAGGCACCGCGTCCGTCGTCCCTCGTGCGAAAGCACGTGACGCGGGAAAGAGTTCTCAAGAGGGACCCGGTTATCGAAGTTCGTGCTCCATCCAAGGTCCTCTCGATCGCGTTTAAGACTAGTGTGACAATAGGAACATGGTATCTGCTCTGGCTCTGGGGGATCAAGAAAGATATGTCGTCGGACGTTCGACACGTCCGAGTTCTTCGGCTCGCGAAATGCACTGAAACACTACTTCCGGCTCCATATAAACGTCCCGTTGCTCTCTCTCTCTCTCTCTCTCGTTCTCTCTCTCTCTCTCTTTCTCTCTCTCTCTTTCTCGTTCTCTCCCGCTCGCTCTCTCTCTCTCTTTCTCTCTCTCTCTCTCTCGTTCTCTCTCGCTCTCTCTGTCTCTATGTCTGTATGACAGCCAGGACGGAGTTCAGTCACCGAAAACGTGAAGCCTCGAGGAAGAAGGATATGTGTCGTTGACGGAGGTTCACGTGGCCAGTCCTTCACCCCTGGCCGCCGCGGGCGGCGGAAGTCGAGCCGAAGGTGGAGTCGAGTTGCCCTCCGACCTGGTCGGCGGCTCCCTGTCGAAATGATGCTGAAGAGCGTCCCCTGTCCACGAGGACACGTTCGCGCTGCTCTGATTGCTTCCGTTGGAACTTGGCGTGCCTGGTGAGTGGGAGGGCGATGGCGTTTGGAAGAGCATGGACCCAGACGGTATCGAGGACTTGCCGTCGAGCAGCGGTCCGTTACTGTTCGCTGCCACCATCGGTTGCTTGTCCAGAGGGAAGCCAGCTCCAGCCGCGTACACCGAGCCGAATAATCCAGCGTACTTGCCAGCGGCCACGGAGTGACTCGGTAGACCGTTGTTGCTTTGAATCACCGAGATCTCGTTCAGCTGTAAGCAACGCGCGCCCACCGGTTAATTTTATTCGGCGGCGATCGAACGGAATCACGAAACTAAGGAGAAAACGAAAGAAAGAACGATCGTCTCGCGACGCGGACTCTAGACGCCGGACCAGGCCCTTTTAGCTTTCTCGATAGATCTTCTTTAGATCACGCGTATTTTCATATCGTCGGGGAAAAAGTACAATTACGGTTTTTTCTTTCGCGGTATCTGGTCATTTGGTCATGGTGCTACTTTGTCCGGCATTATTCTTCAGGTAGTTAGCTTTTAATCGGTAACGGTAGGTCATGACGTATTGTAGGCGGTTCGGTCGCGATGCACTACTATCCCGTTTATCGAAATCCGATCGATCCCGTCTTCGTGCTTTTCCCCGCGCGTTCCCAAGCACTGACGATTCAAAGAGCCAACGAGTAGTCGATGTAGCCGTACCGTTCAATTCCTCTGATCCACCTCGATATCATCGAAATGGTAACGACGAAGGCGAAACAAGATCGACATCTCTCCTCGCGATAGGAAATTTTCAAATAATCGCTCACCTTCTGCTGCACGCCGTTAAGGAATGGCGCGGGTAGATACGGATAGAAAAGATCCGGCCGACGCTGCAGAAACTCCGAGTCCTTGGGAGTGATGGGTAGGGGAGGCAGATCCAGGGACATTCGACGACCTCGTCGAGAAGCTCCGTTGGTCCACATATGAGTACCCATGTGTACCTACGATCAGAAGAAGCGAAACCTCCAGTCAACGCGACTGTTAACGATCTTCTTCGGTGTCGCTGATCTTTCATCGAGCTTTGCAGTATCTTTCTTTTTCGTTCCTGTACGTTACGCGTCAGCGTTAGTACAAGCGGTAGCAGCTAGCTGATGTTAGTGAATAAACTCGAAGAATCCAGAGACACGGGGATAACGGGATAGCGGAGAGAGAAAAGAGACAGGAAAACTGACGGATAACAGAGAAAGTAACGGACAGAGACAGAAATAGAAAGAAAGAGAGAGAGAGAGAGATATATATAAAGATAGATAGATAGATAGATAGATAGAGAGAGAGAGAGAGAGAATGAGAGTGAGAGTGAGAGAGACAGACAGACGGAGAGAAACAGGAAAAATGATGCGTATACCTTGAGATTGCCCTTGGTGGTGAAGGCCTTCTGGCAGACGGTGCATCGGAACGGTTTGTCGCCTGTGTGAGTTCTCATATGGATCTGCAGCGCCGAAGATGAGGAGAAATTCTTATTGCAAATCTGGCACAAGTGTTTGCTCGGCACGCCTGCAAATACACACACAGAGTTTCGCTGAACAGACCCTGACGCAAGTTTAACGAAGGTTCTCAAGCTTGTCTCTTTTCTTCGAGAGAGAAAGAGAGAGAGAGAGAGAGAGGAGAGATAGATAGAGGAGGGAGATAGATAGATAGACAGAGATAGATAGTTAGATAGATAGATAGATAGAGAGAAAGAGAGATAGAGATAGAGAGAGAGAGAGAGAGAGAGAGAGAGAGAGAGAGTTTTATCTCGGAAAACTTATCCGTTCGCGGGTGAGATTCAGGACGGAAGACGAAAGAAACGAGAAATGAAAGAGAAAGCGAAGCAACCTGTCGGCAGGGGAGAGAGCGCGTGATGCGGAGGGAAGCGCAAGCGAGTGCACGAGTAAGCGAAGCTGGTGTATATACGTGAAACAGCGGTGGCTACTTTCGCGTTTCGGCCGAAGCTCGACGACGATCTCTGGTGGCGAGAAACAGTTGAACCTGGCAAGCGAAGCCTCTTGGATCGTTCGAACTGTGCTCGATGAAGAAGCAGACCGATCGAACGCTTTTCAACCGGTTTCCAAGTTACTTACTGGCTGGTCTCTTTGGTGCTGGCAGCTCCCCCTCTGACGGCGATCTCTTCACGGCGATGCTTTGTTCCATCGAAGTCGGAGGCATCGGTGGAGGAGGCGGTGGGGGCGGTGGCGGCGGCGGCGGTAAGCTCGAATCCTCCGCGCACATCGGACTTCTCGAGGTTTCGTGCTCCTGAGATTGCTGTTGGTGTTGCTGCTTCGAGTCGCTGAATAAATGCGGCGGCATGTCGCGGATCTTGTGAGTCAGCATGTGCTGCTTCATGTTCCCCTGTGTGAGAGAAAACATTGCTCGGTTACATCGTCACGAACCAGACAGCTTCGAGTTCAATCACTTCATCGATCACACCACTCTGCATAATTTCTCGCGATTCGACGTCGTATCGCTTTTCAACTTTTCCTTACTCGGACAAATATTTTCTATAGATTATTCGGACAAAAGGAATAATCACGGTCGAATCGTACGACAAATTCGAAGGCTTTTTCAATTAGTCGACTGACCCAAATTGAGTCGACGTTCTATACGCTCTTCTTGCCAGGAAAAAAGAAGAAAGAAGAAAGAAGAAAGGAGAAAGAAGAGAGAAGAGAGAAGAAAAAAGAGAGAAGAAAGAAGAAAGGAGGAAAGAGAAAATGAATGGCGTAAGGTCGAACGAAGAATACATAGTGGTGTTATCATAGTTGTTGTTTCATTGTCAAAATGCAGCAGGCTCTTACCAGGAGGCCGTGCGCCGAGGGTAGAAGTCCGAGGGCGGGCGACATCAGCGGGGGTAGGCGGATGGCAGGATAGACAGGCGTCAGCCCCCGCCCCCCTCCGGCTCCTTTCCGCCCCCGGTTCTTCCGATCCTCAGGTCGCCGCCGCCGCCTGCGTTTCGCTTTTTCTCGACTACTGGCACACGCTGATCCAAATTGAGGATCGGGTGAAGTGATCGAACTGTTAGCGGGCAACGGTTGAGACGCACAGATGCATGCTTGCTGCCCGGAACCATCGTTCTGAAAGTATCGTAGAAAAAACAAAGATACAAAGAGCTGGCCAAACCTGAACCGACTGACGCGATTTGCATCGTGATTTTCCATTATTATCTTACGATTATCGATTCGTCGTTCGAGTTTCCGTTAATACGTTAATTCGGATATATCGCATTAGTATCTATTTCTCTCTCTAAAAGCAACAAAGCGTAAGCGTTCGCCGCGAAGGAATCGCGCAACTGGATCGCCGACTTGCATGTATTTTATTTTAAACGTCGTATTAGTCATCCTAGTATTTTAATCCTTTAATCCTAGTATTTTATTATATAGTATCGATATGATATAGCGTTACTTTTACATCGATTCGTACATATCGACAGACAGAGAGAGAGCAATCCGATGCACTCGAAACCCGAAATCTTAATTTGCGTCTAACGGATTGGCACGAGACGCGTTCGCTTACAACTACGAAAATCCTCCCTTCGTGTACAAATGTTTCTTCGCGTTCTTCCTTTCTTTCAATTTTTTTCCATATTCGTATATTTATAAAGCACGATCACGTAATTAAAATAGCGAAAACTTTTATACGAATTTAAACGCGAGAGAATTACTACGCGTAACTCGCTAACGATTAGTTAATTAGTAACGATAAGTTGTTCTCGTACTGTGAAACGTTCGAGTCGTTAAAAGCGAATCAAACTGGAAATTTCGATAACGTCTTACGTCTTTTTCTAGCAAGTAATAACCTTTAAATCCGAAGGATAAACGCGAAAAAGGACGATTAGGAAAGAAGACCGGAAGAAAAGAATAGATTTACAGGTTATTAGGAACGAGGCGATCGTATTTGATCGATTCGATTCGTTGCACGATTCCTCTCGACGCTCGTTTGGCGAGCAGCAAACAATTCTCGGAATGAGCGCGTCCAATTCCATCGTCCCGATCCCATCGAACGTAAGAAAGTTACGTTACCTTTGTGGAAAAGCCTCTGTCGCATATGCTGCATTTGAAAGGTCGTTCCTTCGTGTGGCTCCGGTAATGGATCTCCAACGCGGAGTTGCACGCAAATGTCTTGTAGCAGATATTACACGTGGTGTTTCCACGCACTGTAACAGATCGTACTTCTTTACAATTGCTTCCCGACACTTTCACACGCTTCTACCGTCCGTGAAAGCAATTTGTAACCGCGATTCGACTCTCGTAAACTATCCGTCACGAACGCGAAAGACACAGAGAGAGAGAGAGAGAGAGAGAGAAAGAGAGAGAGAGAGAGAGAGAGAGAGAGACAGACAGACAGACAGACAGATAGAGCGACAGAGAGAGAGAGGAAGAGATAGAGGAAGGGATAGAGAGAGAGAGAGAGAGAGAGAGAGAGAGAACAGGCTCTAATCTAATCGCCAAACGCGCGAGCGGACACCGGCCGAGAACGACCGCTGGCGAACGCGAGCCTCCGGAACTCGAAGCCGATCGCTATCCGCGTGCCGTAGCTGCCCCGAGAACAAAGTTAGTCTCGTTTGGTTTTCTTCGACGAAAGGAGTGAAATGAATCGTACAGACAACAATCCGTTCTTTGCAAAGAAATTTATTTATTTACTTATCAAATGTCCATAGTTTCGATCCTTCCTTACGCAAAAAAGGAATACAACAACTGATATTTGCGCTCGCAAGTTCTGTATCTTTTTTTTTATATCGAAGAGTGCGATTCAAATTAACAGAGAGCGCGAGAGAGAGATAGATAGATAGAGATAGAGAGATAGAGAGAGAGAGAGAGAGAGAGAGAGAGAGAGAGAGAGAGAGAGAGAGACAGACAGACAGACAGACAGACAGACAGACAGACAGAAAAAAGAGAGAGAGAGATCATAGGTGTTCAAAGAGATAATAAAAAGAGTGTCAAGCGGGAGGGTAGGAGTGCTAGGTCCGGCTACACCACAAGTAGGATACGTCGATATACAGCTTGGATATAGGTGGACGAATCAGTCAGACTGGCGGTGAGGATCGGTGAATCGTGTCAGATCGATCGGGAGGTGTAGCAGGAACTGCAGCTCGCCCTGATGCTAGCAGCGCCTACCTGCTGGCCCTCCGACAGCCAGGCCGAGCGGGTTGTAGGTGGACGTAGCAGCCAACACGGCTGACGTGGTCAGGGAAGCCAAGGGCCCGGCGGCGCCGCTTCCAGGAGTCACGGCGTTTATCGAGCTGACGCTGTTTATGCTCGACGAACCGATGCTGCTGGTAGACGGCGACGATGAGACCGCTTGCAGCAGGCCTGCGAACATGCCGAACGGATGCGGATGGTGGGTGGTGGTTTGCGGAGGTGGCGTTGGCACTGACGCCACCGAGGCCGGAGTGGACGATGCCCGTGGCGTCAAATCTAACGGCGCGCCAGGATTCGGCGGACTGTTGCTCTTCTCGCTGCCGTTGTAACGATGAAACGGCGGCGACCTGGCGGCGTTTCCTATCGTCGACGCGGCTGTCGTCGTGATCGTTCGCACCTGATTCTCGAGAGCGGCCAGCGAGGTCGAGAAACTGGGCAAAGACACGTCCTTGTGGTCGTTTTCTTCGCTTTCGTGATCCTGCTCGTCCTCTAGGTCGCCGCGACTCGCGTCGCGATTGCATCTCTCGTCCTCCTCTCTTCGATCGTCCTCCTCGTCCTCTTGGTCGTCCGCTTCCTCGCTGTGCTCCTCCGCGTACCTTGCCTGATGCTGTTGCTGCTGCTGCTGCTGATGCTGTTGTTGCTGCTGTTGCTGCTGCTGCTGATGCTGATGCTGATGCTGATGCTGTTGTTGCTGATGCTGCTGCTGTTGAGGCTCGTCCTTCGCGTCGATGTCGTTCTCCTGAGCCTGTCTCTCCAGCTGTTGACGAGTTGGAGGAAAGCTTAACGGGAATCCAGGTCCCGCGGGATGAATCGGTGGAAAGCCTTGAGGAAGGAACGACGCCAACGGATGGTGCGGATAACCTGGCGGGAACTCGTTCACCTCGCCGGCTTGAATTTGCTCCGGACTGAGCTCCGTTGGTTCGCCGGTGTGCAATCGTATGTGCTGCTGTAGCACCAACGCGTTGGTAAATTTTTTGTGACAAACGGGGCACTGATGCAACATTCTGAGCGGCGGTTTCGCCCTGTGGACGCCCATGTGAGTCTTTAAGTTACCCTTGGTGGTAAACGCCCGGCCGCAGATCTTGCACTTGAACGGACGCTCGCCCGTGTGAGTCCTGTAATGCATCTGCAGTGCGCTCTTGCAGGACAGCACACGGTGGCAGATAACGCACTGGTTAGGATCGGTCAGCTTGTGCTCGATGTTGTCGACCAACTGCTGCAACTTGGACGTTTCCGACGTCTTGGTTATCTCGATCAAACTTTCCCAGGAGTTGTCGTTGCTGCCCGGCCGTGGCAACAGACTGGAATAGATAGCCGGATCCTTGGCCGGATCGATCATCTCGTTGGTAGAGACGGCGGCGGACGCGTTTACGGCTGGTGGTGCGGCGTGATGGGGTATTTGATGGTGCGCCGGTGGCCCTGGGAACAGAATTCCCGCGAACGATGTTTGAAGGCTTCCACTGCTCGCGCTACTACTCGCAGGGGAGGCGCCGGGGTACGCGACAACGTGTTGCGGCAAACGATTGATGGTTCCACGACCGGACAAATTCTCCGGCTGCTCCTCGATCTCCTCGTCGACTTCCATGTCGCCGTCTCCCTCCAGTCGACCGCTCATCTTACTGTCCATGCTACAGTCTTCGTAAGTCTGCGGTTGAGAGGGTGGATTGACGGAGGATTGGGGTGAATTTAAATACCGTCTGGTCGTCTCCTCGAAATCCTCGCTCTCCTCCTCCGTGGGCTCCTCGGCCTCCTCCGGCTCTTTCTTCGGCGTTATCCTCTCGGTCGGTTCCTGGCTCATAGATCGTTGCTGTCGCTGGTATTGTTCCTGCATAGGCGATCGCTGCTCCAGCTTCATCTCGTCCCTCTGCTCGAGCTGCTGCTTTTGATGTTGTTGTTGTTGTTGTTGTTGTTGTTGGTTGTGGTGGTGATGGTGGTGATGGTGATTGTCGTGAAAGGAATGACGAGAATTGGACACAACCGCGGGGGAATGTGGCGAGGTGGTCGGGGCAGTGGTAACGGGCTTGCTCAGGTTCTCCGGCACGTCCTGATCGTCCCGATGAGCGACAACCGGCGATCTGTACAAGGG
Source organism: Bombus fervidus (assembly GCF_041682495.2). NCBI lineage: Eukaryota > Metazoa > Arthropoda > Insecta > Hymenoptera > Apidae > Bombus > Bombus fervidus. The sequence continues at coordinate 18,841,459 of NC_091521.1, forward strand.
TGGCATACCGGGAAGGGCTAAACTGAGCGGCAAGGGCGGCTGAGGAGGTAAGAAACCGTGCGCTGCCGCCGGGTGAAAAGAGGGATGGTGAGAAGGTGGTGGCGGCGGCGGTGACGGCATCGGTCTCTGACCGGAGGCGATTTGTTGTAGCAAGGGTGGGTGGTACTTGTCCAGGTGTTCCGGAACGGGATTCGGGTTCATCTTAACATGTGGAAACTTGGCCGTATGCCTCTGGAAGTGGACCTTCAGGTTCCCTTTCGTGGTGAAGCGGCTGCCGCAGACGTTGCATTTAAAGGGTCGCTCACCTGTGTGCGATCGTATGTGGATCTGAAGCGCCGAGTCGCTGCCGAACACCTTGCCGCAATAACGGCATCGGTGCTTGAAGAATGGCTCGCCGCGACCGCTACCGGACTTTGAATCGTACGGGGAGAGACGGGAGCCTTTTCCACCCCTGAACGCCAACTCGTCGGCCAGGTTATTCGCCAGAAGTCCCTGGCTCGCGTTGTCCAGCACCTCCTGCGCTCTCTTCTGCAGCATCTCCAGAGTGTTCGGCTCGTGCAACGGTGGCGGATCGGTGTTGGTTATGATGGACGAAGCTAGGGAAGAACTGATCGAACAGAGAGGCGGTATCTGATGAGACATCGGCATCTGGCTACTGGTACTGGTAGTCGAGGTCGTGCCGGTCGCGTTCGACGAGGCCAACGGGATATTCAACGGGGACGCGCTGCTGGTCGGCGTGGGTCTTTCCTGAGCCAAGTTCGGCGTCACAGGAGCCGGCGAGGTTTGCCGATGACTCGGTGGACGCGACGACGGAGGCGACGTTAGGCTCGACAAAGGTTTAGGCTGGATGATCGGCGACGGAGATATCTCCTTGCTATCCGACGGTTCACCCGGGCCTTGCTGCTGCACCGACTGATTGTGCGTGATGGACAGTTGCTGCTGCAATTGGCTGATCAGCTGCAGTTGAAACACTTGCTGATGTTGCAACGTGTACAGGGTGCTCTGAAGCAACGCCAAGTCCTGCAGAGCGGCCTCGCTGTCCGCGCCTCCGGCCAACGCCGTCGCCGCGAACTGAGCCACCGCCACTTTCGTGTTCTGCAGTGCTTCCAGGGTGACGTGACTAGTCCCAGCGGGCGGGAACAGGCTGCCAGCGGCGCCACCTTCTACGAAATTGTTGTTGTTCTCCGCATCCTGTCTGTGATGCATCTGCTTGCGCGATCCTTCCTCGTCGTCCTCTTGCTCGTCCTGCTCGTCCACGCCTTCCTCTTCATCCTCCTCCAAAGCGTCTTCCTGATCCTTGTCGTCCTCCTCGCCCTGATGGCACCTGGATGCCGTGAGGTCCACCGCTTCGTCTCCGCCGACTCCTCCACCGCCACTCTCCTCGCCATCCGACGTAAACTCATTTTCTTCACCTGCAATACACACGTGACACCGCGATTAGCTTTCGATTGGTCATCGGAAATTGGCCGTGTCGTTTCTTCCCAAAATATCTTAAATATCCTACAAATATTCTATATTATTTCGTTGCTACTGGAATTGCGCGTAGAAACTTGTATCTTTTCCTACGTACATGTGGCGACGGGCAAGAGACGTAGAAGCCAGATCGAGCTACTTTCCGTATAGCGAGGACGACATCAGCGCGAACAAACCGTGCCAAAGTATCATCTGTATTCAGCGTTCAAATCGTTTGTGCGTATCGCACTAATGACGAAAAAAAAAATATATATATATATACAAAGCATCGGTCGTTCGAGATACCGTGTGTCGTATGAATTTCAAATAGACAGTTCAGCGCGTTACCGATGCAACAAGGAGCATTCGACGAACCAACTTTACATACGTATTAAGTAAGACGAGTAGGGGTATATGGTACGCGTGGAAGCGCTGCACGATGCATCTTCCTTATTCCAAGTCTAATCATCGATCCGGAAGGTTCAAACATGTACATGATTCTCGCGAGAGAAGCATGCTTGGTCGTACAATTTTCACAACGTAACGAGAAACGAGAATATCCGCGAGACAAGTTTCGTCGCTAAAGACGCGAATGTCCAAGACCTGGATTTTTATGCTCGACAACTGGAACGGATCGGTAAGAAGGTGTTGGACCGAGCAAAACGTTTTATCGTTCGCACGTGACGAGTATGACGAATAGCTTATCGATCGATCGGGTTGAATCGATTACGAATCTCGATTGACAACGCCATTTTGCTACGAGCGATAGAGAAAAATCGAGTTTAATAAAAAAAAAAAAGAAAAAAAAAAAGAAAATAGAAAGAAAAGAAAAAGAAAAGAAACGGAATTTTCCAGATAACCTACAGCGATAGTTTGAATATTTTACAAGCGTTTTACGTACTTTAGGTTGGTCGAGCTTGCAGCTTGCAACATAGAAACGTGAGAAGGTAAACGTTGGTCGTATCGAGTTCGATTCGAAGCGTTCGATCGATCCAAGGATTTCGCAATAGCGAGAATTTGTACGTTTCGATTCGATATGAAGAGAGAATAGGAAAGTAACGAACGTCACCAGCTGGAACCAGTTTAACGGTCGAAGATGAAAGCTCATAAGGTTTCGCTTCACGACCATAGCATACGCTCGCCAAGGCTGGAACGGGCCGAACGCTTGGCAAGTCGGCGCGTCATGTTTAAAATGTACGGTGTCGCGGTGAAACCGAGGCAGAATGATTAATCCGATTCGTTTCGATTTTATTTACCACCCAGGCTTATCGACACCGGATAGATAGATGGCGTTCGTACGATCGGCGCGCACGATTTTCCGTTTTTGAAAACGGGAGCACGAAAAATATAGGAAACCGGTGGATACGGGGGTACAAACGAAAGGAAAACAGGGGCCCGTGACGATAAACTCGGCGGAGAGGATCATGCACGTTCGCGTCGATGATAAGAAACGACGGCGCGGCGATTAGTATTCCGGAGCGCGGCGCGCGAACCCCACACCGCTGGAAACTTTTAATACGCGCACCGGGGCCAATGAAAAATGGAAATCGCTCGATTACTATTCCCGGCGGACCAGTCGGACCCGTTCGAATCGCACCAGTTACAACGTTTCATTCGCCACCCGATGTAACCATCCACTAGAAAACTCTGCAACCTCCAACTCGAACAACTTTCTATCACTCGTAGTACGCGAGACGAACTTTTCTCGAACGGGGAAAACGTAGAATGAAACGTGGAACGTGATCTTCTCTGTGACGGGAAAGAGAGGGAGAGGGAGAGGGAGATGGAGATGGAGAGGGAGGAAGATGGAGAGGAGAGTGGGGGGAATCGTTGGAGGGGGCAGAGGGGCCAGAGGGGCCGGAGAGGCCGAAGAGGTCAGTGGGGCCAGAGGGGCCAGAGGAGCCAGAGCGGCCGAAGCGGCCGGAGCGGCCAGAGCGACCAGAGCGGCCTGAGAGATGGACAGAGAGAAAGAGAGAGAGAGAGAGAGAGAGAGAGGGAGCGAATTTGCGGGAAGTCGTCGGCGCGGCGTGGAGATACGTTCAAGGTCAGCGGTTGCGTACCGGAAAATCGTGCGCACGAGAGTCTGGAGGGTCCGCAGACGCCCTGCTTGATGCCGCGGCATTCGAGGCGGCGCGTGATGCTCCATCTCATGAGCTGCATGATCGCACGGGTTCGCGAAGCAGGAAGCTCGTGCGTGGCGCCGACTCGCGGAGGCGCGTGGAAGTTGCGCTGCGTTTCGGCCGGACGTCCGCGTGTCGAACGATGTCATCCGGCAAGGACGAGAGAGAACCGACTGATCGCTTGGTAAAGAGCCGGCCTGGGCGTAGGTAGCGTCGCGTCGCGCAACGTCACGCGTCACCCTTTCCCCCACCCTGTCCTCCCGCGCTCACCCCCACTAGCTGGCCCTCCCTCCACCGCGCGCAAGCCTCTATACATACGCACGGTTATGACAAGGAAGGCGGCGCGGTTCATAAATCAGGGGGTAAGAGGCGGGGCCTCGCCGAACCACTCAGCGCCCGGTTATTAATTATCATACAGAGGGAACCCCTTCTTCGCCGGTTCCACCTACGCCGAACCGACTTCCGGATCTACGGCTTCGTTGCGTGCGAACCGGCCGCCGGAGTCATACGCTGCACGCGTCCGCTTTTCATTTTGCTGCCCGCGAGCCCAGTCTCTCGGCTGCCTCGGGGAGGGGCGGCAACGGAGTGTGAGACGATGCCGCTCGTCGAATAGACTCCCTTTGGTCCTCTGGAATGCGTCTAGAGTCTAGACGTCTCTCCTTTCTTCTTTTCTTTCTCTTTTCTTTCTCTTTTCCTTCTCTTTTCCTTCTCTTTCCCTTCACATTTCTTTCTCTCTTCTTTCTCTCTTCCTTCTCACTCCTTTCTCTCTCCTTCCACTTCTATTTCTCTTTTCTTTCACAGGCAATTCTCGATTCGAACACGGCACTAAAGATTCAAGAATCTGGCGGTGAAAAAGGAGCCACGTATACTTTGCTTGGAGAAATGCTTCGGAGACGGAGGTGCTTAAAATAACGGGAAGACAGATTGCTACTTATCGACGCCTTCTTCCTACCTCTGACGTTTCTCCATCGTTTCGTTATCTTCCGGTTAGTCTCGAGATTCTCGGAATCGTCAATGGATACGACCTTTTACAAATTATTCCAGTCTTGTTTTGTTTTTTCTTTTTTTTTCTTTTTTTTTACCAGAAACTGCGTAGCACTTTCTAGTTTGCTAGTCGCGACCAACGCAAATATCGACTTTCCGTTTTCATCGACGACGAATCGATTCGAATTATTTTCATCTTCGATTGTCCTCGAAGCGGCAACAAGACAATTGTGTACCATTAGGCCTGCGGCGTGCTGCTTTCGCTTTAAACCAGCGCGACGTTCTTCGAAAAATCTGTCCGATGAATTTATCTCGATATTTGCCAATAGCAAATCGAACAGCATCGAAGAAACGATGTTGCTCGAATTTAAAGGAAACCGACTTTTTACCGTTGGATACCGTTTTACTCGAGAAACGGAAAGCTCGTTTTATCGTTTGTCTCCTCGACGCGTTAAACAATTTTACAAACGTATTTAGTTTCGTGTAATCTCGTAATTAGCGACGAACGACGGCGGACGCTTTGGGCAACTCGTGACAAATCGAAGATCGACGACCAGACACGAGAGTCTGAATTTCCTATGAATTAATCGGCTGGTAACAGGCTTCAAACGGGCGACAAACGAAAGCAGACTGGCTAGAGCGTGGCTTTTCGAACAAAGAAACAGCTGGGCGCGTCGAACGCAACGACTCGATAGAACCTTACTGGATTATCTATACCAGCCATAAAATAGCTTTAATTCGATTACTCGTTATCGGGCGCGAACAACGGTATTTCGTACGGCTTCGTGAACAGCTTTCGACCTCTCGAACACCATATACTAGCCGGCTTTACCGTCCAAACGTTATACGCTTCATCATCTTGAGAAGAGTTTTGCCTCTACTTTCCATTCGTCTCTTTTTAAATGGCTAAAATTAACCCCGATCGAATATGTTCGGTTATCGATAATCATCAAACAATTCTTGCTATTCGGCAAACATAAAATTACGCGACATCGTATCGTAAGAATACGCAAGGAATGTAGAGAAATTTGTAAGTTCTAGAAATCGTTTGTCCGCGATTAATGAAATTGCTATTTACAAATTACGCGTACTACGTAGTACGTAGTCGCACTGCACGTTGTCACGTTGCACATCCAGAGAAATTCGAAACTGTCGGTGAAATCGACTTGCATCGTTATCATCACCGAAGTAACGAAAATCAACTCGATCGAACGCCATTGACAAAAACAATCGCAGGGCTAAATCGGAAAGAACACTGGGAACGTGTGGCAACGAGGAGAGCGCAGGTGGTTGCAGCGGGGGTTCGAACGTGATTCTTTGCTTGGACGAGCAGCTTTCTGCAGGTCAAAAGTACGTGCATGCCTTTGGCCAGCGGTTACGCAACCTCCTGTTCAACCGTCTCGGCCCGTGCCGCGTGCAACCGAGCGACTTTTGTCGAACGAACGAACAACCTTGGGCCTCGGGCGGATGATTTACGCTCGGCAGTAAATCATAAACCGGAGGAAAGCCGCGCTCCAGCGCAGGCTAACGAGCCCCCGGGCTCCGCGACAATGCGAAAATGGGTCGGAAGTCATAATTCACGTCGGAGGAGTAACAGAAGCAGCAGCAGGAGCAGCAGCAGGAGCAGCGGTAGGAGCAGCAATAGGAGCAGCAATAGGAGCAGCAGCAACGGTAGCGATAGTAGTTATTCCGCTTCCTTTAACCGAAGAGTATAAACATTTCGCTTGGAAGAAACTACGAATTTGCCTGGAGGAACACACCGATAGACGGTTCCTCTCCGACAGTTTCACTACGGGCCAGAGCGGATAGCTAACGCCTTGCGGCCTGGAAGACACTTCCTGTCCGGGGGAATCTTCGATCTCTCCGCTGACGAGGTTCCTTGAAATTTACGGCCGCTGCTACACGGCTTGCTGCACAGGCTAATTTTCCGTCTGTTGTGGTTAATTTCGTGGCTGCATCGAACGATGCGTCTTACTTTCTACGAGATGGATATCGATCCTATAGAGATGGAGATTCGTTCACGATCGAAGGCGATCGATTCGAGATCGGTTCCAACTGTAACTATATTTCTAGACCAGATATAGAAACGCGGATGTAGGATAAAGGCAGCAAGAAGGCAAAGGAGAAGCGGTTTTTCCAGGAAGCAAAGGGGTTGGTGCATCCTGTGGAGTACAAGGTCGCGGGACAAAGGAGGCCGATCGATAAAAGCAGCGAGCGAAGAATCGTTGCGGGGGTCGTTGCTCGCTCTCTCTCTCTCTCTCTCTCTCTCTCTCTTTCTCTCCCTCCCTCCCTCCCTCATTCCTCTCCCTCTCTCTGCCTGTGGAGCGAGCGTAGAGTCACGGCGCATCGGTGCCGAATACGAAAGGGATTCGTACTCGTAGTGACGGGGTCGAGTCTCGTTTAAATAAGTTAGCAGCGCGGTTCGGCGCGGCGCCGCGGCACGGCACGGCGGTGTGACGGCGTGGCGACGACGAGAGGCGGCGGAGGCGGCGGAAGACAAGAGGGAGGCAGGGAAGAGATAGAGGAGGAATGAGAAATGAACGGGGAAAGAGAGACGCCGAGGGAAATTGCACGTGGCGGGCCGCGATTGGCTCGCACCTGTCTCCTCGGACCGCCCTCCTTTACCCGGGATCGCATGCCTGCGTACCTAATACGCTTTCTTACTCGTTGCATACGCGGCTGCTTGCACCGCGTGCATGTGAATACACACTTTCTCACCGGGGCCAAGGTATTCGTGCCGTGTAATGAACCACCACCGCCCGGTTTGCCTCCTCCGCCTCCCACTTCGCCGCTCCGCCGCTCCGCCACTCCGCCACTCCGCCGCGCCGAACCGAGCCGAGCCGATCCGTCGCAGTCGCAGTCGCCGTCCCCGGGAGTGGGGTACCGGAACAAGGTGGAGGGGTATGGGAAGGTTTTCCTCGGCGAGCAAAGGACAGACGATAGTACATATTATACTTTTGTGCGGGCCGCGCCGGGGACGGTGGGGGCGGCAGCCAGGCATAGCCGCGGTTGCACACGGTTAATCTATCTCCGGGTAGACACTAAAGCGCAAGATGGAAGTCTCCTTCCATTACGATTGCCATATTTGCAACTCCGAGCCCCCCGTCCAACACCCCGCTCGCGATCTTCGCGACCGGGTTCCCTTTGTTCGCGAGTGACTGCTGTCGGCTCGATGAGTTACGGCCGGATCGTTTTTCTTCTTCGCTGGGGGCTCGATCTTCGCAATGGGATACGTTGCCACAAGGCAGAAGGGGTATTTTACAGCGACCACCGAGTGCCGATTCCTTCGATTCCTTCGATTCCTTCGATTCCTTCCACTGTTAAATGGCAATCGTCTGCTCGTGCAATGGTAGCTCGATATCGCTACGTGTTTTTCGAAGCATCCAGCGTATAGCGTATACCTACGTATAGTTGGTTTGTAAGGCTAGGTCTTATAACGTGACAAGCAAATCGGTATATACTTTTTCAGTAATGTATACGATATATTTCGCTAGTAATTTTTCATCTTTTAATCGGCAAATTATGCTTTTTAAACTCGATCGGTCTGTAGTAGCGAAGTAGCTCCGAAGTTTCACAAAGGTACAGCAGTGTCCGTAAGGTAGTTGTTCGATGGGTTGCACCGAATTTCGCACGGTCCGTAAAGAAGTCCGAAGAAATCTGTCGAATGCCGGCCTCAAAAGACCAAGCCCATTCGCGAAGCTCTTGAAACGTAACCCAGGAGGAGGTCCAACGTCCCTTAGCTGTTGTATAATATTTATCGTTTAAAAGAGATAGAATCGCTGACAAGTTGCGAGTTGACTGTAAAATCGAGCGAGCGATATTCTTATAAGTTGAAAAACACAGCGTGGTAAACGCCTAAAAATATCATGCTTATATATGTATAGGCTTATAAGAATACGTGGCTACGTGTTCGAAATTACGGACGAAGATAGGTTTATCCGCGATTCTCGACGAACTTTCCGTTTCCCAACAAGCCGATCTACCACCGTCAGGACGAAGTTGCAATAAACTATACACGCGTATCTTCTCGCGAAACTTTCCGCGGGACTACGCTCTTGTTCTCCGGCTGCCTGCTCGTATCAAAACCCCGATTGCCAGTTCTCTCGGTCCGACACGATCTCGTCCCTCCTCGTCTCAAATCTCCGACGTTTTCATCGCGCGAGTCCGTAGCTGGAGTTATTGCGATCCGCGTGTTTGTTAGGCGATCAGTAACGCGTTAACCGTGTCGAGGCTTTGTTATCTTCGAACGAAGGCAGCTCAGAAAGAAAAACACCGTCTGGCCAGCATGAAGTAATAAAGAACCTCGCGAGCCGGCGCAGCGCGACGACCTGGCGAAAGAGAGAGGGAGGGAGGGAGGGAGGGGGAGGTGGGGCAAGAAGGTGAAAGAGGAAGGTGAAGGAGGTGGAGGTGGCCGCGAAAAAGGGGGGTCGAGAGGGAGAGCGAAGATCGTTCGGCGACCTGTTAAGTAACCAGCAGATTTACAGGACTCTATCTTATCGACCAGCCGCGTACACCGTGCCTCGGTCTGTACGCTTATTTATTCGTTTGCAAATGAATAAAGAAGGCCGATCGATGCTCGCGGACCGGAGCTCAGAACGCTACAAGTCGCTGCTATGGATTCCAATCTAGAAGTAGAAGTTGGTCGGGTCTTCGAGCAGGGGCGGGGGGCGAGTCCAGGTCCGGGCATGTCATACGCGAAACCCTTATCTCGTTCGGGCGAAATCATGATCGTTCCTCGCGCCAACTTCCCCGTGGGACAGCCAGCTACACCAATTCACGGCCGCAACACCGAGTGTGAGAGGGTTTTAATGTTACCGCTGCTCGGACCGGGGAATTTATCGTTATTTGTAATCGCGGCCGGTCGAGTTTCTTGGCGGTTCGCCTTTCGGCGGCCCTCCGGGGCGTACACCCTTTGTGTTGCCCGAGCGATCGCAACTCTCTCCTTCCCTGTCGAACTGCGATCGCGCGGTCCGTGTGCATGCGGATCCGCGCGAGCACGTGAACCGCGTGAAAAAATCCATCGATATCGTCGTACACACCGTACAGACTCGCGGTTAACGCGTTTATCTGCCCAGACGAGGAATCAATTTCGATCTAATCCCGACCAACGGTACTTTGCTCGTCGTGCACTTACACCGCCTCCAAGAGACTGGCGTATACCTGTGTGTACCTCGAGAGCCAACCAAGACTCGTTTACGATCGAACGTTTACGACGCTTTCCGTGATTCTCTGATTTTCGCTACCCTCGAACCTGCTCCCCCAGACTCTAGGCGATCGCTAACTTCTGCATCTATTACCTACGTCTGGCAACACATTTGACGATATTTCGATCCATCCAACTTGTCTGTTCGAAGCAACGAGACATCGGTATCTTCGTCCCCTTTGACTCCTACGGAACTTGTTCCTCTATTTTTCCGATATGCCACGACATCGACATAGTCTCATTCGAAATAGTATTTTCGCTATATATTCCCTGCCTATCTTCAGAAATTTCTACCGAAGCGTTATTTCCGCTAACCTGTTCCTCGCTCAGAGTTCGACAGACTCGAATTTTACAAATCTTATTTTCTTCCAATGCCACTACGTTTGTATCGAACGACATCTACGTTTGCTAAAGTTACGCGAATGTCCCTTTAGTTCAACGTGTTTTATTCGCTACACCGCGAATTTTTACGCGTATTTAAAAAACTACAAGCTAGATACTTGTTTCACGTTTATCGAACGTGCCTGTGCTAATCTCTATGCACGTGCATTCTGTGTCTACATTTTTGCACCTTGAAATTTTCCATAAACGCACGTACATCCGCATTCCACCTATAAAGATTAAGCACAGAAGGAAATTTAAAACGATGTCCGTCTGTTAATCTGAAACCTTCGGGGACAGCGACGTTTCTTACCGGCACCGGTCTAATAAAGTACCTCGCTGTCATCGTACTCGACTTGGAAGCCTTTGCCGACGGCAACCGCAAACGAAGTCGTAATAATCGTAATAATCATCGTGGCAATAACGAGCGAAAGGCGTGGCACGCGAGGGAGCACAGAGAAAGGGGGCGTGCGTGTTAAACCGATGGCGTGCGTGTTCGCGTTAGGATCAAGACGGGACCCTTTTACGACGGTTTATTATTTAAATGGTCTCAGGGGCCCGGTCGAATTGCAACAACAGAGACAGTCAATCTCTTCTAGACACCTGCAACGTCATCGCTATTTCTTAAAGACGATTTTCTTCCAATACGATCGTAACGTTGATTTCCAACAAGTAATCGATAACGTATCTGTGCACCTTTCGCAGATATCGTGAAACTGACGACGGTTTTCGATTTATTTCCAAGAGGCATCGAGAAAAGTCATCGAATTATCGTTATTAGAATTTTCGTTTATTTTCGTTTATTTTCGTTTATTTTCGTTTATTTTCGTTTATTTTCGTTTATTGAGAAGAAAATGAGCCGTCCGTTTCGTTTCACGATCGTCCGACGATCGAACGGAACACGCTAATCCGCGTGAAATTGCAATTAAAAATCGCTAATTAATAGGAATCCGCGAGAGAAATGAAATGAAAGAGGCGAGAGGGTTCTCGAAGGACCGAGTCGTGACAGCGCTTTAAACGTCCAACAGAGATGCCGAACAGAGAGTTAAGAAGAGATTTGCGACGTACCGATCGGTCACGCGGCTTACAAACCTATAACCGAACCATTTCGTTAACATAATCTGCAGACCGATGGTAGTACCTCTCGGAAGGAGTCGGCGCGGCAGGTCCCAGCGAATGGGCGAGGACGCGTCTGAGTGGATCATTGCGTGGCGATACACGTGAACATTGTTCTGGACGCGATGCAATTTAAACGGCGGCGTTCGACCAACGGGTCAATCTGCCGTCACTAATGCACTCGCATCTCTCTAGCTGTAACAAACCGGCCAAAGTTACAGCAGATCTCGGCCATCGCATATTATTATATCGTATTTCCTTTCTCCATCGGCCGGTATTTACCAGGTCTATCTACTCGACGCCTCTTTCACGAAAGAAAGATGCTCGTACGCCTTACGTTTTAAGGAACGAATCCAAGCGTTTAATCGAAATCCGCAGAAATTCCGAAATTGTCATCCGTGCGAACTTATCCTCGCTTTCTTCTTAATTCGTGCTTTCGAAATAAGTAGCAGTATCGTTTGAAAAAATTCGATTTCATTTCTGTTCATTGTACACGATTCTTCGCGGATAGCTGCTGTCGCGTTATCGAATAATATAGGTAAATAAACTGCCGATAAGATTGTGAGAGTCGCGTATCCATGCGAATAATCCTCACGGCCTCGCGCTTAATTCTTACAGCCTCAGACCAGGCTTTGACTACGACTCCACCGGCTTCGCTAAACGATTTTACAACGATACATGGTAATTAAGTGTCCCCTCCGTCTGTCCACCGACCGTTCTGCCAAACGACGCGAGAGGCGAGAAAACGGAGCAGCCGCTGTGCTGTCCTCTTGGAAAACCGGTCTAAACGCTTTCGTTGAAAAATCAGGCCACTCGTTCGAACGAGCGGATCGGCAGGTTATTCGACATTTCGAGAATCGTTCGGATAGTATTAATTGGATGTTCAATGAGCAGCTCATGTAGGTAGGTATACGTATACACCGAATACAGCTATATTTCTGTTGCGTTTCCGTGCGAGAGTGAAAACAGTGTAACGAGCGTTTTCTCTTCTTCGTTTTTCAATACTTTTTCTTTTAAGCAATAATGATCTACCGGTCCCTGGAAATAATCCCAGATGCATTTACGCGTGGTCTAGGTTGTCCCTTGTGAACTCCGATGCAAAATTTTAACTGTACGCGCCTGTTACAGATTATTATCTCCGCTATTTCCCTAGTATTTTCACCAATTCTCTTGCTACGTTAACCAGTCGTTACCGATTAACCATCTTCGAACGATTCTTTAGTCGCGTTTACCTTCTTTCTCCGATACGTACGGCACTGCGAATAAATATCTTTCAACGTATATCAGAAATCCTTTTCACGCATAGCTGTCATCGAAGAATCGAGATATTATTCGCTAATTATACGAATTCTGTCCTGGCACCTAACCCCAAATAAACCACCGCTTGGCTTTAGCTTTCGCGAAATTATTTTCGATATTTTTTACTTTACGTCTATCATCTTTCGCTAGATTTGATAATTATAATCCTTGAAACATGTATAATAAAAGTTACTACGTTAATAGATACATAACGTTTAAAATACACGAGTATAGTACGAGTAAATCGACTGTTCTATCATTAAGTACACGTTTAGGAACGAGTTTAGCGCGTAATGCATAATTAATGCTTGTTTCTTGTTTCAAATAACAATTTTTAGATTCGTTCGATTTAGGTAAATCAGTATCTTTGAATCCACTTCCACTGTGAAAACTTCAGGTTCGTCCACGAGCTCGGCTACAGTTAGTTAAAGTTAAGATAAATTAACGTTGTAATACCAAACGAAGGTGACTGTTATTATCAATCGTCTATACGTTGTAGGAAGGGAAGACTACGCTTCTTCGAATTACGATCTTTACTTTATTCTTTGTAAGTAAATATCCAAGTGAGTAGTTTGATAAATAAAGAACGAATTAACGGTAGGTTTCCCGAAGACGTTTCATAGAGGCGCGTGCAACCGCGCCATTAGTAAGATTTACGCTTTGACCAGGCCAAGTTTTACCCGCTCGATTGGCAATGTCCAATGAGGGACGATTAATGCCGCTCGTTTAGCCGGTTCGCGATAATTGCCATTGGCTTTAACTCACCCTTTGAAAACTGAATTACGCGCGTGAACGAAATTCTCGAACGTCATCGAGATCGGCTGTCTCGATGATTCGTAGCCAGCTGCTCGCGAAATGATCTCGATTCGCGACAATTGTTCGATCGTGTCGTTTTAAACGATCGTAACACGGAGGATCGTTGACTGATAATTTGGTCTAGGAAAATTAAGAAAGGATATATGTCTCAGAACCAGCTGCGCTAACGGATTTACTGTTATCGGTGTAAGTAGGTACTGCTATAGGGACAGAAAGCCATTACTTCACGCGCTACGATATACGTACACGGTGATTCTAAAATGTCCCACCCACGTTGAGAGAAAAGCGTTGCAAGCGAACGAGCAGAGTGCTATTTTTACGATTGTCGTACGAGAAGCGTTTCCTTTTCAGTCGTTAAATCACCTTCCTTTGTTACAGGTTTTTCCAAATTCCCGTTACAATTTCGCAGAAATTGTTTTATAGTAAATAATTTATCGGCGATATAGCGTACGTCAAGAAAATTCGAAGCATTAGAGTTGCGCCTACCTATGAGAATATAGATACACGATTTTACGTATCACAGATTAGCGCATAAAACGAAAAGCTCGTTGAAGAAGGTGATATACCGATGCGCAACGAGCAAGTTAAATTTGGATCGGACAAGTTCGCACGCGATTAACTCTATGATAGATAACTGTTCGATGAAAATCGTTCGCATTAAGATTTGGCAACACGAAACGTGTTCGAAACTGCTAAATTCGCTAATAATTCGTCCACGAACAGGTAACAGGATTTTTTTTCAACGTCGAAGAACGCGTTGAAAAAGTTGACGACCGTCGCCTATTCTCGAATCAGCTGGTAGTATTACAGGTTGCGTTCAGAGCTCTGGCAATCTTTTACGATGGTCGAAGAACGACAATTAAGCCGTTTCCGCAGGCTAAAACGAAGGTTAATGATTCGACCATTATTTCCGTCAGAGTAGTTCACCTCTCGTTTTTAATTGCCGAAATATTTCATCTTTCGAACAGCATTGCTGTTACTCCAGCTGGATTGCTGTATAATCTTGTTTATTTCAATGAACGACATTAAGCTTGGTCGTTACAGACAAAAATAGAGTAAAATATTGCGTCTCTAGCATTATAAATTTTAGCACAGCGGTGCTTGTATGCTTTCAAATTATACTCAAATGCAATCGTATCTAATTAAACCGTGCCGAGGTGTTAATTTAATAGCGTAGCTTTATACGTCGTTAAAACGAAGCTGGAAGTTGACTGAAATTCTAACGTTCATTTATCGCTCTTCCATCTATTCCCCGTTACTGCGCGTATTTCTTTTCGCTTTCTCTCTTTTTCTTCTTTTTCTTTTTACGCTGTGTATTATATACGCTACACGAGTGCAAATATATAGGCTGAATCGCATTTCCTGGCATACGAAAGCAAAGGAAGATTCTAAAAAATAACTAAGAACCAGCTGATATTCGAGTCAGTTTATTATGCAAACGGTTGATGCGGTCTAAGAGAAATTCCCGGGCTATCTGTCTCCGTACAACTCGCCCGTGCCCGTGTCCGTGCCCCTTGATGACCAACCCTTCCTCCAGGGTGTGATTAATTCTCCGACTGCACGGACTGACTACGCTTGAAAAGCTGTTAGACACGAGAGAATCGTGATGCTCGAAATATTCGATTGAGTCGTTGGCGTTAAACTTTTGATCGCACGGCTGCTGACTAAAGAGGAAATACGCGCGATTTACCGTCGCTTGTATATATTAAATGTCGTTAACTCGAACAATTTCGTTGATCGAACGAGTGGTAAATTTCGAACATTGCCTCGGTCAATATATCGTTACGTGCTTCATTTGGAAAGTAATTAATCGAAAAATTATCTCGTTAGTCCTTATCCTTGTCCTTGATAATAAGTTTTCCAAAAATCAAAAGTAAGTTAGCCAAATCTCGTTCGACTATTATGGCTTCGATTCTCTCTTCGCTCGATGCTTTCGTTCATTTCCAAAGAACGTTCTACTTTCCCACCCCAACGATACTTTCCAACCACGTGGCGCTTCGACATAATCGTTTCACGGGACAAAATTTTCTTAACACCGGGCGCGGACCGTACTGGCCCTGGCTAATGGTTCGAGAGCAATAATTGTCGCGAGAAATAGCTAACGCAGAGGAAAAGTAGTAGCCGGTCAGGCTCCGAAAGTCGTCGAACAAACGGAACAGCTGCGGGGGTGTTCGCAGCTGACCATCGACAGAACGAGAGAAACAAAAAGTGGGGGCGACACGAGGCAAACGTTGACCATCCGCCCTGGCGGACCATTGTCCAGGCTCGTGCCCATTAGAACCACGCCAATTCCCATTGATAAAGTCCTCCGGTCCTTTCACCATTATCCTCCATTATTCCCGACTAGCTGCTGGTCTCTACCTGCGGAATATTTTATAATCGGCCGAGAGAAACGACTCTGCCCCTTTTGCGGAGCTAATCAACGCCCACGCAAGCTGCACCTCTGGATCGAACCATTGCATTGTGACGAACTCGCGGCTGCGTCCTACCGATCCTGCGTCCTCGAACCACATACGCCGCTGTATTTCAATTACGACAGAATCGCCTTTTTACTTAATATTATATTTTTCTATCGTCGAGGAAAAGTTCTACGAGATTACCTCAACGATCGTATCGATCCTAACGATACCAAAAAAATCAGCGATATTAAAGAAATGCAAACTAAGCAAACGTTCGTTTCGCTTTACAAATATTAACCGATGTCCGACGATCATTGCGTTTTCCATATTTCGTACATCTTTCTCGCTTACGTAAGTTCCATGTATTTTTGCATACCGTATATACTTCCCGTGGATGCAAAAAAAAAAAAAAAAAAAAATCCGCGATCTAATAATATTCGCGTTAGATCGATCGAAAGTATCGTGACATGTTACAACAAATGTTCAGCATTCTCCGTGCTTACATCGATCTCGAAATGGTAGGAGAATGAAAATTTTGCAAGAGCGTCGCGACGACCGAGTTGCCTTGCTTGACACAGCGAAGATATACGTAGATAGATGAAAATTTGTCAACGGTTAGGAGATTTCCGTTTGTGACAATGTGCTATTCGTTCGCAACGTGTTTCAAGGTTTGGCCTGAACAATCGCCATTTGCCATTTGTAAATATTTCCGCTGCGAACGAGGAGCAGACATGCGTTCGACAAAGCTTTAATAAAACTTTAACAACGTACAGGTTTGGTAACCTTCGAGTTTTGTCGCAGCTTCAATTAGATTCGTTAATGCGTCTACTCTTATGGACATGTGTGCTCTGACGAGATGTTTGTGATCTGACGCCATTGTTGGAACGTGTAGATAACGCTTTCATAAAAAAAACATGTTCGTATAAATTTGCAACGCGCGTACTTAAAATTGCATTTCCCTTTCAAAGATATTTAAAGATTCGAAGAAGGACTTTGAAAGTGAAATTTCTTACATACTCTGTTTCACAAAATTCTACTAAACTTCCTATACCTGTAATATATATATAACGATGATATAAATATACATAATATAAATTTTAAACAATTCCTTTTTCCGTTATATGCCTGTACTTGTATTAGATGTCAAGGAGGATTTGCTTTGCTCCAAATTTCTATTTCTCGTGTTCTTCCAGTTAAAGGAGAATCGACACGATACGCCACGTTGGGGAACAAGCGCGTCTAATAGACAGGCCACGCAGGATTTCTCGTCATTTCCGCGCGTTTATCCCCGAAAGCTAGCGAAGAGGGTGAGAAAGCTAACAGCTGCCTTCTCGTTTCTGTTTTCCCTGTTCCCAAAATTTAGCCACGCGACTTCCTTCTACCACCCAAGTCGGGCTATCCCCTTAGCCACCAGTTTTGCTTTCGATTACGCTCGATTATTTTTAAATGTTTTTACGGGGAAGAGGTTATTTATAAGCACGCTTGACGCGAGTGACCCATTACGGGTCTGCGTCCCTTTGGATTTTTTCCTATTTATGTTACCAAACGAAGGATGAAAACAATTATCTTCACTCGCAATCGTCGGAAACTCGATCTTTGAAATTGATATTGTATTAAGATTTTCTTAACAGTATCTCCTCGTGGCTGTCACATCAAGCGACTACATACATCTTCGACATCGAATCGCGAACGATTTATTTCTGCGAGAAGTTACGATCTAGCGGAGAATCGCGGAATTTTCAACGTTCGAGTCCCTTCGTTTCCAAGAATCTCCAATCAGTGTTTGTCTTTACTCGTAAACCTAATAGATTTACAACGGTGCATGCTTGGAAAGTACGTAATCTTTTTTGTTCTAAACTATACGTATAACGTAAAGTATCGTCTTTTCTTGCGATACAAATTTTCTAGTCCTTAATAATTAAAGATAATTCCAGCGTTAACGGTATCTATCTTGCAACGAGACTAATGGCAAGAAAGACGGAATCCGTTCGGTCAATCGACCCAAGGTGAAGCCAGTTGGAAGGCAAAAGTGCCATCGAGGGATCAAATTGGTCGATGCGAGCCCTTTCGTGGCGGAGCTGTCGGTGCTCCATAAACTGTTCCGAAGCTGAGGTCACGAAAAAGAAAAGAGGGACGGATATCGGGGGTGGCGCGTGGCTGGTTCGGTTTCAGGGGTGTAACAAGATCATAAATAAAATCGTGGATCTCACGTTTTTGGTTGTGGCGCGCGTCTATTTCTGGACGGTCGATGGTGCGTGGAACTTTTACATGTTTCAGGAAAAACCAGCCGCGCCCGTTGTCTATGGTGTTCTATCAATAGCGAGACAGATTCGTCGTCGCCCGTTCGAACCGCTTTCACGGGCCGACGAGCTCTCCAGAAACGTTAGCCGTCTCTCTCTTTTTCCCCTCTTTCTTCCATTTATTTCACCGGTGTCTCCGCTACGATTTTACCACCGCCTTACGCTTAATGCAGCTTTAATTGACGGGTTTTTCAGTAACGCGCCCTCTTCTCTCATTTACACCAGCGTTCCTTCCCTTTCTTCCCTTTCTTCCCTTTCTTCCTTCTTCTTTCGCAGCATATCGACGAACGAAGAAATATTCCTTACGTCGTTCTCCGATATTTCTAGCAAGTTCCAGCTAGAAATGTGGTGCAATGTAAATATGCTTGTCCTGCTAATAAGATTATGACAACGGTGTTTCGAACGTTTTAATTTTATTTCCCGGAATGTTTACCTTTCCCAGCTATACTTTTGCCAGTCATTCCTCTAACAAATCGACGATATACCGCGGCACTTTAACTCATTTTATCTTAACGCGACCTCGTTCATATCATTTTCTGTTATATCAAATTCTTGCATTTTGTATACGTAAGTACCTGTCATATAGAAGAATACTGTTTTAGAACGATAATAATATGGCTCATATAGATACTGTTGAATTCTCGTTTTTTTAATGTAGTAAAAATGGTAATTACTTCACATTTCCGATGTAAATAAGCAAGGAAGCCTCTTGCTTGAAGTAGAAGGAAAACTCAAAATTCCGAACGAATGGATTCGAAACACGATAAGAAGAGAAAATTCAAAGTATTAATTTTCTATTTATTTATATATTTCTACGTAACATTTTCATGTTTCTTTATATCACTGTGACGTTACTACGCGCGTTACTTTCGCTTTACGTTACTTGTAATTTCGTCGCAAGTAAATTCCGCAACATGTTACGACGTTCTTTCGCACTCTGCTTGCTTCTTTGTTTAGTAACTTTGACAATTTTTCAACGCTCTAAACAATACTCCTTCCGAAACTTATTACGCGTTATTTTTCCACACGTACGATAGCTTTTAAGGAAAAAACTTTGTCGATTCGATAAATCGATTCGAGAAAACTACGCTCAATTTACATAGACTTTCGAACTTACCTGACGATTAGTCACATACGACTACATAATTTCAACTCATAGTCTATTTGTAATTTAAAGAGGAAAAACAAAAGGAGAAATCGCTTAAGAAAACAAAACAGGCACCCGCTTTTGGAATATAGAAAAACAGTGAACGCTTAATTTGTATTTAGCAGTCGAACAACAGATATCAAGGATCACACATTGCATTCGTATAAGGACAGGAACTTTTTATAAGGACCGTTCAACTGGTTCAAGATTGGAAATTGTCCAACCGCTTTGAAAAACCCGATTTCCATTGCTCGATTTAAATTTAATGCGCAATTTATATACAACCCGAAGGCGAAGTAACGAAAGATAATGCAACGGATCCGTAGAGTTGCAAGAAAAATCATTTCATATTTGACACAACGACATTACAGAGTTTTATGACAGAGTTATGTGGTTGGAAAAAATTGCTTCTTCTAATTTTCTTTCTCGATAGTTTATGATCCGTTACAGTTCTGTAAAATTATTATAGTTATTTAAAATATACGCCTAAAAATTGCAATTTCGTTAGCGCTATTCTACCGTGCTCGGTTAAATCGTCCAATTTACCCTTTCGAAACTCTAGTCGTATTATCTTCTTTCTGCTATCTTTATTTTCTTCGTTCGGTGTAAAATATTATATTTCCTAACAGACCGTATAACATACTTTTATTTAAAAGGCAAGGTAAACAACGCGGAAACTTTAAATACTTTTAAAACAATACTTTAAAACAAACGAACAAATGTTCGATAAGGCTTGATCTAACTCGCGATATTGGCAGATGTGACATCGTATATTGCATAAAAATGAACAATGTAGTAGAAATTTTCGATGAATAGTCATTACCATAGTTGCAAACCACTTGCCACTGCTGTCCAGTGTCCACTTATCCAACGTAGCGAGTCTAAAATTAGTGGAAGCGTAGACGGAGAGAGAGAGAGAGAGAGAGAGAGAGAGAGAGAGAGCGGCACGGCAGCGTGCTTTTCCCGAGATAAATCTGTCCGCGATTTTCATTGAATGGGAAGATGGTGTAAAGATTCGGCTTGCAGAAAAATTAGCCTGCAACCGTGGTATAATTGCGTTATCGGTGTCCGGCGGAAGTCTCGCGGAAGCCGCTAATCTCATCGACGATGTCGTAAGACACGATTGAGAAAGGAGAATCGACGAAACAAAGGTTCTTCGTTTGGCTATGCACAAAGCGGTCCATTCAAAAGATAACTCGTCTTAACGCTTCGATGACAATCCAACTTTAAATCCCTTAAATCGCGCAAACTCGAAATCGTGGCGACGGTCAGACGCGCAATTGAGATTCTACGCAAAATGCTCTTTTAATTTCAAAATCCACGCATTTTAGTTAAAATAATGCATTTTAACAAAACAGTTCGGCTTTTACTCTTCGCAAATATACCCGCCACTCGAAAGTCTTGAAAATAAAACTGATAATTTTTCAACGGAGGAATAAAATCTCTTAAGTTGCCTGATGGATGTCGCGCGGGAAGAGTTTCATTGTTATTTCCCCTCGACCGAAAGTAAGAAAAGCGGTATGTGCTTCTTCTTTCCTTTTTTTCTTTCTTTTCTTTTTGATTATTTCATCGCAGATGCATCCTGATGATTCTCTTATGGGTTTATGATCGCCTCTAATGACGCTTTCTGGTTGGGCCGATGGCAATACGTAACACGATGCGGATGTACGTGACGCGATTTCCCATGATATAAAACGGTGAGCCGAGGCTGATAATTGCGGGCATACGTATGCCGGTCACGGACAAGTGTTGTACGTCGCGCGCACTGCACTGGAATCATGCTTATTCGTTTGAGACAGTTATTCCTTCTAAGTGTTATATCGATATCCTTATACTTTGAACCGGCTTCTTAGAAAAAAGTGACTAGAATTTGACGATAATTTTAAGCGACTTGTATAAAACGATCCTCCTCGAATCGCACAATGTAAAGCGTTAAAGTAAAATTTTCGTCGAGCAATTTGCGAAGGAAAGAACACGTTTGTATCGCGACGAAGTTAAAGTAGTTGTTAATCGTCGAACTTAACTGCTCTTCGACCGTATAAAATTATTTAATTTAGCCCAACACCACGATGCCAATTGGATCTTCGGAATCGGCGAGGAATCGCGAGAGATCAGTCCTGTTGTCAGCGTGGCTGTTTTTACGGGCGTGCACGTTTTTCCTTGCGACAAAAGCGTGGCGATAGCGAACATAAACTGTTATGAACGTGGGCGTCGGACTAAATATACCGATGTAAATATTCCAGACTGGTGAGCTCGAAGGGGGTTGACCGCGAAGAAAAAATGCTTCAAGTCGGCCGGCTTTTTCTACTTTTTTTTACCAACTCGTAAAGAGCGTGGCGTTAATTGCGACAAGAATCGACGGTCCCATTCGTTCGAATAAAAAACATTCGTTCAGCAAAAGCGTTTAGAACGCTGTTTTGGCGATTATTCTCTATACGCGAAATACGTACACTCGATGACTTTCTAATTTAACGGCTGTTCGAATCTGCCATCTCCTTTCCTCGATCCTCCAAACGTACAACGTTTTAGTTGATTCGAGTTGTTATTTTAATTTACATCCTCTTAACTGTAAAGTTCACTGAAATCGCTCGTATTTAGATGGAAATCTAATTGAGGTTTCCGAAATTTTCAAAATTTATAACGATCGATTCGCTAAACGTCCATTTCGTTCGTCTTGCGTTCAGATTTTTGCAGGATTATCTATTCGCTGATAAGTTGCGAAGAAAAGTATCTCTTCGAACGATACTCGAGAATTAAATGTGTTTCATAGCGAGCAACATCCTCGAAATCAGAGTATAACCGTAATTCATGATCGTCAAGGGGAAAGCAAACTGAAAATGGCAGTACCTGCGATTACGGTTCTGTTGTGACACGCGTCGCAGAATTTTACGATCGGACGGATTACCGGCCGAAAGTTTTGACGAAAATCGACCGTAAAGATAGGACAATAGGTCGGAAATCGCGGCAGTATTTTTTTCACCGACGCCACGACCACAGCGTTCATTTTACCTTGGAAAAACGTCGACGAAACTTTGCATTTCGATCTATCACGCCTCGTTCTTTCTTCTTTCTCTTTTATTTTTCGAAAATTACGTTTCTTATCAGGCATCGGTTCTCCTTTGATTCTTAAACGAGACGAAGGAAGAAAGGGAAACGGCAGTGGAAAGAATCCGTTGAATTTCCTACGTAACGATGACCGATTTCAATATCCCAAAAGCATTTTCGTTCAATTTAAATTCGATCGTCAAAGAAAGTTTTAATTGAGAAAAAAGCACATAGTATACGCTATTGAGATTGTTATCGTTAATAAACGAAGTAAAGTCGGGTGATACGCGGGTTAATTTCTTATTGCGAGAAAAGAGTATCGAAGGAAAGAAAAGTAATACGAATGCGCGTTAGGTGAAAAAAAGTGGAGGTAGAAACGAATGGTAGAGGTATAGGAATGGCAGGGATATAGAAAGACGCGCAACGAGGATCGAGTCCGGGCTAGACTCGTCGAAAAAGAGGAAACTCGTCACGCAATGAATTTCTCGTGGGCCGATTCTCCCCGGTTGGACTTGGAACAAGTTCATCGACACGGTCCCGCGACACGGCCGCTCAAAAATAGCCGATGTATAAATTATGCGTTCCCGGGGAAATGAGAACAATGTTACGGCCGGGTGTAGTTAATGCAAATTGTGGCCGGGTAGAATTAGACTCTACTTCGGGATGCTTAAATAGTTCGCGAAGCACCGACCGGGGATTATCATTATTCATCGCGGCGCGTCTTTGAATTGCAGAAAACGATTATGCGCGAAATTCCACTTACATTTTTTTCTTTTCCCTATTCGCTCTATTCTCTCTCTTCTCACTATTCTCTTCTCTATTATCTCTATTCTCTCTGTTCTCTCTATCAGGAATTCGACTTAATCCTCGTCGAGGACGGATTTCCCTTCCGAATGTTTAAACGAAGATTCGAATCGAGCGAATTGGAAATTTGATTCCGTTCGAATTAGCCAATCGATCCGATTGTAATTTTCGCGTTACAGTATTTCAGATTTGTTCGTTGCGTAACTTGACATTGTTATTGTTATTAGATTTCTGTGCGAGGAAACACTTTCGTCCGTGTGTCTTAATTGCCTTGTTCCTTCTTGTTAAACTCGATAAACGTTGCAAGAAAATTCAGTGTGGATATTCGAACGAATCGGAAGCCGTCGATCGAGCGTAACACCAATGGTGGCAAAAACGAAAAAAGGGAAAAGAAAGAAAAGGGAAAAGAAAGAAAAGGAGAGAAAGGAAGAAAGGAAGAAAGGAAGAAAAAATCGGTCCGGCGTAGAATTCAAGTTCTCGCGATGTCGACGATAAAGATACCGTGGCAGCGGCTCGGCGCGGCGCGGCAAGAAACCGGCCATTCTTGTGGAAAAAGGCCCCGGCATGGCAGCCCGTTGCCAGATGACGAAATTCCATAGCACGTGCGGTTAAAACCAAGTCACAAAACAAATCCAGAAGTCGTCTGGAGGCGGCCAGACCTCGACGTTTATCGGGCCGCTACTCGACGACGGAAGGACGTCCGCGTTTCGAGTAAATATTTGAAGATCTCCAGTCGTAACGCCGGAGATCCTCTCCTCATAAAAACCGCGGGATCGACGTGTGCGTTCCCTGGCCTCCTACGAAATCCCCTTCGCGTATATCTGCTCTCTTCCTCCCCCTCCTCCTACCCCCCTCTTCCTGCCGGATCCGCACACGGGATCTTTCCACGTCTCGTGATTATATTTCGCCAGCAACTTTCAGCGCGCACGATTTGCCATTGTTGCCACCGGATAATTGCTCCAGCAGCATCTTTTTTCTTCTTCCCTTTTTCAAAGATCCCACAGCTAATGGAACCGCGAGAAAGCATTTTGTCTTGGCTGATTCGTTCAAGTTTTTGGTTCGCCATCGAGAAGTTGAAACGGCGTATGATTTAAACGTCGAATAAACAAGTAAACGTATATGTCTGTTAATTTTGCCGCATTCGGATATAAACGATGAAAAATATAGCGAAGCGATTGTCGGATTAAACTGGATCTGTTGGCACTTTCGTATTTCTCTCAATCGTTTCACAATACCATATTCAACACGGAGTTTTTATTCCATTTTCCTACAGAAAGAAGATTTTATTCCCTCGAAACGTCGTTTACTACTCAAATTCTACGATCGTCGGATGAACGACGATGTTTTATTTTTAAAGCTTCCGTCTATTCCCGGAGGAAATGAAGTTCCTCGGATGGAGCTTTGTTTACGTTTGCATACCTGAAGTAGCGATAATACGGATTTTAAAAGTTAGCTATGAAGTGGCTAGAGTTATTCACGGATGCGCGTTTGTTTTTACACGGTGTATACGCGCGGTCCGCGTAAACGGTCGTTCTCCTCTCTTGACACGCGTGTACGCGATTCGTGTAATAAAGATGCTCTGCAAAGAATTCCATTTTTTCTTTTCCTTTTTTCTTTTCTTTTTCTCTCTCTCTTTTTTTTTTTCGTTACAAAAATACAACAAACGAAGGAAATTTAATTATATGTACGCGACGAGTTGTTTAAACTTAATTCGAGTACTTAGCGTTGCAAGTTACGCCAGTTATCTATCGTAATAATCGTAATAATCGAAACGCGCAAGTACGCAAGTACGTGGTGCGTAGGCATCCCGCTTGTTATCGCATCTAACGCGATAAACAAGCAAACAGATCTGAAATTCGATTCTCGTTCCGTGAGAGAGGAAGGATTAGGAATTTAGGAAGCTCGCGAATGATATTCGACGGTAGCTGGCGGCTCGATTCTAAGTTATGACCGATGCGGAAAATGAGGTCTCGATCCCGGGGGAACCGCGAGCGGTAACGTATCGCCGACTTGCCGGAATCTCGCGTGGCATTATGTTATATGGGTATAAATAACCGAACAGGAGCAATAATACGTAATAATATATCAGTCGGGATTTTAGTGGTGCAGCTAGCTCGCCGGCCCAGCGGTCGTAATTCATCGCGCAACCCGGCTCACCCTGTCTGTACTCGGCACACACGCGCTCTATACACACCGACGCGGCGCGGCGCGACGAGGCGCGGTGCGGCGAGGCACGGCACGGCGTACACAGAAATATACGCGCGCAACCAGAAATCGCGCGGGTTCACGGCATTTTCGATCGCGTTGCCCTGCATCGACGTCTCCTGCCACTTTGCCAGATCTCTCGCGACGATTGCGTTTTACCGGGCATCGTTCCACATCAGCGAACCACGATTATGACCGACAGACGAATTTTCAGTCATTCGGAGTAGTCCTAGTTGTATCCGCGTCGCGCAAAGAAACGACGATAATTGTGAGAAATAATATCTGGTATAACGCGTTTCGTAACACGTAAGCATTCAACAATTGATATATCGCGGTTGAGAATCGCTATGTAGCAGGAAATCGTGGTTTTCTTAGGAGGGGAACTCTGTCAGCGTGAAAATGTATTCCGTTCGGAGAGATAGATGCGACTTTTATGCGACACTTTCGCGACAGTGATTTACGACGATAATTGACTTTGTTAAGATGAGATTCACCAGGTTCTCCCTTGTTCCGATAAACAGTTTCCTAATTTTCAGAAAAATGCTCGTAAACACGTTGTTTCCCTATTTCAATTAAACGTCGATCGAACGTCCTCTTACTCAAAAATTAGCATCTCTACTTTCTTCGATTTCTTCGAAGAAGTTTCCTTTCGATTATTTATTTTACCATCCTCGCCTTTTCGTCATGAAATTGTGCAACGGGCACGTAAACATTTTAACAAGAAGGTAGCAAGAGCGAAGAAAGTAGCAAATTAATTCTGAAATGAAAATCCGAGTGTAAAAGTAGCAGAAAGAAAATCACGCGATCCTTTCGTGCGTAAACTGGAATAGAAGCAACAACTTCCGCAATTTCCAACGTGGTAGCGTTACGATGCCAGTAAAAACGACATAATTTCGTTGCACCCTTGGTTCGGGGAGAAGCTTAACGCGCGTCCTAAGAAATTGCGTAAGAGTCGAAGCCGTCCGATCGCGAACAACCCCTTTGGTACGTCGACGGAGGTTGGGGTTTAACTCCTCGGCTCGGTTACACGAGAGGGTTGGGCCAGCTGAGATTTCATCGTAATAATTTTCCACTCCATTAAGTCATACGGGGTGAACGCGATCCGCCTTTGCATAAGAAACTTGACGATCTTTGCCGATAGGGGCGGCGCGCGCTCTCTATTGAATTTTCACCAGGGAAAACGAAATCGAACGTCGGACAACTTTTTCCATAAACAAGAACGTCCGATCGCTTGCTTTTGCACTTGTCGCATGCTACTACGTTTTCTCTTCTAACGGCCATTTTTATATAACATTATACAACATTTCATATTCTTTCATCCTTTTTACTTTTTACCTTTTCCATCTTATTTTACCTTGCGTTATTTAATAACCTTTTTATAATTCGTCTTATGGTGTTCCTTTACGTTCTTTCACGTCGCTGCTATATTTTTTACACGAAGGACGCGTTGAAACTTTCATCTCCAGATTTCATCCGAATAGCCGTAAAATTTTATGCATTCTTCGCTCGGCGATCACGTAGACAAGTTTATTCGCGTATGACGATCCGTCACTGAGAAACAGGCCAAAGGATTTTTCAGCTAAAATCGTATCATGTATTTGGAATGTAACAGATGCTAGGAAAGTAACGGCTAAACGATTCTCGTGTACGTTTTATCAGTAGCGTACGAGAAATCTGAAGGCAACCTAATCTTAGACAACGAACGACAGAGTACTAGAAAGATACTCTCAAACCAGAATTATGTATATTAATTCGAAAAGGTTGCGTCGAGTTGTTTCTTCAACGCGCCGGATACAATTTTTCCGACTGGTGGGTGAATATTTTCCTTGTCGTGGATACTCTCCAATATTTATCGAGAGCAAGCGTGCCGGGACTAGCGTTTGCAGCATTAATATTACATTATATCAATAAGGGTTTGAAAAATCAGGGGTGCCGCGGCAAACGGATGGCCGTCGTTTGAGGTCTCGCGTTACTCGGCAAACACTCCGCCACCCCCAAACCTTTCAATCTTCCCTCTTCGCCCTGTTTTTCACCTTCAGGCGAAGGGATATTAGGCAGTTCTATGGACGGAAACTAATATTGGCGTCACCGTTGAGAACACGTACCACGTTCACGATATTCCAGCTTAATTGTGCCGTTTGCTTTGAGAAAGGTCGGGTTTTTCTTGCGATCTGCGCGCGAATCTTCGATAGTTTGTTCTTTTAAAACTCTTACGCTTATTTCTGACTAATCGTGAATTTACGCGTAAATAGTAGTTTTCTTTGCGTCTTTTCTTCTTTTTCCTCTATTTCCTCTATTTCCTATATTCCTTATATTCTATCGTATTGCCGCCAAAATCGTTGACAACCAAACTACACTGGTACTCGAGACTCGAAGAAAATATTTTTTCATTAACGGAACATGCTAGTGGTGTTATCGATGCTAAGAAAACCTTCGTTCTGGCAACTGTTCGTTTTCTAGAAAAGTTAGATTTAACCTTTCCACTAAAGGTCGACTGAAACGACGAAACATAGCAAGCAAAAATCTATAATTTCGAAACGAATTATCGATAGAAGGAGACAAAATTTGTCGCTTTGCGCGAGAATGTGGGCTGTGGGAATCAGAGTTTTAATAAAATCGGTCAGAACGGCAAGGATGTGGCAACGATTCGGAGGCGAATGCTCGTGAAGGGTGCCCGGGGCAAGAATTCGGGGGAACGGGCCTCGTATCTCGCGCTATTTTCGTTTTCAACACGCGAAATGAAAATAAAAGAGCGAGCTTCGTGATGTACGCGCGCCGCGCCGCTCTGATTTATCGGCCGCTCGCCCCGTCGCGTCGCATCGAACGCGTCACTATTGTGTGCACCCGTCCGAAATGCACTTTTATAAATAGATACCGACGCTGAGTCTCCTTAGTCTCGTGGAGCACCCTTCCTTCTGGCCAAGGGTGCATCGCCAACGGGTCAATCGTGCCTCCACGGTTGAACACGTTTCCAAGTTTTACACGTTTCCCGAGTGCCCATTCACAAAATCCTATTTATACGAGCGTGATTTCATCGTTTCGCTGTGAGATAATTCAAGGATAATTCTCACCTGTCCACTCTTGTTTATCGATTTACCTTCGATCCAGCGAATTACTCGACTTGCAAAGCAAAGCAACGATTACTCGTTGACAGGGAAATCCGTCGCGGCGTTAGAAAATCGAAAAAATGAGTAAGATAGATTTGCGAACAAAGATCATGGTCGATCGGTTTCCCACCGATTAACGCCAGGCCAATAAATCAATTTTTCCTTTTGTCTTTCTTACGCATCGCAGATAAAATCAGCAAACGATCGATTAAACGTTCTCCAACGAGTTAACGTATCGAATATTATTCGTATTCTATAATTTCTGTTACGATATATAATAAAACTAGCATCGATTTTCTTCCTTTCAATCGGTAGAAAAAGCGAGATTCCATCGAGTTTTTCATTTCATTTCTCCAAACGAAGAAGAGCTGTCCTCGTTCTTTCCCGGATCGGCTTATCATCTTTCTATTTCCTCCTTTTCTTCTTTCACCAACGTTCGTGCACTCTGTCGTATATAGGCGATATATACTCTCTCGCGGCGATATATGTTCCCCATGGGGAATGATCGAAGCATCGAGACACCATAACGCGTCACAAGCGCTCGGATGTCCCATCGAAAGAATCGTGGATAGCGACGCGCGTACGCAACAGCGGGCTAGAAACAGTCGCATAGGGTGTTACGATGTTCGAGAAATGGGAAACTCGATAGCAACGATGTTGCACGATTTCGTGTTCGTGAGAATTTCTTCGAGAGACCGTTCTCTAGGTATTCTTAAACGTCCGGTGTCTTCTTTCGATATTTCTATCTGCCGTTCGTTTTTAAGTAGGTATTTTAAACTGCCGACACTTTAAATAGCTACATACATACTTGCCGCTTACTTGTTTCCCCCTTTACTATATTCACTATTTTTTTTACCATTACGTACTATCGTTTCCCTTCTATCTATCGTCGTTTCTCTTTAATTTCCAATTTCTTCTTCGTCGATTATCCACACGAGATTCATGGTCTCCAAACGTTCTTTGTATCCTCACTTTCTTTCCGTTCTTTTCTTACCAACTAACTTTTCCATTTTTCCACGCAATTACGAAACTTTCGCTCACCTCGCTCCTCGATTTTCCTCTCTTTGTCTCCTTTTCGTTCCGACTCTAACGATCAAGCATTTCGTCTCGCTTCCTTCTCTCTTGTCACTTGCCGCCACTTTGTTCGTTTCGTTTATTCCGCGCTTCGTTTAGGCCACGCTACGTCTACACGCGCGCATAATATTCGATTTAAAAGACAATTTCGAGATCGAGAAAATTTTACTGGCTTCCTTATTCGAGGCCCCTCGTGTCCGCGACTGAAACTACCGCCTAACGACAGGCAAATTAAGCTTATAGGTATCACGCTAGTCAACCTCGTTAAGGTAACACGATTCCCGGCAACCACCCACGAAACTTCTCCATAGAAGGTCAGTTTCGTCCATTCCGCTATGATAAATCGATCGAAACGTCCGCCCAGCGAGTAAGGAAGAGAAAGAGCTAAGGGGACGCGAGAAACGAAGAATAAAAATAGGGGATAGAAATAATATATGGAGGGATGACGATGATACAACGTCTTATAAATAAGATAAGAAAGTACTCTGGACGTTGAAAGAATTGAAATTTGAGAGGAAGAAGGAAACGTGGTCGGAGAAAGTCTAATTAACAAGAAAACGTCGAGTTGGTCAAATCGAAAAGGGATTAAAGAAAAATGGAATATCGTTAAGAATAGACATAAAATTCGTACGCTATAATAAAGCTAGCAAAGGAAGTATTAGTAAATATTTTAGTTTATTTAAATTTTATGCAGTTCGGTAACTATATAATTTAAAAGAAGCTCGATACGTAATTTATTTAAATTTTATGGAATATTTTGAACCCCTCAGAAGCCAATGCTAATCAAGCGCATAAATTAAAAATGTCGAGAAACATAACGATTACAAATATCATTTGCAAAGATTTCGATGTTTTAACCATACATTTCCGAGGAAAAAATTCGCGAGAGCACGTTACTTTTGAATGTTGTCCTCGAACGCAATCGGATAGAAATCGGACGAGTTGGAGGAAAGGAAAAATTTTAGTTGGAAAATAAGGGAAAGAGGAAAATTGTAAAAGATGATAGCGGAAGAAGGACGAGCGAGAGGGCACGAAGATCTCGTCGCGTCGCGTCGCATCGCGTCGCATCGCGTCGTATCGGACAGATGCTACTCGCGTGCGTGCCGATGAAAATACGCGAGCGTGACGGTGACGCACGCGTGTGCCGAGCCGAGGAAGAGCGAGCGAGCTTTTTGTTGCACGCGGCAATTAGCCACGGCTCGTCGTGCTTTGGCTTTAGCTGCGGGCTGCAACTGTCGCGTCCGCGTCGCCGTGATCGACGCCACTCCTCCTCTTCCTTCTCTCTCTCTCTCTCTCTCTCTCTCTCTCTCTATCTCTTTCCTTTTCGTCTTCCTACTCTCGCGTTCTGCCCGTCGAAAAAACAACCAACGCTCCGGAGTTTAAAGGTCGACGTTTAAGCTGTCCGGGAAGTTATTGGTCACGGCAATATTCCTCGAACGAGGTGTCGCGTTCGATTGGAAACTGGTGTTGCAATCGTTCCGACCTACCGTTCCACGTTTCACGAGTTCCCTTTTGTTCCGTCGCGTCGCACTCCTATTATAAACGAAACCTGCTTTGTTCTACTCTCTTGCCACTTTGCTTTTGCTCTATCGATGCAGCAACAAGTACTTACAATTAGTCACCGAATCAAGTTTTTCATCGTTAATTTTCCTTCGTTCTTCGTTGGATTATTTTCTCTGTTCGGTCCATCGTTTCTCCTTACTGTAGGTACTTGCCTCATTATATATACAGTATTCGCACAGTATTCCATAGAATTTTTAACATTTATTGGTTTTATATTTATTCTAATCACGTAGAAAAATATCGGAGCTGCCGACGCTTTTATCTTTTTCAATTATAGCGCTTGCAGTCAAAAGTTAGAACAAGGTGTTCTATCGCTTATAATCTTTAGCATCGATTACTGCATTCGACATGCGAAATTGCCCGGTTAAAAAGTTAAATAATATCTCGTATTTACCATCCAATTCCGTAGAATTTGCGACTGTAATTGCGATATTCGCATAGTTTCGAGCGCGTGGCGATCGTGCGGCACACTGTTTGTTAACCATTACCGGTCCTTAACCATTAACGGAAAATGTGCTCCGTTTCGTTTGGTATTCGAAGGCCAGGAGGCTAAGCGTCCGACGCGACACAGGCCCGTTTCAACGCTATCGTTGACAGCGGAATCAGATTTGCACGCGCTTAAATGCGACACCTGCGTGCGCGTACGTGGCTCGCGTGCGCGCTATATCGGAAATACACGGGTCGCTTGTAGGTACACGCGTAGGTACGCGTGCAGCCGCGACAATTTCGCGGATGCCGATCACCATGCTGCCCGACACCAATTTTCACCATTTTCACCATCATCGTTTTCAAAAATTCCTCCTCGCCATGACTTTTTATTTCATTCTTCGCTCGCTGCGCCGCGTTCCCTGTCACGCCCCGACAGATAAGCGGTCCAGCGGCGATTAAAGCAATCGAATCGAAGGACCGTTTCGCTTCTATAGGACCAGAATTTCCCTGGAATTTCACGAACGTGTACTGCGTTTCTCCGAATGCGGCATACGCAATTCAAATTTCGTCTTCGACGAACTCGACGATATCTCATAATTCTATCGTATTCGTATCGTAGAAACGAAGGTTAGACGCGAATAAAGATCGAACAAGCTTTTCTACTCGTTTCAGGTAGATCCAAAAATGACACAGAGCCGATATAGCCGATTCGTTCGGTATTAACAAGTACGAGAATCTTTGGCGAAACGGAATGTGCGTTTTAGCCAAACCGATTCATCTCGCGTGGTGCTGGCTGCAATCCATCGGAGACCGTATACAAAGGAACTGGAAATTTGTCTTGTTCTAAGAAAAGGAAAACGTAATTTTTCTTATTCCAATTATGCATAATCCGAGTTACGGCAATTGAAATATAGGGGATAAACGTGCTAGTATGTTCGCATAAGAAACGGTTCGTACGTTTACCACGATCAAAGACGCTATTCCCGATTACCCGATCAAGCATCCCAATCGTGTAGCTGTTCGGAACGTAAATTGCTTCTTCCCTCGTTCACGAACCCATTAACGAGTCAATTTTGCGTTACACGAAAACCACGTTCCGCCATACAACGATTAGAACATGTAGTTGGAATCGGCGCGTTTCCATCGAATCCGCGTTCTCACATTTGTATCGCGATCGGTGTGCCTGGCAAGAGAGAAAAAGAAAAGAACAGGAAAGAAGAATACGATTCTCTGCGAGCTACGTCCGAAAGATTCGTTTATTGCGCAAAAGTATCGGTATCTGGCATGGATCGGCTCGCGGCGGTCAATTATAGATTATGGAGGCGATCGGTCGCGAGAGACATGTAAATCACGGCGACCAGGTTTCGCGTCGGCTTCGCAGCCCCGGCAACTCAATTAAACGAGATGACGCACCGGTAAATAATCGCGAAGATTATAAATTGAAAAGGAACGGCGAGTTAACGAACGCGACCAGCTCGATTTTTCTCATTATCCCGATGGAAACGATTCGGTCGCGCGACGTGAAATAGTGCGTTCTGTCCGGGACACGTTTTCGCGTTCCGCTAATGACACACAGCCTCTGACTGACTTTCTTGTTAAACGATCGACCGATCTTTACACCGGCTTGGACCCTTTATGGCGTCTCGTGTAAGCCGAGATAATGTCGCAGGATTTCTGAAAGTTGTACGGTGGGGCATTTTTTCCCAGGCAAAAAAAAAAAAAAAGAAAAAAGAAAAAAGAAAGTGAAATACCTATATGCAACGTGTATGGAAATGTCACGCGACCTTGGTGTCTTGTCTTTTCGAAAATGTAGAGTTAACGTAAGATCAAGGTTTGATACGTCGGATATCGTTGCAATCGGACCCAAAGTACGGTGAAATTTTTTTCCAAGAAAAAAGCGAAATACGCGTAAGTAATGTACCAACGACCAAGGAATATGGAGATTTCACGCAACCTTGATGCCTCGTTTTTTTCGAAAATGTAGCGGTAATAAGATCGAGGTTCGCTTCGTCGAAACGAAAAGATATCGAAGAATTTTTTTAATGTTTCGGTCGATCGGCTGTGTCAACGAACGAATAAAATTTTAAGAAGGAAAGGAACTGGTCTTGCCTAGTACGACACAAACGTCTTGGAACTTGTTCTATATTAATAGAGATAGAAACGAAAACTTCTTGTATCGTAGATCGTATCGTACGACAAGCAGAGGATAGGAAATCTTCGATAGCCCGAAGCGACAGATTTTTTCCGTAGAAACGCATATACAATACACGTGCTCTTATATTCTTACAATGGCGCCGAACCTTCCGAAAACGCATATATCCGTCCTTCGTAAATAAACATCTCCTCCCTCGGCACGCACACGCGCGCATCCTGCGATCCTCGACGAAAAGGAATAAAGACAAAGCCCGAATCCCGCCCCTCCCGGAATCATCCCAAAACCTAAATCACCATTTTCAACCCCTGTCCTTTCATTCCTCCCCCCCCCCTCTCTCTTTCTCTCTCTCATTCCTACCACGAAATCGAGCAAAGTTCTTCCTTAGAGGGAGGACCGTGTCCTTCGTACACACAGGACGAAGAGAAAATTCGATATACCTCCGCGGTATGACAGGCAAAAACGTCCGGTACGGTGGATGACAATTTTAGTTGGATCCACCTCTCTCTCTCTCTCTCTCTCTTCCCTTCTCTCTTCTAGATAGACCGCGTGCAGCGGCTCCATTCAAGTTCTATCCGAGGCTCATTGTCCTCGTCGTTGTTTGCCAAGGTAATCCTGTACGCGTAGAGAGAATACGCGTGCCCGGTGGCGAGAGAGGGAGAAAGAGAGAGAGAACCTGTCCTAGCGAACCGTGGAGTGACGAGACGAGACGAGACGAGACGAGACGAGACGAGACGACCGACACGGCAGCGGGGCCGGGACCGGGACCGGGACCGAACGACAAATTTTCCGGCACAGAAACCTCGAATGGGAAAAAGCGATCGCGACACGCTGACTGGCCTCCGGGCCCAGTAACGTATTACATTTTAAAACGACAAAAAAGGAAGGCTCGGCTAATAATGGGGGATAATATGGGGTGCCCTCGAACGTGAAACGCGCCCAATATCGGTGCATTCTGGCGAAAACCGGTGTGTAAACACAGAGTTACCGCGACATCCTGTCAATCCTGAGCCAGACCCCCCCCCCTCAAAACCTTCGCCGCGATAGGCTCACCCTCTTTTTGAAACCGGGTGAGGAGCGGGGGGGGGGGAAGGCAGCGATCGGACGCGTTATCTGATCGCGCCCTTTCTTCGGGGACCGTCGATACAAAGATTCCTGCGGGGCTTCGGCCCCGCTGTTTAATTCGGCACTCGTTACAGAACAGACATTCGAAAACTCGTTATGCCTCGTTTCTGCAGCCAGTTATGTCGTATATGAGTGGATTAAGAAGCGGCCAGGGGTTATTGTTCTGTCCGTCTTGGTCAGCGCATCGCTGATCGAATCGGTGGTGCGTTCGTTCGATCGAGCAAGGCTCGATAGAATATTTTATGCTCGAAGGGAATGCGTTGCAAATGGGCCGGAAATTTTAGTTATTCGATCGTAAATACCAATTAGACTATGAACGTTTACTTATGTTAAAATAACGCGAATAAAACGTGTGAAACATTTAAAATATAGGTAATACGCGAGAACATATATACGACAAATTGCATACTAATGGAACTGATCTACGTTTTATTCTATTCAAGTGTGATTTTACGATAAAACGGAAGCACTTTCTTCTATATAGCTCGTAATTGATCGATCGTCGTCGTATCAAAGTTTATACGAGAATTTCTAATCTGAAATCATTTGACGCAAGTGTCCTATAAATATGCCAGTTCGTATATATTTATAGAGAAGAGATGTATGTATTTGTTGGTATCGTGGTACAAAGTTTCTCAACTATCGCGACGTACAATTTCACGCCATCGAAACTTACTCGCTACGTCTGTAGCCGCTTTTATTGCGACGGAAACACAAAGACGTTGCGTTACATTTAAAAAATTGGATGTCTCGGCCGCTTAGAGATAAGGAACCGCCACCGCGCGACGTCTCCACGACGCGACGCCCGTGAAACTTTCGCTGGAAACCGCTAGCGGCTATCTGCAGAAATGCGACGGCAATTCAGCTGGTCCGTGTTAAGTGACTCAGTGCCGTTGTAAAGTCACGGCGTTAAACTCGACGACGCCGCCGCCGCCGCCGCCGCCACCGCCGCCGCTCACGCTCGCCAATCAAGATTTTACGCCGCTGCCGGACAATTATGATATTTTACAGGTGATTTGGGGGGCATAAGCTTATCGTATATCGCGCTCACCGTACTGATAAGCGGGGAACGGCCGACTGGAAATATCTGAATCCGTTTGACCTTGGATCCGAGCCAAATCGCATTCGACGATCTCTTCGAGGTGCAAGCACTGTTTCGAGTTGATTTCAAGCCTCGTTTCGTGCTTCGTTTCGTCTCGCGTTACACGCGTTCAACACACATTTTCCTCGTAGAATTTGGCGATCGCTGCCTCGAATATTCCAACTCGCAGTTACGCAGATTATTCGATAATAATTCATTTCGATCTGCCCGATCGAGAGAGCAAGTTCGAATCGTACGGATATGATTTTCTCGAAAACGTGCAAATTCTCTCTTTCACGGAAATATTCGTGCAAAATGGATACGTCCGTGAAGGAGTAACGTCACGCGTAACGATCAACGAAACGATTCGCGATTCTTCATAGATTTTGCCTCCACGCTGAAGCAAACAAAATCCTGATAGCACGAGGTTAAAGCCCTCGTAAAAGCTTCGAATCTACTTAAAGGTATTGTTTTCTTTTTTCAAAGTACTCGTGAGACGTTCGAAACTTTAGAATCAGATTCGAACTTATAGATATATTTGATCTCGTCGACGCGACGCGATGCGACGCGATGCGACGCGACGCGATGCGATACGATGGTAAGAAGAAACGGAAGCAGCCGTATTAGACTCGGCTCCGAAACCCAACTCTGGTTCGACGAATGATCAGAATCGTAACTGCGGAGCTGGAAGAGACTCGGTAGCGGTACGGCTTCCTCCGTGTTGGTAGATGCGCCAAGGGATTGGATTTTCGGCCGCTCTTCCAACCCCTTCGTGCAAAGGGTTTCATCCCCCGGAACGTTCACGCGCTCGTTAGCATATGATACGAGTGGCGGGGCCCGAGGGTTGAATCCTCGGCCAATAACAATCCATTTTGGCCTGTCGACCGGCTCCTCTCGTCCTCCGCACCCCTCCCAGCATCCTGTATTACAATTCGCATTCGGGCTTCCTCCGCATGGCCCGTTTATTTGTCTGTCCATTGGTCGGACAGCTCAAAGCGTTCCGCCGCATGGGACGCCATTTTTTCTTCCCCTTCCTCCTCTCGCTTGTACTCACGCTGACCCGTTACTTCTCCGATTACGGAAATCTCGCGATCCGTGGGACCGACCAGACGGTCCTTTGCACCACCGATCATCTTTCGCTTTCTTCCTTAGGGGTGGACGCGGTTGCGAAACGAATTTCTCTTTTGACGTTCAGAAAATTCATAACGAACACGCGAAAATCTCATTATTTCCTCTCACGAATAATTAGATTACTTGTACGGTTTTCTTTTATACGAGTTATGTTTGAAAAAAGTGACATTAAACACGTTATTAAAAAGTCAACAACCCCGGTTCGAAAACTTTTAAATTCTAGAATCGATCGATTTCGAAAATTTTATCGACGAAGCGCACCGAATCGCGTGGAAATTGTATCGCGTACGTGCTCGGGACGATTTGGAAAATGATTCGCAATACTATCTTCAATTATAGCTACATGCTGGTAGATTTTTCGCTTTGTCGCGATTTATTCGGTTTATACAGCAGGTAAGTAGGCTTCGTAGCAAGTATCAGTTAAGTCGAGTTAGCGAAGAATTTGTGCGATAGACTCGTACATAGTATAAGAAGAAATATAGCGATTATGGGTCTCTTCCGTAGATAGAGATAATTAAGAAAAACGAAGCTTAATTCGGTATCTTTTAGATAACTTGGCTGGCTCACGTAATTCCTTATTACAACGTCAGCTTAATAAATTGATCAATAACGTCTCGTTTAACGTTCCACGTTTTCCTTCCTTTCGCCACTTCCAATGAAAATGTTACGAACCGTTCGTTCAACTATCTCTCGTTGCAGTTACTTATGCAGTTATTACTTATAAATATACTTAAGGAAACAATTATCGTACAATTTCAAATATGCGTAAGGGAACGACGAGGTTATCGAAGAACGGCCACTACGTGACGCAGTCCGGGCATCGATGCAGATCCGTTCAACGAAGATCGCAGGAATTGCCTCCTCTCGATCGGAACTTTTGCTTCCAGTGGTTTCTCGCGGTTTTGTTAAGTGGTAACGCGTGATTCGATAACTAGAATTATACTCGTATCTTTAAGACAGACGTTTGAGAGAAATTTGTCCGAAATCCGAGTAACTAATAACAAGGTACAAGCATTTGTTGGAACGCAGTTCTTTTCTACTTCACTACGATACCACGATTTTCTACTTCTATGTCGTGATACTAGGTTGTGCCGAAAATTTCTTTCGTTTTAGAAGGAAATAATAGACGCGCAACATTTTTTCTTTTATATTATTTTATCGAATCACGCGTGATCCATTTTGTTCTATTAAGTTAAAGACCACGACAACAGATTTGACAGATTAAGTTCCATGTTTGTATAGAGACGCGTTGTTGCGAAATACGTGTTTGTAAAAGAAAGACGCTTTTGGAACAACCTAATAATTTCAACGATCGAAAGCATTTCTCGTTAGAGCACGATAATCACAAAAATAAATAAAGCAAAGAGTTAAATATAGAAATATCCGAAGATAATGTAAAAGCATTCGATCAAAAGAAGCGGAAACCCAATCGCGATTCGATAAACGATCCGCTGAGAGATGCCAGGAGAATCGGCATATTCGCGAGTGGCTCGTAAGCACCTGGTACCAGGCTGCTTCCAGGGGTGATTTTGGATCACGGGGGCAGGGCGGGGGTAACGGAGAGGAGGAGAAAAAAGCGGAGATGCTAATCTCTCGCATCGCGTCGAAGGGTGGAAACTGTGTGCTAATGCGATCCCGTTTAGCCAAGTCAGCTGGAAAACGGTGCAAGGAGCGCGCCCCAACCCACGAGCGCACGACTGGCGAAACACGGGACAGGGGATGCTCCCCATTAGTCGGCCGGAGGCCGTTTTCGATGTTGCGGCTCGAGGATCGTCATTATTTCGCGATATTCGCTCGGTTGGAAACATTTGGACATATTGTACCGCTCTCGATTCTCTCTGTCATTTCTACTCTCTGTTCACGAACGATCATTCTCACAGGCTAGGTGGTGCGATTATGAAGTCCACCCTGCGCTGGGACATGCATTTTTTTTATTTCGTTCAGGGATTTTGGCTGCTAAGAGGCTTTTTCTATTCCCTTCTGCGTTCACAAAGTGATTTTTCAGGGGACAGTGACGACTGGTACGATTATTCGAGTAATTTTTTTTATTCTTCCGTGTACCAGCGGTTACGACGGGATAGTTTGGGTCTGTCGACGCCGAAAAGAAAAAAAACGGAAAAAGAAAAGAGAGAAAAAAAAAGAAACGTGTTCGCTGGGATCCGAGCACCATCGGCATAACGAACCTTTAATTAACACGCGTGTCGCGCGATTCGCTCGATATACGTATTTCTGTTTCTAAATAATCACTGCATTTCGTTCTCGGTTAATCGGTGGAACAGATATAATGTATTCCTCGCGTCGACAAATAAAAGAACTCGCAGAGATTGGAAGATTTAAAACGATTAACGCGCTATATAGAATTTCTGAAAACACCGTCTTTAAAATCTTTAAAAGATATCTAATTTTCGCCTAAAGGTCAACACGACGCTGAATGACGCCGAAATCGCGTCTACCTATTTTGTTAATTTCACCAGGCCACGCGATCATCGCCTCTTGTCGTTTGTGTCGCGTCGACTCTTTGTACGATAAATCTATACAAAATATACATTTCGTTCAGGATATCGCATAGAAAAATATGAAAATCGTTGATGACTGCAGGGTCGATGATCGTAAAAAATAGTATAATAGATTCAACAAAGTTGAATATCTAAAGAAATCCAAGTATAAATTAGCTTTAATTAACTTATTCAAATTAGGTAGTACAAAGAGTTCAAACTTATCTCTCGTTTAGATTCAAATCTATTTAAAAGTATTGTGTTTTCTTGCTCAAGTATTCGTGAGACACGTGCGAACCTTTGCAATCGGATTCTAATCCATTTGCGATATACTTGATCCCATTGGTCGATCATCGTATCGCAAAATTCTTTCTTCTATCATCTTGTCTTTTCATCGCTCAACGGACAAAGTCGCGTTGCCGACGGAAAAAGAAACACGTCGCGTTAGGTCGAAAGTCGAGGATGGAGGGAGAAAATGGCGCATGGAGGTGTGAAACGCGACGTAAAGCGCAAATGGAAAGGAGCGAAGCCCCGGGGCCTGCTCGAATTCCGCCTCGCCGCTGGTTATTAGGCAAATACGACCTCGTCGATGATAACCCTTTCGCTCGGGGCTGAATAATATGGCACCCCTAAACGGGCGGCGTTTGATGTGACGCCGGTTCGCCGCGCCTCCCAGCCAATTTCGTTAAGCTTCCCCCGCGTCACCGTTCCCGCGTGTCATAATCGCACCCTCGTCGGTCCTCTAATCTTCCGGACCGCGAATCGCGTCGCTTTTTCACCCACGATATTGTGAAACTGTTTGCTGTAATCGGTTAATGGGAACCAGCTGCTACTTACCAATAACGCTTCGTGGTATTTATATCGTTCGTCTTTCCTTTTATCCATCGATTAACGCGAACAAATGCCTTGTTGAAGCGTTACGCCTTGTAGAGGTAAGTTTATATTCCAGCATATTCCATACGCACCGACCAAATATTTTCAATAGGTGAAAATAATGGGAAAGCGAGAGAATCCGGAAGCTGTCGGAAAAATTTGCCACAATTTTTTACTCATAACGTCAAGTAACTGTAAAGAATAAAAATAAAGAGACAGAGGCAATGATCTCGCGCGAGGATAGTCGACTGGATAACTTAAGCGAATCTAGTCTGAGTCATCCTTTCGTCGCGCCGGCAACGATCGGTAATAGTTATTTACGGCAATCGCAACTGCACCGATATTATGACGTCCCCTCTGATCATTGAAAGCAGGCCTGAAACAAGTTGTCCCGGCGCTGTTCGCGCGTTCAAACGCTCGCTTGGCGTCGAGCCAATTGGGCTGCTGCCCTTCACCTATGCCAGTGAACGATGTACGAAATTGGTTTCCCTGTCTGCCTGTGAAAAGTTTCACGCGCGAGATCGAGCCGGAGAACCGACCGGCCAGAATCGCCTGACGTTCCCAGAAATTAAAACCGACGCGACTCGACTATTCCACCGAACCTCGAGAACGTTGCGCTTTGCCTCGTAAATTCGTTGGTCGTCGAAACGCAAATGCGATTGGTAGCTTTTACAAACGAGTTGACAAATGCTCGAAACGTAGCCAAGTAATCGTCAAAGATCCGATATTTTTTCTTCCATCGTTCTTGTCACAGAAAGAAATACGTATGCGAGCGATCCTTATCGCTGACGTCTTACTTCGCTCGATAAGACGTTCCAGCATCGTCGTTCTTTTACAATCTCTTCGTTAGATTTGTCTATTTTACCGAAATTGGCTAATGGACCAAAATGGATTAAGTAAATACCTGACTCGAGAGACCACGCGTCTTTTTTTCTTTTTCACAGTTTTTATTTGCAGTAACCGTTCGTTCGTTGGAGATTTCACAGTTTCTTCGATAGATTCAATATGATTCGAAAGCAACTTCCATTAGCGATTACGAATAGCTAACTGCTACCACCGGATGAGTTCGGTAGAGATTCGGTGATCGTTGCGAAGGATAAGAAACGCGTCGGAAACAAAAGTTGGAACAAAGTCAGCGACAGGCAGCTCACCGAGCTGGCAGATTTCTGAGCTACGAGCTAGAAGAGAAGAGGTGGCTGGTTTAGAGAAGGAGTTGCCTGGCTGCGATTCCTTCGGCCGAGCTCTGAATGAAAGTTATGAGGATGAATCTGACCGAGCAAGGCGGGGGTGGGCAACGTTGAACGAGAAAGAATGGAGGATGAAGAGGCGAGAGTCTGAACTCCCATCGTCCCAGGCGTATCCACTTACAAGCGACACTATGGCCGTGCCGCGGCGCGGCTAGATTTAGGCCAGATAATATACTGTTCTTCGTACGCATGCACGGAATTGCCCGGGAAAGATGATCGATGGCCACTCGTTTACCGGTCGCCAGAAAATTTCTATGAACGACGATTCTTCCAAGATCGTTTTATCCTCTCCCTATGATAATAAATTTTATTCTTGGTAAACGGTGATCCTAAAATCCTAAAATAATTTTCTCTACTTTCATACTTTGAAGAAACGATTTTAAGAACTTGGCCACTTGGCAGAAATAGCGTCGATAGTATTTCATTTTCACAGAGTTACGATTTAGAAACGTAGGAGAATAGAAACGGTCGTTGTAACTCTATATTTGTGTGGATAATGAAAGCGATGGTTATCAAAGTGGTTAGAATCGATCCAATCTATCGTATTTCCTAAGCTAGCACCCAAGAGTAACGGTTAAGAATTAATCGCTGTTACAACAAAGCAAAGAAACAGTTAGTAACAGAAATATTACTTGTAACGCTAAAGCGGT
This sequence comes from Bombus fervidus, assembly GCF_041682495.2. Classification (NCBI taxonomy): domain Eukaryota; kingdom Metazoa; phylum Arthropoda; class Insecta; order Hymenoptera; family Apidae; genus Bombus; species Bombus fervidus. The sequence goes on from NC_091521.1 coordinate 18,883,657, forward strand.
GCTCCGCTTGTACTTACAATAAACGAAACAACACAGTTTCGTACGCGTGCAGAGAAATGCTCGAGAAAAACGATTAATAGCGTACCTAATGACTATTCGAGACACGAAAATTTCTAGCTTCGCTTCCCTCGTTCTACGATTGGCTTACGCTAATCGGCCATCTTGCAACGATTTTGCCACGTTCTGAGTTTGCTTGTATTTCGCATAATTATTTTGCAAGAGTCACCACGTAATTGTTCTACGTTTCTCTTCCAACGACCATTCTATAATTATTCCGCGGCGGTTGTGCGTGTTCCTCCTACTGCGGTTGCTAGATAATAAATATAGCGTATAATTGTTCCTCGATCGAACATTGTTCTCTAAAAGCTCGCTAGTTTCGTTGTTCGAGGAAAGAGCACGTCCTATTGTCCATCCTAAGCACTATTGTTACGTGGATTTTTAATCGACTTTCTTCTAACGAGCTGCATTCCAATTATATTCGACTTGTAAACCAAGTTAGCGCTACAGAGTAAATGTTCATTTTCGTAGGTTCGACAGAGCTATACTTGTTTGAACAGCATTTAGCAAGAATTTTTCACGGCAAAGTAGCTACTACGTTCGATAGATCGGTAATAAAATAAAATCGCGAGTAAAAGAGAATCGAAGCGATGCGACGGTATCAACGAAAAATCGAGAATTTAAAAGCTATTCAAAGGGCCAGGTTGGTCGGTGCACGTTTCAGCTTGCTTTTATATCGTGAAAAGTTTCGCTTGTACCGAACATTTCATATCTGGTTCAGCGTCGTATCGTCCAATAATCGTTGTATTTTTTCCCTAAATACGCTATTTGCCCCGAAAAAGGCGGATATAACGTCATACGTTTCGCTTCAACGATGACTCTTTTTATATTATACTACCCATTGATACAACGTTACGTAATACAATACCTAATACCTACCGATATAACAGACGTTTGTATCCGTTTAGATCGGTACATAATTTGCGTATCGTTTGTAGATATTTGAATGGAAAGTGATTTTAGGACGCAAAGGTCTTTAATAAACGGTCATCATCGCCGATTTCTAATATCGTTTAACAATTAATCATTGCTGAGCGTAAATATTTTCGAACATCGTATGCGCGCAACGAGCGTTATCGTTCCTCCTGCTATTAGTTGCTTGCTTTGACTCAGAACCGAACAATAAATAGCACGATAAACGATAAATATATTTTCATACGCGCATCGCTCAATGAGACAACGATCGATTCTCTCTTAGTCGAACACTAAAATCAATTAGGAAACATAGTCGCTATGCTAACAACAGCGAGTATCGGAATATAACGGAACAGCTACGAATCCAGCTACGAAGATAGAAATGAAACAGTAGCGAAGCGGATGATCGATGGATAGAATAGAAAACTGTTGGTACACGTCAAGTATAAAAGATTGTTTAGAAAATCCTTGTTCTTCGTTTTCTTCGCGGCTCTTTGTTAATCGGAAAGTCGTAAAAAAAAAAAGAAAAAAAAGAAAAAAGAAAGAAAGAAAGAAAGAAAAAGAGAGACAAAAAGAAGACAAGAGATCCCGTTAAAATTCAACGGTGGATCGTCAATCTTATTCCGCAAGGTTAATCGATTTCGCGAATCGATAATTACCAACTCGTTACCATAAATTGTACATAATCGCGTATCGCGTCGGGAACACGATTGTCGGAACATCGTTTACCACGATCGCACGGAGATTATTATATCGAACGTCGGTGAAATTATTCGATAGTTCGGTACAAGGCCAGCCCTATTTAAATCGACGATATCTCAGAAATAATCCGCGCGATCGAATCAAGCATAACTCTCGGCAGTCTATCGATCGAAAATCTCGAACCTTGATTTACTCGGTCGTTCGATTTAAGAAAGTACGATATTTCGCGATGCTCGTGCGTTCCGACAATGTTATAAATATCGATGATTTGAGAAAATCATTGATTAAAACGATATTTCATTCTTCGTTCGCATTCTCCATTTTCGTTTAAAGAGAAATATTTACGCGTGTTGGCCAATACTATCTTGAGCGATAGATATTCAGCATTTCGCTAGAACGATCGCGCATATCGATTACGATGGAAAATAAAACTAAAAATATTAACTTCGTCGTCGTTCGCGAAGAGTGCGTACTTAGTATCGAGCTAACGAGTACATACAAAGTACATAATTCGAATAAATTAATCGAACTAATCGGATACATTTTTTCCATTTAAGTATCTTTCTTCCTCGAGTCCAAGACGTCTATTCGAACGATAGACGACATTGGTATCGGAAAAACGAGAAAGATCACGGGAGACGTATTTTTTATTTCCATTTGAGATCTTCGCTTCTGCCACTTATACGTCTTTCACCACTTTGAATCTTGAAATACTTGGAATACTTTGACTCACGATCGGTGGAAAAACAAAACCGCCCTCCAGAAATTCCATCGGCTGGCAGGACAGCACCTTCGACGTGGCGAACGTCCAGTAATTACCCCTTAATATTATTTATATCCGAGCGCGGTTATATCACGATCCGGTAGAAAGAGGATTGGCAAAGGAGGCTATCGCCGCTTTGGCGGTTTCGCGCAAAACCTTGCGCGGCATTCCTTCGCGGAAGAGGCGAAGGTCGCCAATTATCGAAGGCGGCTTAATGCGAGCCACTATGACGGGTCATATTCAGCCCCCTTTTTGCTGGCGCGACGATTCCACGCGCGGCGTCAAAGTGTACCGGCCGCTTCGTAAATCCTCCGAGAGCGGCTTTCAACCCCCCTTCCTCCGCCCCCTTCCGCCTCGCTTTCTTTCCTTCAACCTCCTTTCATTCTATACGGTGTTTCACAAATAACCAACAATGCTCTAGCCATATAATACGCTGGATTTTATTTTCGATCTCTTGGATCCCGGTTTAACGACGATAGCGCGTCACGGAAGAAAAAATAGAGCGCTAAAGAATAGTGAAATATCTGGATTTGAATTTTCTTACGCGTCAGCTTCTATCGTGGTAAAGCCGAATTTCTTATTTTATCATCGTTAAAAAAAGTGAAACGACCCTGTCCGTTTGTCGATAGCTTTGACAAAACGTCGAACAACGATGCATAAAACGGGTATATATACCTATCGTCATACGTGGTTTCAATCAATCTCCAATGACTTTTATCACGGTTGAACTTTAGGACTAAGAGATTGACTGCGTCGGATTTCATCAAGCTTTATTCGATCGCCGTCTCACGATATTCAAAAACAACCGAACAATTCGATGCAAATCGTTGTTATAGACGCTAATAAGTATATAATAAATAAACAAATGCTTATGGAAATTCGTTAATTTTACGAAGACGACGACGAAAGAGGCGCGACTTAATATTATCTGTCGATAGATTCGATTCAACGTATACAATATCGTCCGGTACACGGTGCAAGCTTTTATCGCTCCTATTTGGGTCAATTTCCGGCTCATTTGCTCTGGAACAAAATGAGAAAGACTCACTCGCAAAGTGGTTAGTTTGCACCGAGTCCATAATTTGCAAACAGACTGGATATCTTAATCAGGCACGGGGGACATGTTTACGACAAACTCGTCGTCGCGTATCGACGAAACGAGCCAGCTTCTTCGTAACTCGTCGAATCATAAATTGATTTTGTATGGAGCGATGCAAATAACAGGATAGTTATATCGAGCGATTATGAGTCGATTGGGCGATCGGCGTTATAATTTCGTGCCGTAGCTTACCGTAAAATATTCTCACCGCGTTTGATCGTACGCGATAAATCCGCGATCTTGGATAAAGACATCGGAAGTTACGAGGTTGTTGCTAGTAATTAGCGGAACCACGTTCCGAAAAGCGTCCTTTACGATGATATTAGGCGGAATTTATGATTGAATCGTCGGTAGCCGAGAGAGTTGGCATCGATTTGCCCTTGTTAAATTGCCAACTTCGATGGATTCGACGATCGTTCGACGATCGTTCGACGATCGTTCGACGATCGTTTGACGATCGTTCGACGGGTTAGGTTAATAATAAGATAACCTAATACGAATGAACTGTACCAGAACGTACTTGTTCTTTTGCTTTTTTCTTCCGTTCTTTCGGAAATTATACCTATATATTTTTTAAGGTATTTGAACGTTTCGGTAAAGATAAACACTATCTTTGAGATATAATTTTAAGAAATAGCTAATTGAGTCGAAACACCGAATAACATATCTGTCATATTCTGTAATTCTATAATTAGAGATATTTTAGACAAGATGATCGGTCAAAGAGGTAGAACGTGTAAGTGAAAATTAAAAATTTTGGGCGACAGATATCGTTCGTTTTCCAACGTCAATTTACAATCGACTCGGATGATCAATGGCGAAGGGACGCGGCGCGACGTGAGAAAGTTTCCCAGTCTTGGAATCGTTCGTAGAATAGTCGAACGAGTCCGATACTGTCCGTGTCGAATCACGATCAATTTGTTCACGAAAATCTGCCTGTCGATCTTGGTCGTTCGTGGCGCACGAAGAAGCAGCAATCACGATAACCAAACGAAAGCGGGATTATCCGGCTCCTAATGCGTCTTCTTATCTCTTATTTTCACAGTGCCTTGTTTTTACCGCGCTTCTACTGCACTTTTCTGGCAAAATATACCTACGTAAGTACTTGTTTAATACAGGGATTAGGTCGATACGTCTTTTATCGATTCTACTTTTACACGTTCCTTATTTATTTCTTATCCGATATCCAGCCTATGTCTTTGAATTTTTATACCGCGTAACTCTATTTCTAATTGTACGAAAGAACGTCTTACGTTACAAAATCCACTGGTCGGAAGAGCAATTTTGCCAAGTATCGCGAAGATCGGTAAACTTTCTCCTCTCTCTCTCTCTCTTAATCACCCTTTTGTCCTCGTCTTTTTCATCCTGTTTCTGCACAATAGCGCGTTCGCTACAGAATGATGCGATAATGACACCGAAAATATTCGCGCGCGACGGAGGTCAAGAAACCGGTAAGTCGACTTTGTCGACTGTAAAAAAAAGCGATTGTGCATTTCCCAGATTCCTGCCGCTCTGTCATTCATCCTCTTCTTTCTTCCTCTTTTTATTGTCCTTCATGACGTTCTCTTCTTCCTCTTCGTTCGCTCCTTTTTTCCTTTATTTTCTCAACTCGCTGCGTACTTTCACAATTTTTCACAATCGATCCATATCGATTTCTATCTACGATCCTCCACTTTTCTATTTCGTTTCATCTATCTTTTCTCGTCGATGCAACCGCGTATCTCTCCATTTTCCTCCTTTTCATACTTTTTTTTTTTTTTTTTCTTGCTCTTCTCCTATCGTCGTTATCGCGACGTATATATCTGCCCGTATTTACAAGCCGATCGATATCGATCGAACATTGTTACACCCTTGTTCTCGATTACTCTCCCAGCGACGAGTTTTCTTCGACGTTTACGTTTCTTCTTCTACCGCCGAGCGCATGGAAGACTGTTCGATTCGCTGCCAATGCTCGCTCGGTAATTAGATTGTTTCAGGAACGCCTTCTTCCACTCGGTTTACCAATCGTTGAATTTTTCCGTAGAATCAGCTTCGATATAATAAAATCTTAAGGGGCCTCCCTCCGACATTCGTGTCTCTGGTTACTACTACCGGTTACGCGCGTCTCGATCGTTGTTTGTTTTATCGCGCGTATGGTGGATCATCTACTTGTCATGCTCCGATTGTTTTAAGATCGCGTACAAGTAGAATTCTTATCGCGATGATAATGATTTACGTCTCTCGGTAGTTATTTCAGTGGAAATAATACAACCGTGATTTATCTTGGGTTGCAAATACTATTTGATCGAACGACCAAATAAAGTAAAAACTCGAGCAACTCGAATTAGATACGAATAGCCGTATCGATTAGTCGTGAATTACGCGAAAGAAAATGTTACGATTGAAAAATATTGTTCACCGAATTAGCTATGTAAAAACATTTACATCTATTCGATGTGTCGCATTCACGCGATAACGTTTAAGCAAGAAGGGTAATTCGATGTCTAACGCGAGATAACACGTAATTATAAGTTTTAGTCATGATAAGTACTTGTGTAATTTGAAAAATTTCCTTCGTGTTTCGATCAGCAGCGAATTCTTACTTCGAAGCAAATGTCATAGAAACTAAACACACAGTATATTTGCTATATTTTGGTATTCCGATAACACGCTAAATTTGTATACATATGATAAAAAATATTTCATTTTCTTAGATAACTATGCTAATGCTAAAAGTGATATACATTCGACGCAAGATAAACACGTTGCTAAAGTTCTTTACAGAGGAACGGAATCTTCCTTTGGCAAATTTAATCAATTAAATTCAAGATTTATTTACCTTTCATTTAAATAAAATCCCTGATACACGCATGAATTCACAAATGGACATATAAATTTGAATATATCAATGATATAAGAAGGAAGGAGAAAAATACATTTCCTTAGTTATTAATTTATTCGAAAGGTTATACGTACGTATCTCTGGTCGTTCTTCGTGTTCCTTTTTTCTTTTTTTTTTTTTTTATTCGTTTATCGTAATTCATTTGAAAGGAATTCGGTTAAAATCACGATTACGTTACTATAAATTACATGCAACGTTACGATCGATCCGAGCTGACATTTTCTCCGTTTCTTCGTCTTCGATCGATCGTTTCGACATTGTCCATCTATTGCAAAACTAAACTATTATAATTTCAATAAAGTCAGATAGACAGGACGGCTTAGAGTATATATAATCGGCTACTGTTTGCGAAATCGTGATACAAAACCAAGTTGTTACTTTCGATCCGAGTCTAGCCTGGCGTATAGCGAGCGTATGCGTTCGCGACACGATAAATCGATCTATCAATAACTACCTGGGATCATCGACCGACATGACAGCGCGATGCTGATCCTGTGGGCCGGTCGTTGATGCGTGCAACGCCGACCGCCGGTTTCTCTGTATTTGCATATTTCTCGCGAATGTCTATCGCGGCTCCGAAATAGCAGCACACACCAACCGAGAACCATCGACCCATGATGCGTCCTAGCCACAATACGAAAATATCGAAGCGGGCGCAACGCATTCGCGAATGGATGAAAAACGCGCGGAATCCGCGCGATTAATTTACGATCTTGGAACTGGTTTGTCGGCTCGATAGTTTGCTCGTTCGCGTATTATTTCTCCCAGGGGTGGCGCTTTCCGGCGGCAGTTTTTGCCCGATCGCACAGTCTCCCTTCCATCTTTTGGGTTCGCCTTTACAATATCCGAATGTTTCGAATTTTCTAGATTTTCTACATTTCCTAGATGTTCTAGATTTTCTAGATTTTCAGAATTTCACCGAGACACGCTCCATAGTAAATACACGTAAGTAGTTGCGGACGCTTATTTCGCAAACGCAACTCTGAAGATTTCCAAGCTTTCGATGATTTAACTCGGCCGATAGATCGTCAAAAGGTTTATTCTGTACGAGAGATTATAGACAAGAAATAACGGCAAGACTTTACGACTAGACCGAACAATTCTGTACGTTGTTAATACAGAAAGTATTTATCGTAGTAGATATGCTCACAGTCCGGAAGAAGCTCGCTCATTCCGATACTTTATTCGGAGCACGGATCACATCCAAAGACCCACGCTCGTCCTTACTCCTGTTCCAATCGCACATACCTCGTCTTAGTATTTATTATAGCCTATTAGCAGCACTTGCGGTATGTGACTAGAAAAATTTCCTATTATGAAAATGAAACGTAAAACTTTAATAATAAGACGCTTCCTTGGAAAGTAAGCAAACATTTCTTACAGCCACTGTAGCAGTTATCGATCGTTCTAGATCGAACAGAAGAAGATAAAAGAATCAAATAGCGCTGCTGCTATCGGTCATCGCGTAAATTAGATTATTAGTAGGAGTCGATTAAAAAACCAGACTGCTGTTACGCGCCGACAAACAACGCAAACTTTTACCCTAAACCGATTCACAAGATAGAATATCGCTATGCGTTTATGTATTAGATAAGCTATCGGCTTACTAATACCGCCCGAATATTTCAAATTCAATCACAGACGCTAGCACGATTCGTGTATGACCATCGGTATCAAATACTGTTATCGTATCAACATTTTTCTAACTACGACGTACACGCCATTCATATTATTAACAGAATTAACGGTCAGAAGCAGCACTATCTTTTTTATAGAATCAGCACGCTATAAATCGAAACGACTCGAATATTAAATATATCTTTGTATTCGTCGAAATTGTATCCACATCGGTTGAAAGAAATCCCTCGTGGCGATCCAAACGCACCGTATTCACCGTGCCATAATTAACGTATTTCACTTTTTTCCACATTCCATTTCTCACGCTCACCTCGCAACGAACGAAGAAAAGAACGAGCAGAAACAAAAGGACAGGTGGATGTTGGCGAGCGAACGAGACGCGTTCGAATGGTAACTCGCGGAGCTCGCGGAACGAACAGGCCGGACGTAACGATGCCGAGCGACACTTATATCGAGATCTATTAATATGCAGTCGAGCTGAACGTTAGACGGTGCTTAGTCTCTTGTCACGCGTATTACACACCCGATACACCCCCTTAATGCGTTGTCAACAACACGCTACTCGACACGAGTGTTCGTTCCTCCGTTCCTCCGTCTGTCCGTGGTCTGTCGTTTAAATGGCCAAACTGTTTAACAAAACTGTCGCCAACTAATGATTCTCGAGCACACGATACCGTGTAACCAACAGGCTCGATCGTTTTTCACGCGATTCATCTTTCTCTTCGTTTTTTCTTTTACTTTACGATTCCAAATCGATTACAATTTCCCATAATTCATAGACGAACCGACCGAAACGACCAACGTAATTTCTTTCAAATTCCATAAATTCTTCGTTTATTTAAAAAAAAAAACTTTATGCACTAACATCGGATGACAAAGAAACGTTTACGTCTAGCTCGATCTTAGTAAAATATAAAAATAAAATATTTCTTCTTTACACGTGTAACAACATGTATATCCCCCCGTTATCTTATTTTACGCAATCTCTTCTCTTCTCTTAATTATCTTACGTATCGTAAGCATAATGATCGAAGGAAAATTAATAACCGCCGCCGTTAACGATAACGAAACAACGAAGGAGAAAAAGGAAGAGCAAGAACAGTCGATATGATCGAATCCGAAGTTTCAACGATAAATTGTCGATTACCGCAATAACGCCATTGCGTAGTGTGGCACTTCCGGTTCTCAAAAAGCGCGTTTCTGCTCCGAACGCGTCGATAGAGATCTTCGTATTATCGTATTATCTCGGGTATCGACATAGCGTTTACTCGCGACTTATCTTTCCTTCGCGTAGCCTGGTTTCTTTATTACAGCTTTATTTGAAAAATATTTGCAATTATAATACTTGGTCTTAACGTTCCGTTGATTCACGGCGCTTATCGCATACGTTTTCACGCGTTTCTATCTTGCAAACTAAAAATTCTATCTCGTATCTAAAGAGGGCTTGCTTTCTTCACTTTTGTCTCTCGCGTGTTTCCGAAGATTCTGCCTTTCGATCTTTCGAGTATCTAAGAAATTGACTTTCACCGTTTTCTATAGTGATTTATGGCTTTAGTTCGAACGCGGTGTTTCTCGTTTCCCCACGCGTGTTAGGCCTATTAATGCGTAATTTGTTTTAATGTAAACGCGATAGAGAATCAAAGACTCGCCACGAAAGGATAGTTGAAACACGAGGGATGGTTCGGTTATCTCGAGATAGAAACGTAATAATTAAGACGTACGTACATATATATATATATATATATATAGGAATTACGGCAACACGAGCAAGCGATAGGACAAACAGCGAATCTAAATTTCCTTTCGACGTTTGATCGGTTTAATCGGCGAGTTTCGTATCTTTCAATTTTTGACCTGATCGTCTTTCGACAAATTGGAAAATTCAACGTAAACGCATCAATCGGTGATGCTGCTGCGATCCTGACAAAAATGTTAACGCTTCGCGTATTGGTGGAGCGACGCTCGGCGTGCCTGGAATAAAAATTTTATAACTTCTTTAATTTATAGCATAATAAAACGAAACTTGGAAATAAAAGTTGTCTCGTCTCTTTCGAGAATTTTTAGTAGTCTGGCTTTGATGTATACGTAAATTCCATATCGTGTCTTGAACCCTGAGTAACACAGAACCGTGGTTTAACGTATTGCTCCTGTAATAAATATCTAGGTTCGTGTACGTACTAGGTTCGCGTATCACCATTATTATTCCACGTATTTCTTCGTCGAAGGATATGTCAATATTGACTTACGGACGAACCTATCGATAACTATCGGTAATTCACGAATCATACTAATCGTGTACTGTTATTATTTTCACGATGTAAAGATTCGTAAACTAAATCGCGAGGGTCGATGGATTTACAAATCGGATCGTCGTTATCGATCGTATCGTTATTGACGTGGACCGCCGATTTATAACATAAACTGTAAGGCTATATCTCTTGTTGCTTTCCAGATTGAACAAACTATCGCTGGCAAACACAGAAAAAGCTGTTATTTTAGAAAAAATCTGACGATCGAATAATACCTACTGTTTTTCTTCAAATATTTTTCATGGAGATTTTATAAATATTTTTATAAATATATAGATATATTTTACACCTACCGATAAAGTATAAATTAAACGATTCGCGACATTTGGTTAAAGAGAGACATTCGACGTTACGATAAACGCAGATACAACGACGCGAAAGAAACATAAATTTGTTTGCGCGATGAATAATTTTCACGGAGCATCGCATCCCGTTCGATTCGATGTAAATTTGAAAAACTCGAGTATCTTCTATCTTCGACGGAGAAACGTATTTGATGTTAACTCGTTTACAGGATTTCTTTTCTTTCTCCTTTTTCCTATTTTCGCGCGATAGATAGGTATGTTCGTATAATCCATATTCGCTGTTGAAACTGCTTTTAACGTAACAAGAGAATCTTCTCTTAAATCGTAGAAAAATCGTCGCGAAAGAAAGTTGCCGATCCTTTGGCATTTACAAGTTTCTTTCCTATCGAAGCCGCGATTTCGACTCCTCGTCGTTTTAATCGCGACCCGTTACTACACGCTGTATTCTCCGCGATTTGAATTCAATCGAGACAGTAAACTTGGATTCGCGGCGGCATAACACGCAAACGCATAACGATGTAACAATTATCGCAAAATATCGTGCGATACTTAGGTACAAGGTTACCGAGATTTGTTAGAAATACCGTGCCAAGTATGCAATTAGGTCGAATTAGAAATTAATCGAATTGGAAATACGAGTAACGAATTAAAGTATTAAATATCAAATTAATAACATTCGAGAAAGTTCGAACGCGATTCTAGATTTTCGTGGCGCAAGAGCACTGGAAAACACATTTGTCTTCGAAAGTAAAGACATTAAGTCGTAGTAATCGTGTGATTGGCACGAAGATGGAATTCGTTGTCGTTTCAATGGTTCGAACGATGATACATAGCGATAAATATTCTTAATATTTATATAATTGACCATCGGTAAGAAAATCGGTAATAAGCATATTTTAAGATATCGATAAATAGACTTCAACATCTTTGCTGGAACGAAGTATCAGGAAAAGAACTTTAGTATCGAGAAAGAGTGAACCTGTTTGAACATATACTATCGTATGATATTTAATAAGATTCAGCAGTTTACACGTTCACGCGTCTTTTACACTTGACAAACTAAAATACATAAGTGGGAACAGTGTTAAGCGTAAACGTATCCAAAGTCTTAATTATAGTTTGGACGTACGTATGTAAATTGGTTATTTTTGTGTGAATAAAGGGTATTCGTTGTGAAACCTAATATAACTAAAATGATAGGAAGTATAATTAGAAAAAATGACGCTTTTCTCCTTGAATATAAAATAGAATCTCTACTCTTTATGAGAAACATCGAATACAAACTACTAGACTTTTACGCAACGAATCTCCTTCGATCTTAGTAAGGAGTCGATTAGGAGAGACACGGAAATTACATTCGACGAACAACCGAAATAAACGTACGTAGTAAGTATATATGGATTTCCGTAGAAGAACATTGCGTTCGAGAAGGAAGCTAAGCGACCAGGGACAAAAGTAAACGAACGATAAATACGTTTATTCGGTAGCCAGGCCGACATATGTTTACAAACATAATTACGTCTCACGCATGCAGTAGCTTCGAACAAATGTAGCTACCGATCGAGATTTAACACCTTACCTTGTAATCGTGGAATTACGTTTCTCGAACGGTATTAGTGTCGCTATTTAAACAGTGGAGCGGTTGAATGACCAGTTAACCGGCTCGGTTAACAAACATATAAAACAGTCACGGGTATATAAATATTCGTAATCTAAAAATAGCCGATAAGAAGCATATATCGTGGACTACCTTGAAATTCTATCCATCGTTTGGAAAATATGATTGAATCGTCGTGTGCAACGGTTCCGAGACAATTTGCCATTACGAATGGCGTCGGTTGGAAAAGAAACGGTTGGAAGGATGCTTGCCGCGGACCGAAGATTAATCGAGAAACACGGACTTCTGCACGTTCGACGATTCGTATCCCGGGGCACCGGCGATATCTCTGTTTATCGTTTAATTGAAGAACGCATAAGCCGGCCAGTTAACGTGAAATAAATGGCCGACAGCGTTGCTTAACTCGAAAACTGGACCTGTCGATCGGCTAGAACATTCGAACGATTCCTATCCATCGACATCTTCGCAACGCTCCACCGACTTTCCGCTACATATTCGAAGAATCTGCGAATAAAGCTTGCGCGTCTATCGAACCAATCTAATCGTTTAAAAGATGTTACTTTAAAGCGGCGAGAATCTCGTATTCCTGGCCATTTGAGGAAGAATACCAGCAAGCCCACGCTGCCATTGCAAAGAATATTAGACCTATAATAGATAAAATGACGAAAGAAATAGCCGATCTTAGTCGCATCGGCAACATCTCGAGATCTATACTCGATGTCAAACAACTTCATTTCCCGGATAAACGTGGAAACGTAAGATTATCGGAACAAGCGATGGTACTCTCTCTCTCTCTCTCTCTCTCTATTTTTTCCATCTTACGAATAATCACTTTTATCGTAATAATCGTTCCACTCTGTTAAATCGTATTTTAATATTAGTTGCTTCTCCGCAAGAGACAGATAGCTTGGAAAATTTGGACGAAACACCAGGATTTCCAAGATTTCAAAAACAAGCGAATCTTATGAAAAAAAAAAAAAAAAAATGCGAACCGTGTCGTTAACACCAACGGGCTGCGAGTCGCCAGTTCAATAGCGCCAGTGATTTTAGAGAATTCGATCGATAGGAAGTAGACTATTTTTCTAAAAACTGTTCACAAGATCGATTGGTGACATCGATCGAGTACCGATATTCGCATTTACCGATACATTTGTAAGCAGATTTTTATCGCGATATACGATACGATTTGAAAAGTTTGGTTGGAATACAGATAAATCGCAAGTAAACGTAGCTACCTGTGAAATGATCGATCGCAAAATTGTTTCTAAAGCTACTGCGTAACGTGCTATCATAGTACCGTATACGGGTACGTAATAACGTAAAGGTAACGGAGATAGATATTTTCATTTGGTATTGAAAGGAATATTTACGATGAGCGACAAAGTGCTTAAACAGCGAAAGTAGTTGACACCTACTAAACGAAAGAAGATTTCCAACCCGTTGTTCGTTCTCATCGATAATTTACAATCGAGTTTTAACAGCTCGTTGTGAACGGGTAAGCCACGATTGGTAAAAAACGTAATCGAAAACGATGCAACGTACAGGCGTGTTTCTATTTTATGTGATCATTTTTCGACATCTTAAAAAGAGATAAGGGAAATCGACAATGCACCGTGCACTATGATCGATGATATGGCTTATCGATGGATAACTAATAATTGACAAATGTTTGCGGAAACTTTGTTCGAACTAAAAGGCAGCCTTATCATCGAAAACTTTTTTCCTCGTGACTCAGCGACGCGCGTCCTTTTCTTACGCGTACGATCTATTTTTCGACCGTATTTCTAGAAAATTATCGAATCGCTCTTTCGAAAGGAAACTTTTTCGAAAAGAAACGAGCATATCGTTTAGAATAGAATTTTCGGGAATCTTTGGCGTAAAAAACGATTTTTGGAGAATTTTCAAGATTCTCGAGTTGCGATCGGCAAAATCGTGAGATTCGTTCAAGCTTGTTTTGTTAAACTTTTCGAGAATTTATTATCGAATGTAAATTTCCCGTTCTAACGATGATCGTAAAGTTTATCATGGCCGAGACAGACGGGAAATTTTTAGCGTGCGCAACATCACTGGAAATGTCACTTTTTCTCGCGTACAAACGATTCGATCGTTCTTGTTTGATTTTGGACCTTTTAACTCGTACAGTAACGCTTATTTGTTAAGTAGTCGGCTTATAGGTTGCGTTTAACGTTACGGATTTTTTTTTTATTTAACGATACGACGGGATATAGCATTATTCTCCATAGAATTATTCTTTGAAATATTTTCAAGCTTGGTTTATTTACTTTTCTAGGAAAGCAAACAGCGCTCGCCCTTTCTGACAAGCTATTTTTGATTTGTCATCAAAATTATCTTTACGACACTGGTTGGCTGTCGCGAGACTTCATATTTTAACATTTATCGGACAATTTATCAAATATTTGTCGACAATTTTTAAAAACAGTTTCGAGCATTCCCCATTTTTATCGTATTGTTCGAAGAATATAATTTCCTAGATTTGCTGCAGCGTTCCTTACTTGCGGTTCCACGCGATAAACACCGAACGAAACACAAAAGATATCGTTTTGTTAAGCTAATCGGTGACATTAATTTCGAATATTTATCATTTTAGTACTTTGGCATTATCTTATCAATTACAGTTGCACGAGCATACTCGCGCAAGCACAAGTTTCAAAAGTTCTAATATTAAATTATTATAGTTTCTCGAACGCCATTACGTTTGCGTTCAAACGGATCTGAATCGTTGCAACGAATTCCGAATCTTTCTCATCGAATTACCAATAAGTCGTTTTCTCGTCAAATTACTTCGATCGAAAATACCGAAAATCGCACGGATATTTCCTCGGTCTATTCTTTCACGATATTTTCGACAAGTTCGAACGTTTGAAATTGTAACGCTTATAGATAGTTTCTGATTAATTTTTTGCAGAATGTCGGAGAAATCCGGTTTCGCGTGGTCGTTCCGTCAAATTCCTGGCGATATCCACCCACAGTTTAGCATTACAAATACCGGAACCTGGCGAAAGACAAAAAATACGAGGATCCAGCAAGCCCTATCATCGCGCCATTCACCGGTGCACTTCTTATCTGCGTTTCTTTTCGGACTGCGTGCCGCGAGAGATTCACGAGGGTTCCGTGAAATTTCACGCGAACAATTCCTTTTTTCTTCCCCTTTTCTCCTTCTCGCTCGCTCTCTCTCTTTCTCTTCGGCCGTACAGGATTCGATCTCGAAGGAATTTCACCATTTCGGATACGTCCGAGCTAATCAATTAACCGGTCGACTTTATCGAAAAAATTGCCGCGGAGACTCTATCCGCCGGCTAGCGACTACAGTTCTTCGCCAAATTGTAACTCCTTTGGTTATATGTTAATCGCAACAGTTTGTCGAATATTTTATGCCAATGTAACGAACGTGTTTGATAGATCGTGGAAATTCACGATCGAACGTCAAATAATCGAACAATTCTGTAGACGATAGCTCAAGCTTATTGCTCGTATTTATACTTGTATATATAGCACTTCTAATTCTAATTAGAAAGAAAAAAGAAACAAAAGATCTGCGAATAGAAACTTCGAATAAAATAATATCTTTGATCAATGGTATAACGTATTATTCGCGACAAGTGAAGGCGACTCACAACAATTAGAATGTTCTTGTTGCAGGATTAGAAAAGTGGAAGATCCATAAATAACACTGGAAATAGATATTCCACGCAAGTATGTATTATATAGGTGTACGTATATGTAAATGTATACGAAGATGTAGATGTTTATAATCGAAATGGTATCTATGGTAGGTATATGTAATTATGTATAGTATCTGAATAAACGTCAACGTTAATTTTTCATAAGCATTCGCACGCTTCTACTAGTATAGTATTGGAAAGAAAGGAAATGTAAATATGTCATGATAGACTTGATCGTTTTAGCGATAGAGAAATTACTATGTTCGGCAGATTGGCAATTAAAATTAATCGTTTTCTCTGGTTAGTAGGTTAGAAATTTGCTAAAAAAGAGTTTAAAGAAAGAGTATCTGGTAGATAGAGCGGGTTCTATCGTTGGAAAGACAAACATTCGATAGAATATCATACGCTCGGTACATCAATTACGATATGGCAAAGTATATCGTGAATATGAATGGTAGCGGTTGAAAGAAATCGCGTATGTTAAAACATCGTAGAAATAGCGTGTATAGCGCTCGAGGGACGCGAATCACGGTTAAATCATGGTTTCAAAGGGCCTGACACCGTCGCAGCTAAACAGTTAATTTCACGCTAAAATCCTCATCGCCTTCTAATTCTATTAAACCTGATCGAAACCTCTAAAAAGCTGCGCAGTTCACGTTATCGCGTTACAGAATCGTATTGCTTTCCTCGCTTCCAGCAAAAACTGTTTACTATTTTGAAGAAAAGTAATTCGGTTTATCGCGGTAAGCGATAGGTAGTAGGTTCGAGAAAAGCGATCGAAACGTTAATGAACATGCCGAATCGATCACCGTTTAACGCTCGAGGAATCGTCGATACGAGAAATATAAACAATCGGTTTGAAGAAATCGTGGACAAAGTATTACCTAGAAAGTATAAACGAAGTATCGTTTACGGCATTAACGGATTCGCTAATATATACAGCGTTAATATGTACAGCGTATGTTAAAAGATTTTCCGCTATTTCAAGCGTTTGTTAAGATATTCGGCTCGGTTATAAGATATAGCTACGTTGAAAAAGATTTAGTAACGGATTATACTCTGTACATTTTATTTGTTAATTTATGCCCACGATTTAGTTCCACTATTATGTATCTAGGTTGGTTTTGCTTTCTTTTTCTCTTACATTATTACATCCGGTAATAAATATTATCGCCATAATTCAGCGAAATCTTTATTTATACCCGAACCATATACATGCAATTTCACTCGATTTGACCGAACACAAACGGAGTATTTATTGGAAAGAGTAGAAAATTATTTGTAATTTTAGGGATTACCACTACCAGATATTCGTCAAGTTTTAAAACGAACGTTCGCCCAACAAAGTCTCTGCTACGACCTGTTACCCAAACTTTCCCTCCAGCTACGATTCGCGTTTCGTTTACCGGTGTCTGTCGTTCGCTTACTCGCTATTCATATTTCCATGCTGCGCAGAAAAAAAAGGACGGTAGATGAAAAAATTGGCGTAATTACGCTTCGTAAAGAGGAGAAACTGCTACGAGAAATCCGTAAAATCATCGACTTACGTAGCTGTTCCGTATAATACGAGCGAAAAGTATTCAGCTCGAGCGGAAAGAATGAAAAGTTTACTCGCAAAAAGTAAATAACGACCACTTGGCAATTACTTTTAAGAGTACGATCAAATTGAAGACACTAATTTCGATGAAATTCCGTGTAACTTGTGACAAATAACTTTCTATTAACCGACAGAAGAAAAACTACTTGAAAACTCGTCCAAAACAATTGGAGAAACTTTACTGCGACGTGTTTCTTTTAATTAAAACGAATTTAATAGTCAACGTTGAATTGATAAAACTTTATCTTGCAAAAATTATTTTAGTACCTTACTTGGCAAATTTATTATTTTATGTACAA
The DNA here is from genome assembly GCF_041682495.2 of Bombus fervidus. Taxonomy (NCBI): domain Eukaryota; kingdom Metazoa; phylum Arthropoda; class Insecta; order Hymenoptera; family Apidae; genus Bombus; species Bombus fervidus. The sequence goes on from NC_091521.1 coordinate 18,901,523, forward strand.
GGCCGTCGCAAGCCGAATCGATTAATTCCACTTTTTTTTTTTTAACTTTCTAAATTTTATTAAATATATAAAACGAAGATCAAACGAATGTTCAGCTGCGAAGAAAAAAATATCACGTTTCCAGCAGTCAATTTGGTGCAACTTGGCAAATTGTTCGCTATGGTTGTTGAACGGCAACCGTACGAATAGATGGTACATATTAAGACTGATCGAGAAATTACAAGTTACTCAAATTTTCAAATTTCTACTTTTATCGGGTCGTCAGAATTGTCCGAGTCGGCCAATTTCATTTCTTCTCGCCGATAGTTTTCAACAATACGAAAGACGTTACAGGCGAACTAGAAGTCCTCGTGACCGTAAAAAAATTGCCCCGACAGATTCGAGGCTACGTTTAAATTTCGCCAAATTCAAAGAGAACGCAAAACAACGTAACAACGTCACCGAGTTGATTAAAAATTTTGCGGATTCTGCGGAATCGCAACGAACTTGATGGTTCGTAGCCTCGTTTCTAATTAGAAAATACAAGACACACCTAAGTACCTACCTATCGTCTGTGAACTACTTTCGTATTAAAATATTCCATATACGAAGAAATTTCCATGTACGAAGAATTTCGTATTGCGAAACGTTTGATGTCTCTTTTCTTGGAAAAACGTACAATTTTGTCGACAAATAGACATCTATGTCGAGCATCGAGTAACGAAACAAGGGAGGTGAAAAAGAAGAAAAAAAAAAAAAAAAAAAAAGAAAAGAAAGAAAAAGAAGCTGAACTAGCGAACAAAGAAACGGGGCATCGACGATGTTTTCGAAGATCGGAGTCGACTTACTCGATTATTAAAAGGATACATTTAACCTCCACTGTTTGACACAAGTGTTGAGAAGTACGCGTCAATGTTATTTTTGCTGCCTACGTTACAAAGCACATTTCTTTTACGATAAACGTTACTTTTAACACTATAATAGCGTTTATATTTCAACAATGATGATTCTTTTACGTTTGTCCGAGGCGTAAGAAACTATCGATGGTATCGGTTGGTTGGATGGAACCAACGTTCGAAATGAAATTCAAGAAACGAGCAACCTATCGCGCCAAACAAGGAATACTGGTTTCGTTTCCTTCGCGGGATAATTCGTCGATCGTCCTAGCGCCACTGTACTTTCGTTAAAGAAATTACGCTTGGATAAGTAGAAATTTAACAAAGAAAGGAGAATCGCAGGCACGGAACGTTGCTGAAACGCCTGAAACGAGTTCAACGTCGACCTACAGCACGCGCGAACACAAGTGACAAGTGGCCTTAGCGGTCGTCGCGTTTTCGTGCGGGTCATCGCACTCGAGAAACGAGAAACCTGTCCTCGATGTTCGCGTTTCCCAGTTGAAAAGGAACGCGATCGACGAACTTCTGCTTCTAGTCGAGCACTCGCGTTTCGGGGGAACGCGAAACGCGAACCTGGCAATTTGCCCCTTTCGATCTTTGCCTGGAATCCGAGCGCGTGAAAAATAACGATCTTCTATTCGTTCGCTACGGAAGGTCGATCAAATCGATGCTATTAGGAACGAGATCGGCAGAATATGTTTCGCGCACTTTCGACACAAACGGAGAGGATAGGATTCGAAGCGGTTGGTTGACGGGTCGCGCCGCTACGAGTCCGACGGAGAGCTTCTGTGAATCGAGTTTCGATGACACTCGCGGCTGATCTCTTGGCGCGACGCGCCACCACGCCGACGGCCACCATTGCATCACCTTCCTTTCCAACCAGTTTTAATCACTTATTTCCTGTAAAAGTGGCTCGAGTGTACCAAAATGTACGACATTCGTACGTCGTCGAAGCTCGTTCGTTACACCGAAGCTAAGAGTACGGAATAATCAACGATAGCGCATCGAGCGATAATTAATAACAAATAACCAATAACTAACGACTAACCACTAACCACTAACCACTAACCACTAACAGCTAACAGCTAACAACTAACAACTAACAACTAACAACTAATAATTAATATGGTAGATAATTGTTACGAATTCTCGTGTTCCAGTTATCCAAACAACGATAAATCGTGCTTTAGGGCCTAAACGTCCGACTCTTCTTCACCATCGTCTCTATCGTCTCCACGATCGTTCGTTATTATTTGCCTACCTTGGTACTTAATGTTACTTCTACGTATTACATTTTTTTCTCCAAGTTGACAGATATTGGATAACCTGGCTTCTCGAGATTATCGATATTTCGTCGTAGTTAAATCGGCGGCCGTGTAGAATTCAATGCGGCTCGAAAGAGAATTTACCGAAGCTCCGCCAACAATTTTTGTGACGTGAAATGGACGACATGTCCCAGGCTCGATGTAAAATTCAATACCTGATGGTGAGCGTTTTGCTTATCGTGGTAGAAGATCTTTTAGAAAGTTGTGGATATCGAACTAGTCGTCTTAGATCAGGACAGACGATAGAAGAACGACGAAAAGATGCTCGAAAGTCATCGCGATGAAATAACGATGTGCGCAACGTCGTCGTAGATGCACCCTTTGCGCGGAATGGTTCACTCTCGCGAAGAAATAATTATTATTTAGAAACGGACGTTTGTCCGCGATTGGAGAAGAAGCAAAGAGAATCACTCACGGTGGCATAATAACCCACGAGCTGCGTATCAATGGGAACGGAACGTCGATACGATCCAACGAGAAACGATTCCGGATTCGAATTTCTTTGATACGTAGGTAGGTCGGAGGATCGACGGGTTACGTGGAATTTCCTCGATCGACATAGAACTCTGACAGACAACACCAGACACCGCCTTTCCATCTCTAACGTTTCAACTAGGTGAATTTTAATCGCATCACGTGGCATCCAAACTGTCGCTGCTTCTCCGCAGACACGATCTCTTATCCAGCATCCTTCGTCGTTCTCGTTACTCCGTAACACGTTTGCCTAACCGTTTTCGACCATTCCAAAAACATTTTCACAATGGGACGATACGTGCGTAGAATTCGATTCACTGTTTCGCGACGGCTATCGACATACGGTGAAATAATAATAGAAAAACGGTTCGACACAAGTTACTCGACAGCATCAAGGTAACAACGGCTAACGACCTTTTCTCGCCTAATCTAACGCACAAGAGCACTGGAGAGCGAGAGGGGGGGGGGTGGGTGGGTGTACGTGTGTGCGTGTGCGTGCGTGCGTGCGTGCGTGTTCATGGGTGCGCGCGAACGCGCTATTCTCCTAGATCCGGATTCGTACGTATCCGCGCTCGATGATATTCACTTACGGGTCTGGTTCACGTTTCGTACGGCATTGATCAGCAGAGGACCCTGGACAAGATCCTCCTCGAGGTGGGCACGGCTTGGTCGAGCTTGCTTTCTCCGTGACATTCCTTCTAGCCTGTTGATCGCTTTTGGATTGTTGGCGAGCGCGGTGATCCAGTTTGTCCGGCAACGAATCGGGACTAATATCTCGCTGAGACGGGCCGACACGCGATCGGTCCACGCCGCGGCGAGGACCGCGTCGATTCCGCACTCGACGATTCCGCTCGCAGGTTAATCGAATCACTGCTGTACTTCACCATCGACACTGTCAGGGAGCCACACCTCCCCTCGCGCGCTAATCCACTTCCTGAACGATCCCATGCGGAAAGAACCGGCGACGTTTCAACTCGGCCAGTAATAACACACTCGAGCCATCCCGGAAAGCTCTCGCGGCACTCGTCGAGTTTCTGGAGACGGCACGTGGCGCGCGCGACCAATTCCCTTTTTCTCTTCCACTGACGATACGTCGTAGTACCGTGTTTCCTATTTTCTCACACACTCGACTCTTTTTTTCTACCCGTGGATCAGCTACGACACAGACCGGTGTGCGCACGTGTACCACCGAGAGAGCGAGAGACTCTGTCCGTCTGTCCACGCGGGTCTCCGCGTGCGTGCTTACACGTTCGTTCGTGCTTGGCTACGTAGTTGCTTGGCTGCGTGCGTGCGTCCGTGCGTCCGTGCGTCCGTACGTCCGTGCGTCCGTGCGTGAGTGCGTGAGTGCGTGCGTGCGTGCGTGCGTGCGTACGTGAGTTCGTTCGTGCGTGCGTGCGTGGCTACGTACGTGCGCGAACCTGTGTATATGTGTGTTTATGGTTGTATATCTCGCGCGAAATCCGCAGCTCTGGTGCCTCGAGTCGGCCGGACGACGGACGGACCAGCTCTGGGCCTGACGTCGCGGCGCCCCTCTCCTGCGCTGCCGGTCGCGCCATGGTGGGGACGGAGGGGAGAGGCCTGCGCGCGCTTTCCTCCCCGCCGCCCGACTCGCCGGCGCTCCCACCATCGGTCGCGGCCTCCCTCCAACGCGACCCACGCTCGCCAGGGGTGGGATCAAGTTCAATGTGTACTCGTGAATCTGAATCAATTCGATAAGTACAGTGGTCGAAAAAAAGTATTCGTATACCGTGAAGCGTTCGACTTCCGTTGCTATTCAACTTACGTATGTGATGGTAAATTAATCGCTTCTTGCCGAGCCAACGTGGGAACTTGATGCAGCCTACGCGGCCTACGGGGACATAGTAGCGTTTAACTATGAAATACTAATTCCGAAAGTTCCTCGCGCGACTATCCGCGCCGTGGATCGCGCGCTGCTTCGCGGAATCCACTTAATTTTATGCCGTGCATGCGCGTATTCGTTTCAACGATTTCGTTCGCGTCTGTTCCTCGCTGCCGCCATTTGTTCCTCCGGATTAACCGTTATTACGGCATAACGAGCATTTGGTGCGGAAAAGAAATGGCTCGTTTGGACGTCTCAAAGGGAAGGGAAATCACGGTGAGAAATCTACGAGATTATCGAGAGCACCGAGTAGACGGTCTGGCCGCTGTTTAACGTATCGTAAGCAAGAACGAAACGCGTACCCGTGTGCAACCGTGTAAGAAAAAGATTCACGTTCGTTAGGATAACTTGTTCGCGATCCTCTCGCGATCGAAGCGTTCTTTCTCCAGGTAATCGGTAAAACCAGCGTGAAACACGTTTTCGTTGAATTCTCCCAGCTCTGAAATCCAGTCTCGTCCGAACGATTTTCGCTTCTATAATTTAATCATCGCCGGTTGCACCCAACAAACACCATATCTCGCCATCCTTCCATCCTACGTTTTCCCCCTCGCGATTCATCTTCGCCTCGTTCGCTCTCTTCCAGCACTCTTGCCCGCCATCCAACCAACTTTTATCCATCTATACGTACCGTGTCTCGTTGGATCTTGGTCGCAGTCGCTTCGCCTTCTCGCTTCCTTCTTAGAAAAGAAAATTCCACCGTATTGCTCGAACGAATCGCTTCAAGCGAAAGATTTTATTATATTCTCGGATCGGTTACCAACGGCAACTTACAAGCCCGTTGTCCAACCTATCGATCCCCTTCGATCACGTACAACCAAAAAAAAAAAAAAAAAAAAAAAAAAAGATAGAATCGTTCGTGTACGATCATCGCTTATCCATAGTTTCGGCTAAGCGCAGCAGCAGGTCGAAGGAAAAGCGAAAATTTCCGCGTGACGGGTCCGGATGATTTTCTGCTCGAGCTTCGGTCGTGTTTCTCTGACTCCCCACTCGAGCTAGGTCTCGACAGGTTCCCCTTCCGGCGCGTCTTCGCCCCACCATGCGGCAGGTTGCGCGAGGCGTGGCCTGCGTCACACGCTGCTCCGCCCCCTTATGCATTATTATAGCGAGCCACTCGTGTCTCTATGATTTTATATGCCGCGTGAATATTCCACTCTACGGCTTCCCCACCGCGCGTGCCGCGCTCGCCGATTGTATTCTCGTCGCGCTGACGCGGTTTTTATAGCAACGCCGGGCAAACGCTACACGATCGTACCGGCGTCCTCAGCGTCCTCACCTAGTCGTCGGTCTTTCCGCGATCCGCTCTCGTTCCGCATTATCGGACGCGCACGGAGCTTATCGATGTTTCGCCGTATAGCTTTCCTACTCCTTCAGCGCCGGGAAACCTTAGCCTTGGAAATTAACTCTTTCAGCTGCAACCCGCTTTCCCGCAGATACATTCGACGTTCCCTAAACACGAGAATCCTTTTAACGCATAGGTTACGCGTGCATATTTGATCGAATAACTTATCCTACCGATATAGATCTACCATGGTAATTTAAAAGCGACACGAAAAACGAAAAATAAAAAAAAAAAAAAAAAAAAGAAACGAAAAAAGGAAAACGCGAAAAGGTACGTTTCTTCTCCTTTCTTTTCTATTAACGCGATAGACTCGACGACGCTTTCTTTCTACCAACTCTTTGATATAAAAGTAACATGGATAAAATCTGGAGCTCGTTCGTCTTTCCAAAAAAAGCTGCTTTACTCGGAAACGTTCGAAACGAGAGGATATGGCAAACTAAGAAGACGAACCATACTTTCGCCAACTTTTCCACTTTTCGTTCGGCTAATATCCACCGATGGCAAAACAAATTCGATCGCGCCGATTCGATCGTAGCGAGCTCCAAAAGAAGAAGAAATTCCAGCCAAGTTTCGTTCATGACATTCGTAACGTTCGTGCGGTTTCTCCGCGCGGTAACTTGCCTATCTAAACATCGAATAAAAAACCAGATAGTCGGCAAAGTACGTTCAGTTTCGTCTAAAATTGAGGAAGACCGTTTCATAGATTTCTCCATGTATCCAACGCGGCAGACAAATTTATTCCATTCGCTTAATTACGGCAACTTTTGTTTTCCAGAAGAAACAGAGCGTCTGCCTTGCGGAGAATCGACAAACGTTCCCTTCGAATCTGTATTTTCGACAATAGGATCCGTACATAGGATAGGTACATTCAACCCTTAACGTTCGATGCCGAAAAGGCTGTCCGCTGGCTGACTCGCCCCTTCCAGCGACGCGGCAGAGCCCATTCTGGCCTCGTCTTTAAGGTGTCAGCGCGCTTTAATCTTCGAGAGCTTCGGCCCGGCTCCCTTTTACCCGGCTGTTCCGCTTTGAAGCGGCCGGTTATACTCTATCATGCGATGCCGGAGGGAGAGAACAGGTGGATCGTAGGAGTATCGACGATTCGACGGAGAGGGACGGTATGGGGTAAGGCGAGAAGGTCCAAGGTTCAGGTGCTGCCAAAGATCCGCCGTCGTTGCGTGCACTTTTATCGCAGAAAGGATTACCTTCTCTCTCTCTCTCTCTCTCTCTCTCTCTCTCTTTCTCTCTTACTTTCTCCCCTTCTATTTCTTTCTCGATTTCTCTTTTCTTCCGAGTTGCGCTTTAAAGCTAGAGTGCGGTGGCGATGGCAGGCTCTTGGTTCACGATCGAACAACAGGCGTTTCTTTGGCGGTTTGCGCTTTTGTACCATGCAGCTTCTTTGCGGTGACGAGATGTTCGAAGCTCCACCGGTTTCGCAGCTCGATGGTACATATTCGATTTTCTTCGATTCGGCATTCTAGATTTTACCAAACGATTCAAATTTTCGTTTTTGTTATTAAGATGTTCTCTCGTTAAATTACGCGTCTCTACCGTACTCGACCCTCGACACCGAATATCTTCCCCGTCGAAAAGTTTGAAAGATCAACTTTACGATACCCGATAATATCCTACTATAAATCGTGTTTAAATTTTTATATACTCGTTCTTAGATTCTCAGTGTATCGTAACGTAGATACCTGTATTCATGGAAATAGCAGAACGTAACAAGTTTGATTTTCCTTAAACCGTTCAACCCTTTCGTTCGCTCTTTCTTTTTATCTAAGTTTCTTTACGATCTAAAAGCGGGATACGACTTTTAGCCTAATTGCGTGACTCAACCTTTCAGGCGTAATAACGAGGCTTAGCTAGTAGGTAGGTAATTTCACGCTATAGCGTCTAGTACCGTAGTAGCATTTGTCCGTCTTGTACTTTGCTGTATAACGTATTCTATGTTATCGTATCGTGGTTCGACGCGATGTACCATAATTTAGCACGTTATGCCACATTCTATATGTCGAGCTACTACTATGTTAGATTTCATATTGCATCGTGTTACGATAGCCGATAAAATTGACATATTTCTATTATTAGAAACGAGGCATTACGTACAATACCATTTTAACATCCATATACAGCATGCTACGTTACGACACGTGGTTTCTCTTACCACGTCGTTTTATATCTTTTCCTTGCGTAGACACTGCCTTCTCTGTTCGTTAACCAAGTTACTTCCTTTCATCGATAGTTACTCGTTTTACTCGCGAATCGACTTCCTTCTTTTTCTAACCTTACAAGTTTACTACTAACAACCTGTTAAAGATAGATGCTTCTGTCACTCTTCGCAGCGTTTTTAATTCCGAATGTTAATTCTCCGGATAATACTGTTAATTTCCATAACATCTCGCAAGAGTATACTTAGCATACCAAAGAACGATCGTTTTACCTTTTCACGGAAAGCAAGCTTCGAGCGCAATTCTTACTCGGAGAGCAGCGTGGAACGCTGGCGAGAACCATCGGGCCGGTTCGCGAAATACGCGTTTTCCTGGCATACAAATGCTGCCAGCGTATTTGCATGCGCATTGTGAGACGTAAAATTCAGGTGTGGACGCGCGCGCGCGCGCGCGCTAAACGAACAACAAACACACCCCGGTGAAACACAGTTAAAGCATTAACACTGCAGGGGAAAGCCCCTTCTTTTGTCTCGAATTATTTTACGACCCGTAATTTTTGCGCAACCATCGGCTAACCCGTAGCTCACAGGTAAAATAGAGAAAAGGGTGGGTGGCTGAACAGGCGCCGGCGCCAGGTTTTGACACCTGCGGTGGTGAATTTTTACCCTCGTCTACCTGTTCCACTCGTCTCTTCCAAACACCGTCCCGAATCTTTCAACGGTCCCCCTAACGCGTCCCCCTTACCCGTCGCGATAAATAATTTTTACGCGCCATTGGAATTTTTCTTCCCTTTTGGATGGCATCCTATGCACGGATAAAGCTTGCTTTGCTCAGGTTCCCGACGTATCTCGATAATAATTAACTCGCGTCGTCCTTGTCTTCCGAGAGATTTAGTCGTTGGATTCTTCGTCGTTTCGTGTATTTCCCGCTCAACGGATATTGGCGAAACTTGTAGTTACTTGGAATCGATAACGTGTCCATCTTGACTGATCGCGTCGCTTTTAGGCACACGGTTTCTCGTTATTCGGACGACTAAAAATTACACGATACCTAGACGTGGTAATAAAACGAACGAATGAAAATTCCTGTAAATCACCTAAGAGCACGGGTGGATATTAAACACGGATATTGTCACGCGTATGAAATATTCGTAGTTACACGCGTTTATTTTCTACGAGAGGGTCGTTCCTTTCGCGAACTTGTGCATTTCGCCCTTTCGTTTTACACAAACAACCCGAATAAAACGTGTTCGCGCTCTACCTATTCCTTTTTCTAGCCAAGCAGATGAAATTTGTAATACAACGGCGTACGAGTTTTTGTTTTACCTTTCCCGAACGTTTCAGCAAGTTGTCGAAGGGTTAAAGGACCGCAGAAAATCCGCTGCAGCAGGTGTTAACACCCCTGCGAATCGACGTCGTTTAGATCGCGCTGCGTTCAATTAGGCTGCCGGATAAAGAGTCGCGCTTTCACCGACAACCTCCTCTTCTCTCTTCCCTTCTTTCTGCGTTTTCGGTTGTTGGTTCGCCTCCGAGCCACATTTTCTTTTACAAAAGAAAGCTCCGGTACGTCCGGTTCCAGGAACTATATCAGCGTCGATATTTTTACTCGTAGTTCATCGGCTATCCGTATATATAAAACTTGCTTCTATTATGGAAATTTATTCGTCCTCATAATTTATCGATTCGAAAGTATTTTTTTCTTCTCTTTTCTTTTCTTTTTCTTTTTTTTTTTTTTTTCTTTATACACGTATAACGTACGTGATATCAGATACGGTGTTGTGACAAGGGACAAATACACTTACATATGCAACGGAACGATCGAAGCTGCGATTTCGTTCCTAAAACGATAACCTTTTAAAATATCATATTGGAAAATAATATTGGCTAATATTAATCGATGATACGCGTTCGCTATCGATTAGAATTACGCTCCGTACGAAGAACGAAAGGAACGATGGAACGTTCCTCGAGAGAAGAAAAGACGAATCAACTTATAGTTGTTGCTTTATTTTCGTTGAAGTAAGTATGGAAAATTCAGGATAAAAGCGTCACATTCTTTAAATAAATATAAATGTGCCTGGAACTTTCCGATTTAATCCAGATTTGATAAATTACTGCATTTGACTTTCCATTTAAAACTATATACTGCACAGAAACTCTCGACCGGAGTCCGGCACTCGGGTACCTATAAAAGTTGCATCATTTAACCGAATGAGATTGGCAAGAATAACTCGGCTGTCGCGAGAACAACCAGCCAGCGACAACTAATTTCGAGCGTCAGTCAATCGTAGAAACAAACAAACCCGTGGAAGGAAGAGAGCGGGAAGGAGGACGAGTAGCAGCAAGTAGGAACGCGCAACGGCGTGGCAGTAGCCCCGATGGAGGAGCATCGAACGACGAACAAAAGACAAAACGCCGCTTCACAGTGGTCGCCGAGAGGCGAATAAATTAGCCTGGTTTCTGCCAGGCCGCAGTCTCTCGCTGTTGCGTCGGCCGGCACGGCCGTACAGTCGAGGGTCCGGTAGCCAGGGGATCCGTTGGGATCGCGACGCCACGCCGCGCCTATGGCGTTACAGCAGGTCCGAGTCTCACGGCCGAGTCCCTTGAATTCCGAATTGGTCGAAACTGGCGAACTGGAAGAACCGGGAGCGCGAGAGGATCACGGTGGGTTTATGGTGGCCGTTCGTTCTCCCTTTGCTAAAAGAATAGATATGACATGACGTATTCATGAGGATGGCGCGGGTTTGTCAGGCAGATGGCGCAGCGATAGCGGCGGCTGCGGCACGGCATCGGAACCTCTCGAGACGAAAAACACGAAATAGTTGTGGCTCGCTCGAGGCGAGACCGGACCTGTTTTCTATCACCTTTCTTCGCGTCTTCGGGGCCTCGCCCCCTCCGTCTTCCAATAAAATCCGATTTGACGTCAATTTATCTACGGATATTTCAGCGACCGCGGCGGCCCCCTTTTCTTCTTCCTCCTCCTTCTCCTCCTCCTCCTCCTCCTCCTCCTTCTCCTCCTCCTCCTCTTCTCCACGTTGCACAACTCACGGCAGCGTCGCGCATGAATTTTAGCCTCGCAACCGGCTTCTTCCACCGGCATCCGCTCTTTTTGCCAGCGACTTACGTCGCTAATAAGATCGTGCAGTTACCGATCTGGATCGTTAGGGACCGAGATATTGAGAATCGGATTTATCGGTGGTGTTTCTTCTTCGCCACGGGCAAATCGTTGCCTGTCAGCCGAACAACAGTCACAGTTGCTCTTCGCTAGTAATTTTCCATTCTACAAATTGCTCGTCGGATCTTTGTTTCAGCTTGTAACGTCGAAGGGATATTACTATAATTAATAACGCTGTGATTTCATTTTCAAAATTATCGGCCAACAAGTTAATCGTAAGATCGAATGAAATTGAAAGCTAACGTCGGTTAAACCGGTTTGGTTGTGCAAATTTTTGTTAAAAATGGTTGCTGCAAAATGAGATGGTAGATGGTAGATGGTTGGCCGGCCGTGTCTTCCGAGTCTTCCGAGTATTCCGAGTACCGGGCTACGTCAGATCGCTTTCTTACGCGGCTTCCAGCTCTCCCGCTCCTCTTCTTCTTTGCCTCCTTCTTCGTTCTTTCTCGCGCACTTTGACTTTTTTGTCCACGAAGGTCGCTGCGAGAATACCTGCCGCCGCTTCTTCTTTCGCCTCGTTCCGTCGGCCGAGTACCGCGACGTCGCGCGATTCCTGCTTTCGCGATGAACTTTCCAACGATCGAAGGGAACGAACTGCGTGAAATGTTACCATAATTTTTCACAACCATCACCTAGTATTCTTTCCTTCCTCGTATTTATATTTATATCTTTTCTGCGCCCGCGTTTCCTCCTTTATCATCCACACGACTTTAGTACCGTATACGATCGAACGATGGTACAATTTCTCGTGCAATTTCTACTACAAACTCTGTTTATCCGTTACATATCGTTCCTGTTGTTGCCGTTATCGTCCATATCGTTTCTCAATATTTCAAGTTCAAATATTTCCGAACAGCACGAACCGCGTACATCTAAAACGTATCTTAATCACACAAACCGATTCACCGTACGAAGATTTGATTTGCGAACAACGAAACGTTAATCGTGTATGGAGAATCCACGAGATCCAAGCTAACCTTCGTTCCATTCTTCTCATCCCCCGTTGCGTTTCTATATTTCCCGAACGCTGGTCCGCCAATATCCCACCCTGTTTCTCTGCCAATAACAATAATAATGCCCGACGGGGTTCGCGATGGCGCGGCGGCGACGCGACAGGAGGCAGGGACGCGGCCAAGGCCGGCAGAAAGGGGCTCGGGTCGGCCGATCGCGGATCTCGGTCGCATAAATTTGTTTTAATTGCCAGCGACGTTACATTTTGCTTTAATTATGCCGTATTATCTGGGAGGTAAATTAGGTAGGCCCGGCTCTCGGTCCATCTCCTCCTACCCCCATCTTTTCCCCGTCCCTTGCCAGGGCCCTTGTCCTCTGTCTCGGGGACAGCTCGCTTCTAGCGATGGGCATTCGATTCTTCCTGTTGCTGCTGCTGCTTCGTCTCGTGCAATTCCGTTCTATTTGATTTTCTGCTATATCTCGAAAAATCCACCGAGCCTCAACGATAAAAATCTATAATATCCCTATGTCTTCGTAGTCGGTTACGATTCTCACGTTTGAAATACGACGCGCTGCTCGTAAACGTAAACGTTCATAAAGCGGCCAAGGCGACACACCTTTGTCATCCATCGCAATTAAAGCGAATTGAGAAACGATCTTTTTCCTCTCAGAATTCATTTTGCCTGCGTATTAATAAACGCTTGTAAATATTAATCGGTCGGCTGGATCGATAAAGGGCATAAAAGAAAAAAAAAAAAAAAAGAAGAGAAAAAGAAGGAAAAGAGGAAAAGAAGAAATAAGAAAGAAAAAGAAATTCGATCGTAACGTCGATCGCTCACCGAGAGCCATTTATAAAGCAACGTTACAGCGTTATCGCGAGTCAAAGGTGCGAGAGAGAAAGGACGTCCGGATCTAGTTCCAGACGACTGGAAGCGTCTTGAGCTCATCACTAGCCTTTTCTGCGCAGTCCACCTCGGGATAGGATCTTTCTCCACCCGCTCCTCTTTCTTCCCGGCCGATCAGGGGCCTCCGGGCCCACCACCCCAATTCCCTGTTCCCTCAGAACGGAGAGAGCGTGTGACAATTTACTCGGCCGATCTCTGCTGGGCCCTCGTCCGGCCCCTCCTTTCACCCTTTCTTCTCTCGTTCTTATAGCCGCGTTATTTATGCGGGGTCCGGCTAATAAACATATGAACGCCCGTGGCCTCACTCGTGAGACCAGGCCAAGCACACACGCACACATTCGCCGTCCCCGGCATTGTCTCGTCTTATTAACAGCCGGCCGGACGATATATCTCGCTTGTCCCCGCTGGCCGGCCTCCGGGAACATCTACCGACACCTTGGGCAAAGGACAGGGTGTCATAGAGGACTCGAACAACGCGCGCGCACGCCCACGGACGCTTTCGGATACATTTTTCCTACGACTGAAACGCGATGCCAGAATCAACTTTTAAATGGCCAATGAGTTGGACTTTAGCTCGAGAATTCCAGTCGAGAGCTGTCCTTTTCCAGCGTACTATTAAACTAGTACGGATTAAGAGAGATACGTAGCACCGGAGACAATACATACATCGATCACGATAGAAACGGAAGCGTATTATCGAAATCGAACTTGCGGAAGAACTCATCCTTTCCTTCGCAACGATAAATTTAATCGAGAAATTAATAAGCTTAAGACCACCGATCGATCCATCTCATCGACGGTTATTCGCTTACCAAAGAATCAATCGTTCGGATATTAAAATACTAAAATTTCCATAACGTCGATCTATTCGGCTTTTTTTCGATCGATTTTGCCATTATAATTTCGTTTCGATTTAATTAGATCGCAAAAAGATCGTTTTATTTTTTGTTTTGGTATTATCCGCAGTTTTCTTAAGAAAAATTTCAAAGAAACTTGGAAAGAAAGAAACGCTCGAATCGTTCGAACAGGGTGCAGAGAGGCAGGATGGAAAAGGCTGGTGGATCGGTTGCTTTCGGACGAGCGCAGAGGGGCCAGTTTGTAGAAGCGACGCGGCCGTGATGTCAACGAATATTTATTTAATTGGCTCCGCGGCGGCGCGGCGCGACGTCGAACGTTGCCGCTGTGTTATGCGGGGGCGATCTCCATCCTTTCCCTTCGCGTCCCAAGGGAGACGATACTCCCAATATTATCTTCGAACGTGCCCCAGCGTCGTGGGCAAAGCGATCGGCTATAATCGGCTGTCTCCTCCCTCTGTTTCCGTCGGTCTGACTTTTTTTCAAGCGGATAAAGTGAGCGAATGTTTTATTAGGCGGCATCGGACAGGCGGACCGATCCTTCGCGTTCTTCCGATTTAGCGTCACCGCGACCAAAGCAATACCCTACAGACGATATTTTACATTGTTTGCCTGCTACAGGTTTATACGCGTTTCGTAACGTTTCAACGTAAAGTTTCAACGGAAAAACGAGCCATTTTTCGCAATGCGGCGTCGCTTTCGAAACTCCGCGCTCTTCCATTCTTAAAGGCAACAACGTTTTTCATTTCGATCTCCCGAAGACGATACGCAGTGTATATCGCTAAAGTACTCTTAACATTTACCATAGAAAGCTTTTACGCGGATCTTTACTGCAAACCAATATTTAGTAAAAAAATTGGCTTAAACCGTTAATATCACAGATGATCGCGTAAATATTTTTGTCGTATCTGCAAGATGTATCTAAATTTGTACCAACTATTTGTAGAACTAAATATCTCGTAAGTTGTATATACATTGTTAGAATCGATGAAAATTTTACCAACACGATCGCGATCATCAGACGTCGTTATATATTAAATTTCCGAACGTTTCGTAGAACATGAAATATGTTCGTAAGATGCGTCGATAATACTTTTAAAGCAATAGCACGAAACGTTCCACTAAATATAGCTGCTGTTGACAAAACTCTTCGTTATGCGATTTAGACACGGCATCAGTTTCTCTAATCGAATAGCTTGAAATCGTTATAAACAGTTAATTCGTTCGATTCGTTTAGTTTCGTTCCGTCCGATCTGTCCAATCCATGCAAGATTCATTTTGAACGAGCTTTCCCTTCATTTTCTTTCAAATTATTCGCTCGAAGCATTCTCGCTTCAACGAAAAGTTATTCTCTTGCTATAACGAGTCCTTCGCAAATCGCTAAATTTTATCGAACTTTATCGAAACTCTTGGGACTCGAGGACACATCGAATTATATCCACGGATGCGAAACGAAATTAGAAGAAATTAAAAAGTCCCGATGTACATACGATTCTTGGTAACCACGACGAAGACGAGTAACAGCATTCTGCGATATAAATTCGAGTTCGATCTAATCGTTCGCAGCTGTTTCGTAACTAGAAAACGATGGATAGGACAATCGAAGGCAACGGTTATGGTCGCGGCACAACGTCCGGGGGGAGGCGTCAAATTCGAAAACTCTGACGTTCTCTCGGCGCGTTTCTGCCCCCCATCAATTCGCGGCCCACGCATTCCTCGGCGGCGCGGTTAAGTGTCCTCCGATAAGCGAAACGAGGCTACCGGACGTAACTTATTGGCAAGTTGCGCAGGAGTACACCGCAAATGGAATAGCTCGCGACATCGAGCGAGTACAGGGGGCCTAGAAGGAGAAAAAGAAACGGAAAGAGAGGGAGAGACAGAGGGTGGAAGGGAGGAAGAGAGAGAAGCAAAGGGGGCGAAGCAGAAGCGGAGAGGAATATCTGTCGTAGGGGGCGGAGGAAGGAGCGGAAGGAGCGGAAGGAGCGCTCTGCTCTCCTCGAGCGGTCGAGTGATTTGTGAAGACGCTCCCGTGGTCGTAATCACGTGGGATCTCCGGCTCCCGAAGGAGCGAGAGGGCCGCATGGGCCCAGCCACTGCCGGGAACGGGACCGACAGATTCTTATTGTTATTATGGCGAGTGACGTCCCACGATCCTGGCATGTTTATGCGTCCAGATTCGAGGCGGCCTTGGCGACGAACCGCGGCTGAGAAGCCGAATCAAAGAGCCTCCAGTCAGTCTTCGTGGCTACCGGGGCCCCTCCTCGTCGAACAGACCTTTTTTTCCGATCGATCCCTCGGCAGAAAACGGAGAATTACATCGGTGACGAAGACGTTTCTGATGGCCGTGCGTACTGCGTTCGATCGCTAGACTCGAGGAGGATTTCCCTGCCGAGAGACCGAGAGAGGTGTTCGACCGAGTGATCGTCCTTTGACGGATTCTGTCAGCCAAAGAATACCACGAAAACCACGGGTTAGATGAGTTGTCGCTCGCTTCTTTCTTTTCTTTTCTTCCTTTTTCTTTTTCTCTCTTTTTTTTTCTTTTTCTTTCCTTTCTTTTTCTTTTTTTATCGTACGGGGATGCTTACGTACTAGACACAATATTCGACATTCGCGTTAAACTCGCGTCGTCTGTACGGCGAAGGCGGTCCAATCGGCGGACGTTGGCCACGATTTCTCCCCGTTTCTTGACAAAATCTGTCGGAATTAGGGGGTGTGTTTATGACGCGCTCGTTTCGGGCCCCCGGCGTCATAAAGAAGCAGCGGCACGAGCCGATGGAGCAGCAGAACGTGCTCCTGGGCGTGGCGGGGCCCCAGGGCGCCTCCGACGGGAATAAATTATCTCGCGGGCACGAGCCGTCGCACCCCGGTTATTATTGCCTAATAGGGGGTCGAACAAACGATTTCCGCCTACCCTCGATGACGGCGTGATTAAATCGTTGTTAAGGTCGGCGCCAAGGCTCCCTGAAACCGGTTGAAAGGAACCGACTGGACGTCGAGCGCGAACCAAACCGTCGAAAACTCGAAATTTCCCCCTTTTTTCGCCTAGATTTAACACGAAACGCTATCAAACGACTGCTCGCAGCCTGGTGTTTAATTCCATGGCAAGTATTCCTTCGCTCTTCTTCCTGGCCAAACTGAATCGTTCGTATCTACGTTTAATTCTTCGATTAACCATTACAAGCGTCGAAAAAATTGTTGAAACACTTTCTAACGTCTCAATGCTTCTATTACGACCGTTTGTTAAATCGAACGTTTGAAAATTTCTCCGATAAAAGTAAAAGGCGAAACGGGCGCGGCAATGAAATCGCAATGAAAAGCTACGATTCGTACAAAAGAATCGTACGCGTGTTCGGTCACTTTTTGTATTTTTAATGCGATCGAATGCGATGGATAATCGAGTAAATAGAAGAGACTCGATGGACGATATCGATCCATCAAATTCAAAGAAACATCGTA